>NC_138051.1:77498461-77884516 GCF_964194185.1 Rhinolophus hipposideros
TTGTAAACATGAAGAAATTTGCAAGACTGGAACAAAGAACCTCTTGTTGTCCAGAACCATTTGTAAATCAGTGGCCATCATGACCCATCATGCTTAAACACTATAATGTATAGCCCTCATCAACAAGGATATTCTCCCACATAACCAAATACAACCATCAAAATCAGGAAATTAACATTAGACAAAAATTGAGAACCATTCAAGTTTTGCCAATTGTGCCTCTGGAAAACTAGAAGGCCCACTTTAGATGACGTGTTGCATTAAATTGTCATTTCCTATTACCGTGTTTCCCCGAAAATAAGACCTAGCCAAACCATCAGCTCTAACGCGTCTTTTGGAGCAAAAATTAATATAAGACCTGGTATTATATTATATTATATTATATTATATTATATTATATTAAACCAGGTCTTATAGTAAAATGACTTTGAAACCTTTGAAGATTACAGGACAGTTATTTTGTAGAATGTCCCTTGATATGGGTTTGTCTGGTGTTCCTTTGGGTAGATTCAGGTTATGTGTTTTTGGCAGGGATACTACAAAAGTGTTGCTATGTTCTTCTCACTGCATCCTATCAGATGGCACCCAATCCAGATTTATGTCATTACTGGTGATATTAACTTTGGTCACCTGATTAAGATGGTATCCACCATGTTTCTCCACTGAATAATTACTCTTTCCCTCTTTGTAATGAATAAGTATTTTTAGGAGATATTTTGAAATTATGTGTATATCCTTACCTCATCAAATGTTTGCCCTCTAGTTTCAGCATCTATTGATGTTTCTTTCCTGGATTAATTTTTACTATTCTGGCTGCCAAACAGTGATTTTTCCAACTTCATCATCCCTTCTCCATTTAATCGTTGACACTGCACTGTCAGAAAAACTTTTCTCCTCTCTTCATTTATTTAGTTAGTTAGTTATATCAGTATGGACTCAATGATTTCTACACCTTAATCTTGGACTTCCAGCCTCCAGAACTGTGAGAAAATCAATTTCTGTAGTTTAAAGATACCCAGTCTGCTGTATTTTGTTATGGCAGCCCAAGAAAACTAATATAAACCAACTCTCATCCCTCCTCCCCCACCGCCGCCCCCTGCCCCAGTGTGTAACCCGCCTCCCATCACTCCCTGGCGCATACACACACACACACACACACACACACACACACACACCCGCCGCTGAGGAGATATCCTCCCTACTCCACTCAGCTCCAATACTCCACATGGGCCGACCCTGCTACTACTAAGATCATTAACATCCCCTCCCTATATACATGCCCTCCTCACTCTGCTCAGACTCTGACACCGCACACTGGACCTCCAAGGCCCCCACTGCACACTTTTTTCCCTGTGCCAGTGCCCTTCTCGTCTCACTCAGGCTCTGACACCCTCATCACACGGATGTCTGCCGTGTTTAGTCTTGCCTTACCTAACGACTTTTGGGCTAAACCTTCCCTTCCTTCTTACAGTATTCTTTTCGCCTTTTCCAAGCCAGCTTTCTCTAGGTAGCAATGCCAACTAGAGAGCAGGTGAGGCTGCAAGGATGTGTCCAATTTATTACCCGTAGTGCCTAGACCTGAGTCATCAGGACAGTCCCGCAGAAATCACCAAGTTCTCAAGCACACAGACCTGGTTTCAGTATTTATACAATATAAAAGCCCCTCCTCCTTCTCCTCCCTCTTGCTCCACCCAGGTTCCTGCCTGGGACCTCACTCAGGGTGGTCTGACAGTCCTGGTTCCTTCCACTCTCGTGTTATTATAATCAGGGGACCTGGATGTTTCTTCCCTTCTATGCCTTGGTGATGCCAAGGAGATCTGAATGTTCCTTCATTGCCCTTCAACTCCGGTTTCTACTTTTTTTTTGGCAGAGGCCTCTTCTTCTTATTTTTTTTAGTTATATCTACTCATTTCTAAAACATTACTAGGCCTTTCAGATTTTATTTTACTGCTCATCAGAGTGGGCATGAGGCTGCAGAGATATGTGTCAAGGAGAACAGTCAGAATAGCCAAGGTGGCAGAGAAAAATCACTTGGGTTCCTGACATTCCAGTTCCTAAGTCCTGTGCCACCTCCTCCTAGATACCAGCACATATTTTAAAATCATTCCGCTTAATTCTACTTTGTCTCGTGCTAGCCTGACTGAGTTTCTGGTGCTTTGCACAAAGAGGTAGGTCTAGGACACCTTCCTGCAAATCTTAATCTGTTTGGCCAAAAACATTCTCATCTAAAACCAGCACCTACAAATGCTTTATGATGGATGGGTCCGCCTGCCTTAAGCGGCTTCTGAAAAGTACCTATTTCTGTAGCAATCTCATGTTCATAAAAGTTCAGTATTCTCTGCCATTCAACTGGCTGTGCACAATCTCAATGTATTTGTAGAGGCTGGTTTAGTTAAGGGACCAATGGATTTTGTCACAACATATATTCTGTGCATACTGCACTGCAATGTACCCTATTCATTCTGAAGATCTCCCCGATGGCTCAACCAGTCCACAGCATCTACAAGGAATATTTACTGAGCACCAGATGTGTAGGCTTCCACCAGAGAGTGCAATCTCTGACAAGCAAAGCACTAGGAGCTTGTTCCTTAATAGGGCATTGCTCAAATTGCTAACCACTTAAGAAGTATGTTTTCCATTGCACTACCATATTACCGTAACTTATTCAAATCTCTAAATCATAGACCTCAAATCCTTTATCTCACCCACTTTCATTCCTCATGGAATTTATGTCCTGACTTCACAAGTCTAAGAATGATTGCTCTGGCTGCCTGCAACACACGAGCTGCTGGGGGCTGCGAGCCCCAGCTGTGCTTTCTCTGCCTCTAACACTTCCCATGGCAATAAACAGAACTCTACCAGGGCTTCCCTAATGGCTCCTGCAGCAATGGGCAACACTGCAACTCATTAACAGTGACACCATAACCATGGGACTAGTGGGAACAAATGTTTATGTGGTTCCAGAAAATGAGCCAACCCCACTATTAGACACTGTCCACAGAGGTGCGCTGAGAGGAAGCCATTTATATAGCGAAAGAAGGTTATTTTGCTGAACCCTAAACTGTAAGATGAAGTGGTTAAAGCGTTTGCAGCAGAAACTCACCAGGGCTGACCTTTACTCTGTTAGAAGGAGCTGCCTCTTCAGAGGAGAGATAGGAAGTCACACCCATGCCTCAGAATGGGAGGATCGATGCCTGGGACACCTCGCTCTATAAGTCTCCTTTACTTTCCCTGCTCTCTCAAGAGGGTCCAGCTAAGCTTCTTGATTCCCGATCCGTGGAAGAAGGTTATAATGCAACTTTTTGGGTTCAGTTGCACTGAGTTCTCGAGTGCTCACCATGGGTCAGGCACTGTTCTAAATGTTTTGCTTGATCTGAGTGCATTCAACCCTCACGTTGAGGTGGACACCCTTAATATCCTCACTTTTCAGCTGGGGAAACAGAGGCTCAGAGAGATCAAGTAACATGCCCAAGGTCCCACAGCTAAATTGTGAAGGGACAGGAATTTGAACACAGTCCACTGGCTCCACAGCATACTGTCTTAATCTTTAAGCTGTATTTCAGGTGATGGTTAACAATAATAAGCTACATTATTTATACACTGTCTTCCTTCCAACATACAAAACACTTTCAAATATGTTATATCATTATCCATAATGTAATACTTTTCTAATCTGGAAAGGTGAGGTCACAGTACTTCAAATTACCTCTTTTAATGCATAACAGAGGACTAGGTCGTCAAATTTGGGACAGAACAAGGAAGAAATTAATTTTGTGAACGTGTGTAGTTTTTAGTGCTGATTCATCTGAAAGAGGGGGAGGGGACACAATTTGGGGCTGACGAGGTTCCTTACATTTGCCTTCTTGGTTTATCTGATTTTCTACATATGTGATCCCAGAAAACACAACAGAAAAGCTTAATACTGTCCCTTATGTCCTCTCCTGGGGTCAAGAACAACGTGCTCATCAGATTTTTTAAAAAGCTACCCCAGGCACGCACACACGCAGGTTTCTGGATGAATTCAGTTCTGCTTCAAATCCTATTATAGTTTCCTAAGGCTAAACTGAAGCTGAAATCTTCCCCACATCCTTTGCTTACCTAGAAATAAAAGGTCAAAGTGAGAGACATATTAAGCATTTATTTGAGATCTAAAAGAAAAGCTATTCAGGAAGCACTGATTCAAGCAGAAACCCAAAAAGTGTTCTGATTAGGGGGTGAAGGCAAGGGGGTTTTTACGAGAAGGAGAAGGGGTAATTATATGAATAGGAGGAAGGAATTTCTGTTGGTGTTAATAAGAGAAGGAAGGGATTTCTATAGTTGCAAATAAGCTGTTATTCTTCAGCTATACATGGTGGTACTAATTCTAAAGAATGTGTTTAATTTTCAGCCCAGTGATCAGAACGTCTGCTTTGCTGTTAGCTTTGCAAACAGTTGTTTAGAATACAATGCTGCTTTAGGCCTAGTCCAAAGGTTATTTTTCCCAGTTCATTCCCAAGATTTGAGGAGTAAGACATGCAAAGCAGTTCCTCTGGGATGGCAGCTCAGACTCCATTTTGAAGTGGCTCTGTTTATGTCATTTTTCACACCTTTCCCTAAAGGCAACCCTCCTATCAGTATTAAACAGAAATTCAACTGCAGAATAAACCAGGGAGGCAGTAAGATAGGGAACAATTTACATGTCTCAATTTTTTTTTTCCTGCTAGTATCCTGCAGGATATTTTTTTCCTTCTGTCTATATCTTCTTATGTCTATAAAGCTGTTGACACTGATAAAGCCAGTCATGGGAAACAATGCACATCCTTTTAATGTCTTGCTGGGGAAATGAATGATGCCCATGGAAGCTATAGCAAGGTACTCTTTCTTCCTGCAAGCTCCTTCTCATTCTCCAATCTAAACCATCTTTGGAAAACACCTTCCCTCTCCCCCTCCCCAGGTTTGCAAATGCTAAGCAAAGGTGGGGAAAAGTTTTCAAAATTATTTGAAGAATCCTCTAAATGGAAGCATAACTCTTGGTACCTAATAGACATGGTAATAAAAGAAGGTGGAAAAAAATAGGATCCTGCAATGACGTGTGTGCTCAAGGGCTCCTCATGGCCAAGACCCTTCCCTAGGGCGGGGAGTAGAGGAAAGCACAGCTGAGGACAAAGCCTGATGAAGGAAATACAGTTCTGTGTCATAAAGAAGCTAAAAATCACATTACTTGGATAATCTGTATGCTGGGGGTGGGGGTAGAGTCACAACAGTGTACATAACACCCCCTTTAAAGCACAACACAAGCTACTTGGCCCTCAGGGGGCAGGACAAGAAGCGAATCCAGTCTACATGCAATTCCAGTAAGACAAGCCTGGCTAATGCTTTCCTTTTTTAACTGATCAGATTGAATTTTTGAAAATCACATTGTATAACAATATGTATGGACCTGAAAATAATGGTTCACAATAATTGTTAAAGCACAAAGAGTCATTTCCTCAAAGAGCCCTTTCTTGAAATAGAATGCAACTATTCTATTCAAGAGACTCTAAAAGAAGGAATTACTATATAAAGCAGGGTAAGGAGAACAAGACCGTTGGGGCGCCAATCCTCTAGCAATAGTGGGAAGCTATTACCACCGAGGTGGGGTAGGGAGAGGGGGCTTGAAGGCACAAAGGGAGGAAAGGGAATTTCTGGAGCCTGATGAGAGCTGGACCGGGAGGAGGGGCCGCTGTCCGAAAATACATCCCAAAGCAGGGAGGGATTTCTCTCTCCTCCCACTCACCTATCTCCTACTGTTTGAACTCAATCAGAAGGCAGACAGCCCAGGAGCTAATGTTATGCATTTTATAGATATGCACAGAGCTGGACAAAGAAGGATGGGGGAGTGGGGCATAAAGAAGCTAATCATCCACCTGCAGTAGCACCCAAGCCACTTCTTACATTATCCTGTTTTATTTTTTCATTGCACTTATCATTACCTGATGTTTTATTTTCATTTCTTTGTCATCCCTCCCACCCCTCGCCCATTAGAACGTAAGTTCCTTGAAAGCAAGGATTTTGTCTGTCCAAAACTATATCCCACATGGAGTGTTGCAGCTATACATGGTGGTACTAATAAAATAAAAATAAAAGGTCATGGTGGGGGTGAAGAATATGGCCCAGCACAGGTTCTCAGAGCCTGTGTGAGGTTAGGAAGGCATCTGCATTGGGAAGGGGTGGTAGCAGAGACTCCTGTATGTATGCCTATATCCAGAGGGATTGATTAACAAAGTCAATAAATTAAAAATAGAAATTTCACTGTTGCAGAAGGGAGACACATATGGAAAGGGAGAAAACTTGAATGCGCCCTGTGATAATGAATTAGAATTGGTGTGACCTCATGGTTTCAAAGAGTTGATAGACAGACAGATGGATGGGTGATAGATGTACAATATAGTTGTAAATGTGTATATGGGTGTGTGTGAATGTGTTGTGTGTGGGTTCATATTCCCAACCATGACCACTGAGTGGGCCCTAGAACAGGGACACCCTAAAAGCAGTGAGTACACTTAGCACTCAGATCTTGATTTCTATACCAGTCTCCACTGAATGGGACTAGACTCCTTAAGAGAAATGGCTCATTCCAGGCCTGGGACAGGGAAAATACAAGATGTGCCTGAAACATCTTTTTCCAGAAATCAAGGAAATGATCAAAGAATGATAAGGACATATCAAAAGGACACGGAAGTTTGAAGAGGCTTCTACTAGCCAAACTGGGACTATTTGAACATCAAAATAAATAAGAATGGATTTAATCATTAAATAAAATAGGAAACCATGAATCCATTAATGAACTAATTGAATGTTTTGTAAAAAAAGGATATTTACATAGACTCATAAATTCTAACCAAATTATAAAAAGAAAAAGAGTAATATCAAACTAAGGCTATGTAAGATGGGAAGGTACGATACGAAGTGTGCAGGGACCTCTCTACTATTTTCGTAACTTCCAATGAGTCTATAATTATTTCAAAATTTAAAAAAATATTCATTTAAAAAAAGTAACTTCACGTTGGAGAGGTCTAGCCACCATTACTAGTCAAGAAGTAAAAGTTAATATCAACCATAATGGGGCAAATCAAAATCAAGTGCCATCTGATGGGATGCAATGAGAATGCAGTGTCACTTTTACGATCTTCCTGTTGAAGATGCTGCCTGAATCTTATCATGAGAAAATATGAGACAAACTCAAATTGAGGGCCCAAATTGAGTGACATTCTACAAATAAACTGGCCTATAGTCTTCAAAAGTGTCAAGGTCATGAAAATTTTAAATACTGAGGACCTGATCTAGACTGAAGGAGACTTAAGAGACGTAATTAACTGCACGTGATTCTGAACTGGATCCTTCTGCCATAAAGAAAATTATTGGAACAATGGGTGACATTGGAGTGAGGCTAAGGATTAGATGGCAGTGGTGTATCAATGTTAACTTCCTGATCTTGATAGTTATATTGTGGATATGTAACAGAATGCCCTTATTTTTGGAAAATATAAACTAAAAGTAATCCAGTACAAAAATTCTTTGTACTGTAGTTGGAATTTTCTATTAGTTTGTGATTGTTTCAAAAATGATTCGTATTATTATTTAATACAACCAAATCCCCAGCACCTAGAACAGGCATGGCATTCCAAATGCTCAATAAATATTTGTTGAATGAATTAATGAACTGTATAAACAACTGCAACAAACGCATGCTTAGAAATAGACATCCAAATATTAACAGTGGTTTTTCTAGAGGAATGGATTTAATATAGGTAATTTAGGTATTTTTTTTTTACTTTGTGCTTTTTTTTCTTAAGCTTTCTGCATAAGGCATGTATTACTAATTGTTCAATTGGTCAGCTGCTAACTAGCTAAGAATAATATTTTAGAAGCACCACAAGTCTTGCCCTTGAGTTTGTGGGTTCCACCTATTGATGTTATCAGTTATTTGGACCAGATCCTTAAAAACTGCTTCAGTCTACCTAAGCACATAGGATACCAATACTATATAAATTCAGTATTACTGGGATAGAACTTCCTGGTGTCTGGAATATTCTTGCCCATTACCCAGAAATCCCTGCTTTCCAGAATCATGGTCCCTGGGTAGTAGAATCAGTCATCAGCAGTATAGTGAACATGTGATCATACAAAGGGGTTTGGAGAGTTTTGTGGGATATTTAATTCATGTTAGGGAAGGGACTGGAGAATTATTTTGGATCCAGATTTCCAGTGAACAAGACATTCATATCCCTGGGATACTACTGAATAAACACTGACAAATTCTGATTAAAAGAACCCTTTTTCTGGGCTCTGGGTGGACTGTTATCACATAATGGACACGGCAATTTGATTAGGTTTCTCTTCTATTGATTATATTTTGGATTAGTGTCTCCTTGATAGGATTTGACAGGCATCCTAGTTCCTTTTAGTAACACATTTACAAAGTCACCTCTTACAGGTGGACAACTTCTATAGTTGGTTGTGGTCCATAATATGTTGATTTCTTTTAACTAACATTTAAATTGTATATTTTAATAGGTAATATATTCACATAGTCAAAATGCAAAAGGTACAATGAGGTATATGGTGAAAAGCTCCCTCATCCCTGTCTAACCATCCAGGTTCCTTCCCTAGAGGTAAGTGGTATTATCAGATTTCCTATGTATCAAGAAGATATTCATGCACACATGCACGTGCCCATGCACACACACACAATTTTTTAGTGTAATACTTTGCATACTGTTCTGTACCTTGCTTTTTTCACCAAGAATCTACTTTGGAGGTAATTTTATATCAGTATATAAAGAGCCTCTTCATTTTTTTTTTCAGTGCATGGTATTCTACTGAATGAATGTACCATCATTTTTTAAAAGTCAGCTCCTACTAATGGACATTAAGATGGCTTCCACACACTCAGTATTATTATATAATGTGCCATGCACCTAAGTCATTTTGCACATAAGCAAATATATTTTTAGGATGAATTCCTAGCAGTGTAATTGCTAGGTCAAAGGTATGTGCATTTTTTATAAATTTTGATATGTTGCCAAATTGTCTCCCTTAGAGATTGTATGAGAGCCTGAGTATTAACAATCTTCTGGATTTTGCCTATCTGGTTAAGAAAAAGGGTAAGTCAGAGGATTTTTAAACTACTTTTTCCTTCTATTGACTGAAGCTTAGCATTCTTTCATGTTTACTCCCTTTCCTGTATAGTTGGTATGGCCACTGCTCATGTTTCTATCCAGTTTATTTGTAGGAGCACTTTATATGTTAGGAAAATTAGCCTTTTTCTGTAATATGAATTATAGATATTTTATACCAAATGGGAGTATATCTTTCAACTTTCATTTAGTTTTTGCCTTGAAAGCATAAACTCTCTAACCAGACTGCCTGGATTTGAATCCTGGCTCTGCCACTCACCATCGGCCATATGACCTTGAGCAAGTTACTTACCCTCTCCATGACTCAATTCATCAGGGATGTGGTGACAGCAATAGTACCTACCACACAGGGTTGTTGTGAACAACAGAATGAATATATGGAAAGGGCTTAGAAAACGTGGCACATGACAGGAATTATAAAAGTATTTTTTTTATGTAGTCAAATTTAATATTGATTCATTTTAGATGCCATTTCAAATAAAAACTTTTATTTGCCTTAGCTACCAATTTTGGAAATGAAATGGAAAAAAAGAATTATTTTAACTTTTGCAGGTAATATGCACTATTTAGATACTAAGCTATCCTCACAAAGTCATCACATTTACTCCTCATAACCCTATCATTATCCTCGTTTTACCTATGAGGAAACTGAGGTTCAGAGATGCCAAATGACTCGTCCAAGACCCAGCTTCCTTTGCAAATATTCTTTCATCTCACCCCCCCCCCCCCCCCCCCCGTGTGACTGTTGCAGGTCCCCAAGGCATATCCGGTGCCTACCCTACAAGTTCCCTCAATGGATATTCAATAAGGCCCTGGCTGGCTGTTCGCCAGTCATTCACTCAGCAAACCTCCAGCCAATTCCGACTTTCTCCAGACCCCAACTCTTCAGTTTAGAATTCAGTTTGATTCCTCCCACAGAGTTCAAATCCTGCAGATTCTCTCTCCTCTGAAATGTGTCCCCCGTCGACCCCTCCCATCCCAGCTGTCAACGCTTGGGTCCAGCCCTACCTTTCACAGGGACTGTTGTTGCAATAAGCTCCTGACTAGACTCCTAGCTGACTTCCACAGTTTTTCATCTCCAATGTCATCTACAGTGCTGCCTCGGTGATTTCCCTAACACACAGCTCTAATCCCCAATTCTCAAACCTTCAGAAGCTCCCTCTGCCTGCTTCTTTCTTTGACATTTGACCCACCCTACTTTGCTAGTTTTGCTTCCAAGACTCCCCTCTCATCCAGGCAAAAGGAATGCCTCACTATTCCTTGAACCGGCTTCCAGTCCAGTTGTTTGTTCAGCTTAGGATTTCTCTGCCTTCTCTTTCAGGCTACTTAAGTTTCATGAAGCTGTACTTTATGCTGACTATCCTCACTTCTCTCATTTCCTTCACCACCTTCCCCCACTCCACACCTTGCATTTGTTTGTAAACTCAGAGTGGAAATCCTACCTTTTTTGTTATTGATTAAAATGTTTTCACACACAGGTATAGTTAATAAACCCCACAACCTATTTTCCAATGGGTCCAGCCACTCGCAGGGGCCTGGGTTTAACTGGGCCCCCGGTGCACCAGGCCTGTTTGCAGCAAAACCGAACCCTGGCCTATGTGAACCCAGCTCTCTTGACAAAACTGTCACTTCTGGTCAAGTACCCATCACAGGCTTCCATTGTCCTTTTCGATCTGATGGCTGCTAGCGGATACCCCGAACAGGTACAGCAAACATTATTCTGGGAATATTGGTTACATGAACAAACAGCGCTGCAAAGAACATCAGAACATTAGATCAACTTCCTTGTTTCAACGTAAGAAATCAAGGCACACAAAGGGAAGATACTCACCCTAGGTCACACAGCAAGTAGGAAACAGAACTAGACCTAGAAGCGAAGCCTCCTGACTGCAGTTCTGAGCGAGCTGCTCTGCACCTTGGAGCCACACAGACCTAGGGTCAGCAGCCTCTGCTACCTGAGGTGCTACCTGAGGTCATTGCGGAAGACATCACCACCTGTTCACCTGTTCCTTTTTCTCTCCCTCATGTCAGAGCCTCCTTCACCTTTCCCACAACAACAGTATTTCCTCCTCCCCACGTCTGGTTTGAAGACAGTAGCCCCGAGCGGCGAGAAAACTTCTACAGACTGGATCAATCGGATGCGGAGAGAGAAGGTAGTCAGTACTGGGGTAGGGTGGCCACCGCTCGAGAGGTGGCCGCCTAGGAGATTCTGGGGTCAGAACACCGCCTCCGGCCCCGCCCCTGACCCGCCCCCAAACGCACGGCCCAAAAACACGCCTGCGGACATGCTGCCGACGACCGGGCCTGGGCGGAGCCGAATCCCCCAAGCTCCGCCCTCTCCGTAAGATCCACCCTATTGGCGTAAACAGTCAGAAGCGGTGTCCAATGAGTAGAGGGGGCGGCCGCCTTGGCCCTATCCGCTGCGACCACACAGAAACGGACGCCACTAACTGGTGGACACTATATCGTGGTCTTTCCGGGTCCTTATACGTTTTGCCACTGCTGCCGAGTCTGGGCCCCAGGGAGAGCCGGGAAGGACCCTCTAATCGAGTAAGTTTGTGCCCTTCGCTGAGGTGATCGCTGGTGTCGGTTCGGCGGCTGCGGCTGCTTCTCGCACAGCGCTCGGGGTGGGACGGGCGTGGGGGGAAAGGGCGGGCAGGAGCCGAGCACGTGGAACACCGGCCTGATGGTGGCGTGGGTAGGGGGCTGGGTCGCCGAGCTCCGGGTGTGCGGGATTCGCGGGCGCGTGGAGCTGGGTTTGTCCTGTCGGGTCGGTTTTGCAGCCGCAGATACGGGGGGTAGGGTGATCCCGAGTGCCGCCGCTTAGGTGCCTGACCCGAAGGAGCGTTTTTTCCCCTAAACCCTGATGCTGAAGGTGCCACACAACACCTGCCAGTGACTAGACTGCGGGCCCTTGGAGGTGGTTTCCCAGAAAGTTCAGATTGTGGCTAAGCTTTTCAGACCGGTCAGCGTCACAGCTACCGCAGGTTGAAAGCTTGCTGAGTTCCGGGCACGGTGCTAAGGGCTTTGCCAGCATTAACTAAGTTTTCCACGCACCAGCCTCGTGAGGTAGGTGCCAGTACCTTTGTCAGCCGCGGTCAGGGGCCCAGTGAGATGCTCACCTACCCCAGGTAACGCCCAGACTCGTGACGGTGCAGTTCCGGTTAAACCCCAGCTTTCCGAGTTCGCCTCCACACCGAGTCGTTAGCGGGAAAACCGCGTTTTCCACGCTGGTGCTGGAGTGTCTAGGAAGCCTCATCGTCTCCCCAGTGCACCTCAGAAACCAGGATGCCCCTCGCCCCTTGATGGGCGTGACTGGTCCCCAGACAATCTTGTGAAGCAAACAGCAAGAAGGAAAGTAAATTGATGGGGCAACTGCCTGGAGGAAACCAACAACATTCCAAAGCCCCCAAATCTAGTTGTCAGTAACAGTGGAAATCATAGTTAGGGGGTGTCCTGTGAGTCACCAAGCCCAGGGGCCAGAGCAGACACAACTCCTGTCTTTCTGGGCAGGATGGCTAACCCTCTAAGCCCGTTCCCTCATTTGTAGAGTTAAAAAGAAATACCGACTCACTGTGGGCACGGCAAGCTTCTCGTGGAGGCCGTTTTGTATTCTGCTTGACAAACCAGTGGCTTCAGCATGTCCATGTTGCAGCCCCGCAGTCTCTGGAATCTGAATTCTCCTGTCGTGGGATATTTACGATGTTTCTCACTTGAAATATTAGCCCTGCTGTACTAAGTCGTTTTTGGTTTTGCGATAGAAATCACCGTAGAATTCACCATCTTAACGTGCACAATTCGATGGGTTATGTAGTACTAATATATTCGCAAGACTGTGCGACCATCATGTGGTAGCTCTTACTCCAGACCATTTTCATCACCCCACAAAGTGCGGCCCAGGCGCCTCGGAGCAGTGCGTTGTTGGGCGCCAGCCCAGGCCCCGGGCCCTGTACTAAGGAGGATGTTGAGGCACAGGTGCCCCTTCCGCCCACCTTGAGAGCCCGGGTGGGGCAACTGGAGCCTCTCGCCCACGCTGAATTTCAGCCCTGGGCGGAGTTCTGGGCCTTCCTGTCTAGGTTAGACCAAGTGGACCAACCAGAGCCCGAGGTGTGCGGCTACCGCTGACCCTCCCGTGCTCGGAAGCCGGAAGGGAGGCTGCCTGCAGCCCCACGTGGCCCAGCGCAGACCTCATCCCACAAACCTCGGGCCTTTTCCAGGCCTACACCTTCGGGATTTTGTGGCCAGGCCTGGAACGGTGACTTGGGGCAGGCGAGGGGCGGGTTATCCAGGAAACTGGGACTCGCAAAACAAAAGCGTTTTGGAGAACCAAGCCAAATCTTTGCTGCTCCTATGGGGGAAAACTGTCAGACTGTGAGGCCTAGCCATCTGTGGGTGAATGAGATCCACGAATAGGTCTCTGTATAGAGATTCCCAGATTTAAAACAGGTACTGAAAAACTGCACAGGTGTTGGCCGAACTTCAGGATTAGCAACAAGTGGAGTTTGAAAGACTTGTGCCAGCCAAAGGACTCGAACCTTTGAAAGCTCATGGAATCGTTGGAAAAATGAAGTGGGATGATCTGAAATCAACATTAACAGCAAGGCATGGAGAATCTAAGCAGTTAACTGAATTAGAAAGGACCAGGCAGCAAATTGAAGGACATTCTTTCACTGGCAGAACCCAGTTACGGAGAGTTACAGGGGATGCTACCCAAACTACTTTCATCTGGAGGAAACTATTAGCGGTTTTGAAAAGCAGAAAGTAAAAGATATAAAGACTATATTTTTCAGAATTTTTCACTATTGAAATGCTGTTCACAACAAAGCTTTAGAGGTATACTCTGCTATCTACCAAAATATACAAAAGATTGATGAGGAAGAAGATTTTGTGGTTTTCAGAAGCTCTAGGTACCACCAGAATATCCATCTCTTTTGGATGTTAGAGCACGTTCAAAGATGCCTTTTCAGAGATCACTGTCAGCTAAGAGGGTATCTGGACCAGGACAGGTGTCAACCTGCCAACTAAGAAAGGATGAACAAGCAGAAGACGAAGAATTAGATGTTAAAGAAAAGGAAAATTACTTTTTCTAAGTACAGTTCTCATTTTCATTTTCATCTTAATGCAACTCAGAATCCAGGATTACTATATTGTAAAATTTTATACTGGCTTACTATGTTAAACCTCAAAATGAAGTGCTACTGATAAAGAAAAAATTGAAGGAAATTTATCCTGACCCAAAATGAAGGTTTTAAAAATATTACACACCTAGTGATTTCAATCTCCTGCCTAGTACTGTGTGATCTTTTTATATGACGCCCTTCCTGTTTTTAGATTTTAAGGTACTTCATATTAATGCACTGTTCCTTTCTGGGAGTGTTATAGTAAGTAATAAGTAGAGTAAGTAGATAACAAAAACTATAAAAGATCTACCAATTCCACTTAGCTTCTTTTAGGTTGACTCTAGAAAAAGATCTTATCTAGTCATTCTGATTAAATAAATACAAATGCAATTTCTTGAAGCTTTTAGTGAAAAGACAAGTTTTCCTTTTTTAAACTTTTACTGAAACTATTTGACTGTAAATTTACTTTTCAACAAGTGTATAACCACACAATAAATATGACACCAGTATATCAGTGTTTTACAAATGCACAAAGCATAAATTTTAGTTTAAATAAAAGTCACATTAGCCTGATTCTGGTTTTAAAATAAAGCTGCTGTCATACTAAAGTGTTATATATGGTACTACAGCTTTTGGAAAGCTAGTAATTTGGTGGAATGTTGCCTAAGAAACGGGTACATATGGCACATCATAAATCATTTAAAATGCTATAAAAATTTTACCAAGCTACCACCTAGGCAATATAAAGGTATATATAACTAGTCACTCTTATTCCTGAAAATATAAAACAATTTAATCAGAGCATTTATCAACTCATTTGTGATAACTGAAAAAAAACAATTCTTCATAACAGAAAAACAGACTTTCAAGAAGCTTTAAAAAAAAGGATCTTTGTACTAGTTAGTCACTGCTCATTCTCTACCTCTAATCCCAGCCCCTGGAAAACGTGTGTGTGCTTCTCTCTCTCTCTCTCTCTCTCTCTCTCTCTCTCTCTCTCTCTCTCTCTCTCTCTCTCTTTCTCTTTCTGTCTCTCTCTCTCGATTTGCCTATTCTGGAGATATCATATACACTGAATCATACAATTTTATTAGGTTTCTGCATAAGTAATCACGGCTTTGAAAGTTAAAAATAATTGCAAAAACCGCGATTACTTTTGCACCAACCTAGTATGTCTCACTTCTTTCACTTAGCATAATGTTTTCAAGGTTCATCCACATAGCATGTATCATTGCTTCATTCTTTTTTTTTTTCTTCATTCTTTTTATGGCTGAAGAACATTCTGTTGTATGATTGTGCCACTTTTTTTTATCCATTCATCAGCTGATAGAAATATGGGTTGTTTCCACTTTTAAGGCAATTACACATAATGCTGCTATGAATGTTGCTGTCCAAAGTTTTGTGTGGCCATCTGTTTTCATTTCTCCTGGGTTTTACTGGGTCATATGACAACTCTATGTTAAATCTCTTGAGGAATTACCAAACTGTATTTACAAAATGGCTGTGGCATTTTATATTCCCACCAGGAAATCAAGGAATTTATTACAGAATTTGTGAAATGTTTGGTTAAATATTATACTCACTAAATTTCTCTTCCTTTGTGTTGAAGTAGCCCCAACTGACAATCACAGGTTGACACAGAAGTGGTTGAATAAATTGTGAATTCTGGAATGTAGGCCCAGACTTCTGGTGCTCTATTGGATGCTAACAGGCACGCCGCTCTCAAAAGTAGTTGGGAAATAAAGACAAATAGGTTTCTAATCTGTCCTTTGGTTGCATTCAGCCCTAGAAATATTTTTCTAATTTTGTTGTGGCATTTGAATGTGGTTTTAAAATGTGTTTGGTAAGATGTCATTAGTGTCTATAGTGAGTGTGTGGGCGGGGGGGAAATCGCCAGGCATTGAGAAAACCTGAAACTCAAAGCAACTGATTCAGGGACCATAGTTCAATCTTAGAACTAATGTGATACCCAGTGTTAAAACTTGTGATGGTTTGATGATTAAGTGATATATTCAGGCTATCCAAGATAAGATCTGAAAAAGCCACTCGAAATCGTTATGGCAAAATCAGTGTCATTAAGAAGTGCTTTTATCTCATTATGTCAAAAAAAAATACGTATGCATATCCTTCCCTTTGACAGCTAATGTACATCAGAAGCTATTGGTTGGTGCAAAAGTAATTGCAGTTTTTGCAATTTTTCAACCTTTTAAACCACAATTACTTTTGCACCAACCTAATAAAACACTCTTTAGAAGGCATATTGAGGGCGGTGGTTAGCTCAGTTGGTTAGAGCGCGTGCTCTTAACAGCAAGGTTGCCGGTTCGATCCCTACGTGGGCCAGTGAGCTGCACTCTCCACAACTAGATTGAAGACAACTACTTGACTTGGAGCTGATGGGTCCTGGAAAAACACACTTAAAAGAAAAAGTGGAGAAAGCATATTAAAAAGTCATACATACTGACCCCTGATTAATTACGTTCACAGTTTTCCCTGCTTAATACTAAAACTACATAGGAGAAAGTGATTACTATTGACTGTTCTCTGTAAATAGGATGTGTGTAGATTGAAAGAAAAATAATATATTCTGGTGTTACCTGATAAGGAAAAGAAAGAAGAATAAGAGAGTTCTCATGCCAGGCTCAAACTATTGTCTTAAAGTAATTGTGAGAGTCTGTCAACACCTCACACCGTGACCCAGGGAATGGAGGTTAACAGGTTGTCAGGCCAGGTGTCAACTGTGTGGTAAGAGAACTGCAGCCAGAGAAGTGGCTACAGACGCATTGGATTTTATTGGTGGAGGCAGCCCTTTACAGGTGAGGCTTGGTTTGTGTGGCAGTCTTGATGATAACCGAGTTTGGGTCATCCTTTTGCCTAGTAGTTCTGAGCATGAAGGAACTATCAAAGCAAATAGAAAAGTGCATGCACACACATTCGTATGTAATTTTCTTTTTTTCTCTTATAGGAGCAGAAATGCATAAAGGCAGCTGGAAAAGTAGAAGACATGGGAGAAGGAACCAGCGGCAGAACTCATGCTTCAGACAGCACGGTTCTAATGAGAGGCAAGTGCTGTGTCCCAGTGTCGTTCTAGCCTCGTCCAGCACCCTCACATGCACAAGGACATGCAGGGTCTGAGAGGGGCCCAGTGAGAATCTACATGTCTAACAAAGACCTAAACTTGACAGATATTGAAGAAAGATCAGGACAGTGCCCAGTGTTTGTATGGTTTGAAAGGAGAACCATGGATATTTTAGGGGGCCCAGGCCTTCCCACTAGGGCACAATGTGTAGCAAAATGTGATCTGTACAAGAAGAGTCTCAACTCAGCTTTGGCAGAGTTGTGTGGAAACACACTGGACAGCCACCTTCTGGGTTCCATGTGGAGAGAATGGAGCAGCAGTTCTTGGACTAGAAACACAGACATTTGTCATGACACTTAATCCTTCTTTCTTTCCTCCTCCTGCTGCTGATCACAGGAAGCTCTGGGCCATAAAAAGGGAGAATACGTTTTTTCTGAAACCAGGCATCGTTAGTATTTATAGACAACAGAGAAAGTTCTTGCATTCCTTCAACCTAGTTTTGCAAAATGAACTCCTTTTGGTGTAAGGAGGGGAAAAGTTCTTGATTTTAAAGAGGATTTTACAGGATTCTAAAATTAGGTCTTTTGTTATGTCGTTATGTCTTTTAGCCTATAATTGCCATAGCAGCTGTTTGTAGCTTTGCAAAATGTTTAAACCACAGCTCTATCCCAGTGTTACTGAGTAGATCACCTCTGTGCCCTGAACCCCAGTTTCTCCATCTGTAGGGTTGGGTAGCTAAGTAAAATTTAAACTCTTTGTACTGCTGAATCCAATAAAGAATGAAATTCACCTGGCCTTGTAACTGCAGTTGAGCTGTCAAATGAGCCCAGCTGGTAAAATTCGTATTGACAAAGATTTCTGTTCTCCTTTTCATCTGGAAAATTCCAGATCTCATGAAATGCTCAAGTGAGGAGATAAGAAAAGGGAATTACTGCAACATGCATCCTTTTAAGGGTGATAAAGCAAAACTTTGCCCTAACTTTGGTGCATTTGCAGTAGGTAAACTTTAAAGGAAAAGGGGGGTCAGTGCTCCCCAAGTAGTCAAAGGTCAGAGGTCGGGGTGAAGGCTGTGGAACTGCCTGACCTGCCTCCTGCCAGGACCCACATTCGGAGAATGACTGGGACACCAGCCCTTTCCTGCAAGTTACCATGACTGTGTGTCCACAGGTGTAACATGGGGGCACAGCAGAGCTCACAGGATTCGGGCCACAGCACCCAGGAGGCCCCATCGACCTCATCCAGCACAGCTGGGAGTTCTGTGCCAGGTAAGGCTGCAGATAGGACTCTTGGCCCTGCCTGTGGGGAAAGATGAAAGTGAATCTAGCCTCGTCATCATCTGGTTATGTCTGTCCTGGTGTCCCTCCTCAGGCCTGTGTGTCATTACTTGCATGTGGGTAGACCCCATGTGTGTCACTGCCCTTCCCTGACTCAGGAAATTCTGGGACCAAATTGAAACACTAAAGGGAAGAGCTGGGTGTGGCGAGAACGGTGATCCTGGGCAAACAGCTCCCCCCACGACCGATCTGGGTCCAGGATGGTGACTGACAATGCTAGCCCACCTCCAGCCCCTCAGAAATACAAGCAGCTGTGAGGGTTGGTGGCCAGGCCACTGGACTCCATACAAGGTGGGTGGGTTCATAGTGTTTTAAGTTGGATTTCATTTCTTTTGACTAAAGATCTACCAGGGTATTACTTTGATCCTGAAAAGAATCGCTATTTCCGCTTGCTCCCTGGACACAATGACTGCAACCCCCTCACGAAGGAGGGCATCCAGCAGAAGGAAATGGAGCGCAAAAGACTGCAGCTGCTAGAGGAAGAGGACAAGCAGAAAAAGGTGGGCTCCACACTCCTGAGGGCCAACCTCCTGCTAACCTCCATCCACTGCTGAAAGCAGGTGCCAATTGAACGCCCCTGTGACACTCAGCATAGTGCAGTGTAGGGAGTGTGGTGTTGAATTTTCCCTGACAGGAACCTGATGAAGAGAGTAACGACAAGAAATCCCCCCTCTTTTTCCTGCTGACTAAGTTTTATGAGTAATTCTAACATTTTCTCCTTCCCTGGGGGAATCTTGAAAAGCAGCATGATACAGTTTCAGTAACTGTATATTTTAAATAGAAAACCAGTGTATGTGGTTTGGACATGAGGGTCTCTTGTATCTCTTCTGGGGATTAGATGCCAGGACATTTTGATGGTTATGGAGGAACAGAATGGAAAATCCAGGCCCCAGGGTTGCCATAGGTCAAGTGGAAAGCACAGTGCAGACCCGAGTGTGCAGTGCCATGCCTGTACTCACTAGCTTGGTGGCTTCATCTCCCTGGGTATAAATTGATGGGGAGCTTGGACAGAGGCAGTGAGCAGACTTTCCAGCTCACACATACTTCCTTGTGATGTGTTTTTCTCTCTTGCAAGGAGACAGTCGATTTTTAGGCATATAATTTCTGCCAACTTAGTACCTGTTTCTTCATTGCATCCTGTGAAACGAAAAACATTCTCTGTTATCCCAGAACATAAAACGACACTGAACCTTTTTTTTTTTTTTAATTTAGAAAATGGCCAGGATGGGATTTAATGCATCTTCCTTGCTACAAAAAAGCAAGCTGGGTTTTCTCAACAACACCAGTTATTGCCGGTAAGTCAATGCCTCGTTGTTATGTTTTCTTCACGAATGTTCTTTTCCTATCGTATTTCCATGGTCAAAAAATCCAATCAAGAAACTATATAGGTCCTCTGTGAGGAGTCCTCACAATTGAGGTACTCCAACTCACAGCCTGCCTTCTGCTGCTGAAACCAGCCCTAAGAGAATCATTTTCCCTCTAGAGCAAGCGGGGAGACTCCTATAAGAGGCCAGGGAGACAGGAGAGGGGATCTAGGCAGAGAAATGGGGCAGAGATTTCTCAGGATGTTCCCTCTGTTACTCTGTGCCAGATAAGGCAGTCAAGTCATGTTTATTGGCAGGTCTTATAACTTCATTCCTGTTAGATTTCTGCCTCCTTTTCTTCTTATCTAACGAGCTGTCAGCAAAAGTGGAGCATTAAATGAATGCATGTGTTCTAAACTTTATCTAAATACTTACAATTCCTGATATCATTCTAACTAAAACCCCATGAGATAGGTGGATACTTCTCCTAGTTTCCTGAAGAAGAGACTGAGGCTCAGAGTGGAGTGATTTTCTCAAGGAAAACCTAGAAAGAATGGGATGTGTCTGACGCTAACGCCTGAGCCCCTGACTCCGGTGTTCTGTTACCTCCCACTGTGTGTGGGCAGATGAAGAAACAACGTGAATTGGGGTGGCTCATAAGGGATACAGGGCTACCTTCAGGGTAGGCAAGCCATGCGGGTGGTATGGCAGGGGCATGCCTCTCCTTTACTTCCCTAAAATAGTTAAAGGTCTAGTTAAAAAGATCTGTTCTGTACCCTAAAACAGGCTTTGTCCGTAGTGGAGAGAGATCGTGATTGGAGCAGGAAAGGGGTAGTAAGATGGGTGGCTGTGTGCCTGGGCTCTCCTCATTAGCTGTGTCTTTCTTGGCGTATTGTTTCATTTGTCAGGAGCATCTCTTGGTCTCAAGGGAAAGAGTTGGACTAGATGATCCAAAACCAAATTCCTCTAGTTCTAACTTTCTTCGACCCTGTGAATGGGCCACCCATTTCTTTGCTTTAGTTTTCCTGAGTTCTAAAATTGAGTTTATTTGGGATCTTGCTCAGTTCCATTGCTGAGAAATGATATGAAGAGAACCGACTAAAGGAGATGGTCTCCAGGGTGTGGGACAGGGTAGAACCCCAGAATCTTCCTCATGGGTACTTAGGCATGGCAACCATGCCATCCCTGCCCCTCTCTTTCCCTTCTGCAGTTTAGCCCATGAGCTTCGAGTGAGCTGCATGCAGAGGAAAAAGGTCCAAATTCACAGCTCGGATCCCTCCGCTTTGGCAAACGACCGATTTAACCTCATACTGGTGAGTGGGAGGGAGCTATCTGTGGGTGCCGAGGGTATGGCTGCCATCCCCTGATACTTCGTGGCTTAGCATTGGCTTCCAACAAACCTGGCTGTGTCAAGGCCAGTTGCATGAAAGCAGGTGGTCTCTAGGTTTTATAGTTTTAACAAGCACCTACCGGCTACCTATTGGCAGGTACCAAGCCAGCAGGGCAGGCCATGCTGACCATTGTCACGCGTACTACAACTCTGTCATTTGACGTGAAAGCCAGGGCCCACCACTGACTGAGAACTAGTACAAAGTCACTTGCCCTTGGGTGTGTTGTGTACACAATTGAAAGGGCACACAGTAGACTGGGGGCTTCTCATCCTCCTATACTGGGCGGGATTTGGTGACCAAACCTGAAGCTCCAGTTCTTCAGTAGCAACAGCATGTCACTCCCTTGCTTGCTGTCCCTGACTGAGTGGCACATCTGGGCCTGCACACCCACCACACCTTTATCACGCCATTTGCAGGGAGCAGAAAGTCTCTGCTTTTGGTTACACCCAGGCTGGAAGCCAGGGCCAACTACTTGAGCCGGGGGGCCAGGGAAGCGTTGGCAGCAGGTCCCTGTACACAGAAGCCAGACTGCTCAGCTAGACTGGGAACTCAAGACCACAGGAGAGCATGGCCTGCCCTTCTCAAAGGTCTAGAAAAAGCCCAGGAGAATGAGAGAGAGACAGAACAGAGAGCCTCGGCCTGAGGATCTGCTGACAGGACTCAGGGCTGAAGCTACAGAACTCATCCTTGACATCTTGCCTCAATAGCAGACCTCAATAGCAGAGCCCTTCCTCATAAGGGGTGCTGGCGGCCAGGACTCACGTTCTCTCCTGGGCTTAGCCCCATGTGTGTTTGGGGATAGTTTGACCTGAATACTTTCTTGCAGTGGGTTCTCCTCAGGAGCCCTTTCCCTGGGGCTCTCCAGTAAATGGAGGCGGGTTGGTTAGGGTGGGCGGAAGCAGCAGAGATGACTGTGCACGTGCTGCTTAGTGTAGCCTGAGCCCCCGAGGCCTCGCACTTGGTCTCACAGAAGCTGTGGGCTGGCGCTCAGACAACCTTGCTCATCACCCAGAGTTATGATAACTGCCTGGCTGGTGTGGCCAGAGGGTTGGGAAGGACGGTTGGTAACGATTCTTCCCAAGTAAACTTGCAAAGTGAGTGCCGTTTCACCATCATTCAAACTCATATATGTATGTATATATTTATAAATATACATAAAACACATAACTATAGCTTTTGCTTTGAAATAATTAACCGTTTTTTTTAATGAAAAAAAATCTTAAAAATAACCCACATCCCAGTGCAGTTTCTTCTATCGTAATTTTTTTTCGGTGTAGCGTCTTCCTTTTATTTAGTGATATTGTGCCTGTGTAATGGGAATACAATTTCGTATCCTCCTTTTACCCCATGAACATTTTCACTAGCACCCATGTTGCTCTGTGGCTTTCATAATGGCCACTTGCTGTTACCACGTGTCTCATCTGAATAGTTCCTCTGGGTGGACATTAAGGCTCTTCCAAACCCAGTTGCAAGTGGGGTCACTACAAACCTCAGACATCCTGGCCACACCCCCTCATCGTCATCCTTGTCCTTGCTCCTGAATTGTGCGACCAGACACCTGTTAGCTTTGCCCAACTATGGCTACACCAGGTAGCGGCACGTTAGGTCATTCCCATGTTTCCTCACGGACAGCAGCTCTCACCGGGTGAAAACGCACAGAGCATGGAGGCTGGGAGAGATGGGCAGATGGTCTTAGGCCTGTGGGGTCACCTGCAATCCACTTTCCTCCTCCAGGCGGATACCAACAGTGACCGGCTCTTCACAGTGAATGACGTGCGAGTCGGAGGCTCCAAGTATGGCATCATTAGCCTGCGCGGTCTGAAGATCCCCACACTCAGGGTGCATATGCACGAAAACCTCTACTTCACCAACCGAAAGGTACTCTGCTCTTCCCTTTGGCCTTGCAGCCGCTTTGGATCGAGGGGCTCTGCAGTGGTTGGCCAAATGCAGAATAGAGGAGAGAACTTTGTGAAGAAGGCAATACTCGGTTACCTCATTTTCCCAAGGGAAAATTTGAGTTTTAGATCCTGAGAACCCATAGGTGAGGAAAAGGGCCTCCCGAGTTTGTTGTCTTGGAGGAATGACTTTAGATGGAGAAAGGCTTGAGGCTCTTTAACTGGTTGTCAGGACCTTCCCTTCAAGATTAAGTTGATCTGAAAGAGCCCCCACCAAGGCACAGAGTTCCTGGGAGGTGGGCTGCGGTAGCCTGGGTGGAGGGTCCAGGACGTTGCGTCAGTCACTCAGCCTGTCTTTGGCTGACACTGAGGTTTACAGAAGTATGAGGCGCTTGCTACCTAAGGGGAACCTTTAAATTGCCGTGGTGTGACAACTGCACCTATAAGAAGCTGTGACTTTCTGTTCTGTTGGGATATGAGTCATAAGATGGATACAGGTTGAAAATGGTTTCTGAGTAAAGTGAGATACAGGACACCTTCAGAGTTAGGTTTGCTTCCTGCCATTGCCGGGAAGTCATCCCCACCCTGCACGGTAGACCCGATCGATGTCTCACTGTGAGGCCCGTGCTGAAGACGAAGGGTGGAGGCCCGCGGGCTACTCGTCCCCGACCCTCTTCAAGGCTCTGTATGGTTGGGCTGGGAGCTTCCCTGTTCTCAGAGTGCTTGTTCTAGCCCCTTTTGAAGGAGCTAGACCTGGAAAAAGAAGTCACACTTCTGTATCCCCACAAGTTATTCCACAGGAAAGCATTTGTCTATTTCTCTCCATGAGTTAGCAGTCAGACCAATCTTTCCATCTTGCTGTGTGCTTCCTCACCAGGTGAACTCTGTATGCTGGGCCTCGCTGAATCACTTGGATTCTCACGTTCTGTATCTTTTGGCAGATGGAGGGGTTTGGTGGGCAGGACACGCCCTGATGTGGACGGGTGTCTGGGGTTTGTGAGCTGGCATCTTAGTGGTCAGAGGTCTGCACGCACCCTCACCCTTTCAGAAAGAGCAGTGCATGTGAGTAAAAGAAAAAAGGATTCCCATGGATCTCAGGGAAGTGGTTGAGGTCCTGGGATGACCCTGGGAAGGGTCACTGCGTGCCAGACACTGTTCTGGAACCTGAGAGTTGGTGCTTGGTGCTTTGGCAGAGGAATAAAGCAAAGAGGCATAGTAAAGCCTTGGGAAGGAACCCCAAATCCTCCTGAAGTAAAGGAGGAGCCAAGAGCTGCAGTGGTCCCAGGGTGGGGTGGGCCTCCTGGGGGAGGCTGAGGGCAGACACGAGGAAAGGGGTTACTTTGGCGAGTGACACGGGTGTGTGGGTCCTGGGCATAAGGTTCCTGCCAGACGTAGCCTTCTTCGGAGCACTCTTCTTTCTAGTCCCTGCCTTCCCAGAGAGCCATCAAGGCTTTTGGCTGCGAGCACAGTAGTGTAGTGTCACGGTAGCTGGGTCTGGGGGCTGTTAATGATGCACAGGACACCTGTCCATCACGTGCTTCAGGGAGAATATTGTTTGACCCAGAGCCACATGTTAATGAGTCTTGTCTTGGTTCATTTCTGTAATAAATGAGTTCGTGAAGTTATGACTAGGTACCGAACACCTACTTCCTGAGTTGTCATGAGGCTAACAGTTAACATCTGTGAATGCACTTAGCACGATGCTTGGCATGTTATGGGTCCTCAACAAATGATGGCCGAATTGGAGGCTGTTTTTTAAATTTGTTCCACAGCACTATTTCGAAGCGTTTCAAGCCTAAATTAGAGATCTGTGTATACATTTTATGTAAGCCAAACACAAAACTGTGTGTTCTGTAAGCTGGAAGTTTTATATGGCTTTCTTTAGGTGTGATCCTGTGGGGTAATGGGACCCCCTGGTACTGTGATGATCTTACCGGAGAACAGAAGAGACCAAGCCTTAAAACAGAGAAAACAATAACCTCGCTCTCATTTCTGATCCTAAAACAGTATGTCATGTTTTCATTTTCCTGTGGGCTGTGGACAAGGTAGACATAATTCTAATTGGGTTTAAAGAGTGTGAGGAGTGAGCTGTTGTAGCTTGACCAGCGGCTTGCCCTCTGACGGTCATTGCAGGTCGTCTCCAGGTATTTGTGCCCCTGCTGCTTCTGAGGCTCATGGAACTTTCTCCCTTTACAAAAGTGGTACCTGTTCAGACCTGCATTCTGTGTTTTTATTCCCCCCAAGAGTTGGGGGACGTTAGACTGAATACTTTTCTACACTTACTGGGCTCTTCATTAACCTCTGGCCTGTTAATGGATGAAGTCTACAGTACTGGCCTTGGAAGTAGCAGAGTTTGACTGTAACCTGGGTTTCAGCCACGCATCATACATTCAGAATGTCAAGAATGTCGCATGATTGCTTTGCAAGTATTTACATTTTTCAGTGAGGTATGGGCGTGTCCATTCCACCAACCTCTGCTGAGCGTAATCCCTGTGCATAGTGCTGCAGATGGGCAGTTCAGTGGGTGACATTCTACAAGTGATGCCTGTGGGACAGTTGGATGCAAGAGGGATGCAGGGATTGGGACAGCCTTCCTGGAAGTGATTCCCCATATGGGAAAGTGAGGACAGAGCTCCCAGAGAAGCAAGAGTCAAGAGAGAGCTTGGCACATTGGGCAGCATTATATGGTCTGGTATCCGTGATGTCTCTGGCTAAGTAGGGCTTTGCAGGACTGAATCCTTGGGGATGAGGGATGCCCCTGGAAGACGGTGGTCGTGGAGTCATTTCTTATATAGCAGTGCAGGTGACAGGCTGGCAAGGGTGACGTCTCAGACAGAAGGCCCCTGCTGGATTGAGCAGGCAGTGGAGAGGGAGCCATGAGCAGGAGTGGAGTTGAGGCACGAGTCTAAGAGGCTTGGAATCTAGGCCAGGGAATCTTGGTGGTAGGAGGAAGTGCAAGGATGGGACTCCAAGAGTGATGGTGTGGAGGCCAAGGACTGTGTGTTAGAAATTGTGCTGCATGACCATGGGCCAAGACTGGACAGTGTTCATCAGAGTTAGAAACTAGAGGCTCTTTGGAGACCTTGGGGAGAACATTTCACTGGAAATCTGACTGTCACACCTGGAGTTCTGTGGGTTGAAGAGTAAAAAGACAAGTGGGGATAAACATAGATTCCTCTTGAGAAAATTTTGGCTGTGAAGGGGAAGAGAGAGGAACGAAATCAGTCAGAAGACAGTTCAATAGGAAAGTAGGCAAAGAATATAAAGAAACAATTAAAAAAGGAAACCCAAATGACTATAATCATATGAATCGATACACCCAGTTGTAGTCAGGAAAATGCAATTTTAAATAATGAGATGTCATTTTTATACCTGTTCAGATAAGCACCAATTTTAAAGGCCTGATAGTGCCAAGATTTGGCAAATATGGAGAATGGGGAAAACTGCTGGTCTCCGTACACTGATAGAACCGCTTTCAGGTGAAGATACCTGCCCCTTACCAGCCCACAGTTCCACTCTGGGTGTAAGCATCAGAGCAGAGTTTTCAAACCGCGAGTCATGACCTGTCAGTGGGCCATTAAATCAATTTGTGAACAGCATCTTTTGAATGAAATAGACTAGAAAATATGAGTTTCATCCTTAGTAAGGGCAAATATTTTATAAAACTTGTTTCAAATATTTGTATGTATATAGCACATTGTAGTGTAAAATTAAGTTCTCACCATAGGTTTAAGAAACACTGCCTTAGGAAAGCCTCCCACACGTAGGAGTAGGAGACAGGAAGGTGCTTATTCCAGCAGCAGAGCAAAAAAAGAATAATAACCTAAGTGCCCATCAGCAGGAGACTGGATAAATTAATTGTGATATATTTATACAAAAGAATGCTCCATGCTGAGAATATAGGAAATGGGCTACAAACATTAACACAGATGAATCTAGAAGACAATGGAGATTGAAAAGTTGTAGAAGATACTCTGTGTGATGCCATTTACATGTTTTTTAAATATAAACAATTCTTCATATTACTCATGGACAAATATGTTGTGGAACTATTACCACACAGCCTAGAACTCAGACCAGTTTTAGAGCAGCGATTCTTTCTGGGTGGGGAAGAAGGGAGAATTGGGCTCGGGAGGGGTCAAAGAGGGCTTTTAACTGTATCTGTGACTTTTTCTTCCTTTAAAAATAATCTGAAACTAAATACAGAAAATGTAAACATGTTAAATCTGCCTTTAGGGATATAATTGTTAGTTTTTTGAAGGGCACTAATGCCCATTCCCCTCCCAGAGGAGAACCTTGTACTTGACTGCCCTTAACAGCTTTTCCAGACTGTGCCTCCTGGGAATCGCAGAGACTCCAGGCTGTGCCACCCTGCTCCCAGCATCACTGTTCGTCAATAGTCATCCAGGTACCAGGCCCTTTTCCTTTGGCTAACGGGGTGCTCTGACAAAGGTCTCTGTCGTCTGCCTCCCAGGAGCTGCAGCCAACAACAGCATAAGCTCCGTGGTGAAGGCTTGGACAGGAGGGTTGGGAAGCAGAGGCCGGGGGAAGCCCAAGTCACAGCTCACGGAGGGAGGGATAGTCTGCAGAAGCACCTGCAGGAGATTCCTTGAATCTGACACAGGATTTGTACTAGAAGCATGTGCATCTTTACGTATTTCCTCCTTTTGGGTCATGTCAGCAGCCAGACGGGTTAAAAGTATGTGTAATCAGTGCAAGAGATCAGAATACTTCTGTTTGGGCTGCCTGTACAGATCATTCGCAAAAGTGTGACCAGTGCTGTCGTAGATACTTACATTCTCTCTGGATGAAGGCAATTCAGAATTCTGGACTTCTCCCTGGCAGCATTCTGGATATTAAGTTTCCAGTCTTTCAGGAATTAGGATCAACTAGACAAGGGCCAGGCCTCTAAGAGTGCAGGCCTCAGGCAGACCTGGCATAAATCCCAACTTGCTTAACCTCTGTAAAGTGAAGACAATACCTACCCCATTGAGTTACATGGTGGATTAAATGAGGTCATGCACCCTTGCCTGGTGCCTGGCATTTCATCATACAGCAGGCTTGTGAGGCAGGAGTATGTAGTATCACCAATTTATAGATGAGGAAACTCAGGCAAAGAGAAGTTCAGAATTTGCCTTACAAAACTATCTGTGGTGTTAGAAGTCAGGATAGTGGTTCCCTTTGGGAAGAAATGGGGAGGTGGCAATTGGGAGGATACTGGAATGTTCTGTTTCTTAACCTGGGTGGTCGTTACATGGCTATATTTACTTTGTGATAACTCATTAAACTGTATAGTTATATAATTTGTGCCCTTTATATGTGTTTTATCAATAAAGCTTATTTTTAAAAATGTTTTACTTGAGATTACACAACTAATAGTGTGATTTGGGATTGAAACCCTCTTATCTGTAACTCCATACTCCCTCCCTGATAGCTATTAGGTTGGTGCAAAAGTAACTGCAGTTTAAAAGATTAAAAATAATTGCAAAAACCGCAGTTACTTTTTTTTTTAATGAAAGTTCATTGGGGTGACAATTGTTAGCAAAGTTACATAGATTTCAGGTGTACAATTCTGTAATACATCTATATATCGTTGTATGTTCACCACCCAGAGTCAGTTCTCTTTCCATTACCATATATTTTATCACAATTACTTTTGCACCAACCTAATATTAATATTTTTAACACTTCTACTGGGACATCAGGAAAGATTCATATATTTACTCTCAGAATAACCACTTTTGAACCAGGCAACTCAGTTGAGTGTCTCTTTTTTGCTAACACAAAACCCAGAATGGGGCCAAGGTATACGAGGTTGGACAATTAAGTTCCCGAACGCATCCTAGAAAAAGTGCTACATACCTCAGTGCTGAATATCACTATGGTCACCTTCGAAGTCCTCCCCTTGGGAAGCTATACACTGACGCCAGCGCCTAGTCCACCCTTCAAAGCAGTTTTGAAACTCTTTCTGGAATAGCCATCATACGCTTAATGTCCTGAATGTCATCCAAATGTCTTCCTTTCAATATTTCCTTTATCTTTGGGTAAAGAAAGAAGTCATTGGGGGCCAGATCAGGTGAGTAGGGAGAGTGTTCCAATATTTGTTTACTGGCTAAAAACTCCCTCACAGACAGTGCCGTGTGAGCTGGTGCGTTGTCGTGATGCAAGAGCCATGAATCGTTGGCGAAAAGTTCAGGTCGTCTAACTTTTTCACGCAGCCTTTTCAGCATTTCCAAAACTTGGTTAACTGTTTGTCCAGTTGGTACAAATTCATCATGAATAATCCCTCTGATATCAAAAAAAGACTAGCAACATCATTGCAACAAGTTCGCGAACTTAATTGTCTGACCTCGCAGACCCCTCTGAGCAGCTATTCCTGGAGGCTTCCCGGATCTGGTGGTCACTGGCCTGGCAGCACAAAGGGAAGGTGTTGTTCCTAGAGGGCAGCCACGCTTTACATTCACTATTCCTCAGGAGACCGACCTGGCATGCTCTGCAGTTTCCGGATCCCCGGGGCCTGGTCTTGTGCATGGTCCTTGAACGTCCAGGCAGATAACTCCTTCAGTACAGGTGAGCCACGGCTGCCACCCCAGGTCCCCAAAGTAAGGGACTGATCAGACCTCAAATCCCCCCTGCCCAGCACTCCCTCTCCCCAGACTGAAAGTGACACTTGCCTCTCCACCCCATCTCTGTCTGTATCAGGCTTGTCTCGGTGGGTCCTGGTGACCAACGTTGTGACAGGACACCGGCTGTCATTTGGGACCAGCAGTGATGTCTTGGCCCAGCAGTTTGCTGTCATGGTTAGTTGGATTGGGAAGGGTGTAATATAAAGTTCCCCAAGGGTGGACATTTTGCTGGATTGAAATTAGATTCCAGTATGGCATGCAGTCCTCCTTCCCCTTTCACAAGGGAAAAAGAGGGCATCGGAAAGGATTAACGAACAGGTTACTTGGTCAATGTGTCTGCACTGAGTGGAAGTTGGCTGACCCAGAAAGGCCTAGCTAAACTAGCTTTAAACAACCTCCCATTTGTATGAATTGTTAGCAATTCTTGAGTAGTGCTTGGATTAGCTAGTAGGACAAGTAATTTTTATTTTAGTGTGTAAATTAAGTCCCAATGCATAGCACTAAATATTTTCACAGACACAGCTTTCAAGTTACACATTTTGTAAATTTAAAAATCAAAGTTATAGTCATAACTACATTTCAAAGACTTGCCCCACAGAAAATGCCATCTCTTTAAACAGCAATAAGCAGAGTTCATTCATTTAGGTTTCTTCAGCCATCGTTCCTCTAGTTGGGGCCCCATGTCTTACCTGGACTTCTGATCTCTCCTACTCTATACTCATCACCCCGACTTCTCACGAACGACCTTGGTAGAGACAGAGTGCCATCCTTTGGCCTTCAGAGTGAGGCCTATGGGGCCAGTACAGGCACCAGTGGGGACACCCCTAGAGGGACATATGGGGGTCCAGTTCTTTCCCCCTTTCATAAGAAACCCAACACTACTGAGGCTCACACCCGTACCAATCCACCTCCACCCACACCTCTAACTCGGGCTGGGATAGGGGAGGAGAGGCAGGGGTTGTGTTCTGGAGGGTGCAGCTCTCCCAGCCTGAGGGAGGTACCGAGCAGTCCCTCTTTCCATAGGCTCCATTGCTGTTTAATGGCTGTCGGTCCGGGGAGATCTTTGCCATTGATCTGCGTTGTCGGAATCAGGGCAAGGGCTGGAAGGCCACCCGCCTGTTCCATGACTCGGCAGTGACGTCTGTGCAAATCCTCCGAGAAGAGCAATGCCTGATGGCATCTGACATGGCTGGAACGGTAGGGTAGCACTGGCTTTCTCAAGCCACCAGAACTGGTGGCCCAGAGGTCTGTCAGGTGGAGGGGCTCTGTCAGGGGAGGGGCTTTGCGGAAGAAAGCCTCATGCCAGACAGCCGCAGGGAAAGGCAGCCGGAGAACAGGCGATCTGTACACTGTGCAGGGAATCTGCCTACTGGGAGCCCAGTCTGGTCTAGACAGACGTAAAACTGGTTCTGCCTTTGGATGGACTCTGGCTCAGGAGTTTGAGGCGTAGGTTTTCCTAACTTGAAGAAATCTCTGGAGACCACCTAGCCCTCCCTGGCTTCCATGCGGGGTTCACCAGTGTACCTGCTTGTCCTCCTAAATGGCCCTTTGTGCTTCTTCCCACAGATCAAGCTGTGGGACCTGAGGACCGCTAAGTGTATAAGGCAGTACGAAGGTCACGTGAACGAGTACGCCCACCTGCCCTTGCACGTGCACGAGGAAGAAGGAATCGTGGTGGCAGGTACCAGGGGAAGGGGAGATTCCATCCATCAAATACTGCCCCTTAGGGCCCCCAGCATGTTCAGCAGAGGGAGAAATTACTCTAAAACAGAACTGAATAAAGGGATCGTGGACTGTTGGGGTTGGGGAGACAAATGGGATGCAGAGTTGGACGTTAGTAAGCTGCAGTTTAAACATCCATCAGTTAGACAGCCCTTTGTTCTCATACCAGTGGGCAAACATCCCTTCAGTAACAGGCAAGTTAGGTACAATAAAACACAGAAGCTCAGGAGTCCTGGGTGTAGGGTTTAAGTCTATTCACCGGGTCAGTATTCAGTGTGACCTTATCCCTCCATGCAACTGTTCTGTCGAGAAGCTTGGGCTCCATGTTCTTTGTACTCACATTTCCTCCAGAGGATGCTGAGTAAAGAAATCTGGGTCATTGTAAAGGAGCTGATTCTTGGTCCCATAAACAACATTCTGTGGTTCCATGGTCTATAGAATAGGAGCAGAGCTATCTAGCCACTAAACCCCCTTGAAAGGCATTACAAGATTATACTGTTTCTGGACTACCGAATATTCTGACAGGGTGAAAGTTCGCTGATTTGGTAAATGAAATAGTAGGCCCTTGACATTAAAGAAGATGAGATCCTCAAATTTGCTAATATTCCTACAGAAAGTACTTATTCCCCATGAGAGCTTCTTATGGCTAAGAAGCATCACTTTGTTAGAACTTTCTTAGGCTTATTTACTACTCTCACCAGTTAGCTTCCTTTTTAAGTCTAGTTTTTCATAAGTTTTCAGCTCAGACGGGTTTCTGTGTTCTGGATAACAGAAAAGGGAGCCTTGTTGAGGCAGATGTGGGAAGTGGGCTGGCTGCAATAATCAGTGATCTGCACTTCCTGAATTCATCCCCAGTCAAGGTAGCACCTGTGGTCGTAGTACGTCACACGAGGGGTCAGAAGCACAAACATGAAATCCATGAATGCCTGAGGTCTGCCCTCCTCTTTCCTCTGAGGATCTCCGGTAGCATGTATCGTGTGTCTGGGCTAGTGTAACCAGTGGTGTTAGGTGTCACATTCGGCACCACTCTGAGCCCTGACTGTCTGCTCTTAGGAGCTGAACCGTTAAATCAGAAAGCTCTGGGGAGAGGTGTCACCTGGTTTGTCCTCAGAATGGAATGGTGTTACGAGATCTTCCTCGTTACTATTTCATAAAGGAAATGAGTTGCATGTCATCTAGACCAGGTGGGCTGGGCTCCCTCTTGAATAATCCTTGACACCAAGACAAGCAGAATGCTTATCCAGTAGCCAGGATGCTCGGGGAGCCATCCGAGGTCTACAGCCAGCCAGTGTGTCTTGTTGCTTTGAATGCATGCAGCTAGTTATGGTTCTAGAGCACCAGGGTGACCTATAATGTTGATTTTCAAAACCTACATGTTACCAGTAGGAAAAATTTCCAGTTGTGTGTTTTGGCTCTCAGGGAATCACGTTCTCCTCTGCATTCTCACTAACCTGCCACACGTCTTCCCTCTCTTAGTGGGCCAGGACTGCTACACGAGAATTTGGAGCCTCCACGATGCCCGTCTGCTTAGAACCATACCCTCCCCACATCCCACATCCAGGACCAGCATCCCCAGTGTCGCCTTCTCCTCTCGCCTCGGAGGCTCCCAGGGAGCATCCGGGCTGCTCATGGCCGTCCAGCAGGACCTTTACTGCTTTTCCTACAGCTAATTCTGCACGATGCATCCCGGAGAGGTGGATTTGACTTAAGGGAGTAAAGAGTAGCCCTACTTCTGCCATAATTGCTGTTTCCAGTGAGGGCTTTTAAATGGGTGCTCTGTGTACAGATCCCATCTGCCCAGCTGCTGGGGACAAGATGCTATGTTTTATGTGGAGACACTTTAGTAAAGTTATTTCAATGAAGTTGTGGGCTTAGAGAGCTTAAAAGTCCTTTTCAGGGCAGCGGGATGGCTCCATTGGTTAAAGTGTGAGTTCTAAGCAACAGGGTTGCGAGTTTGATTCCCACATGGGCCAGTGAGCTGCGCCCTCCACAACTAGATTGAAGACAACAAGCTGCTGCTGAGCTTCTGGAGGGGCAGCCGGATGGCTCAGTTGGTCAGAGCGCGAGCTCTCAACAACAGGGTTGCTGGTTCAATTCCCACATGGGATGGTGGGGGCTGTGTCCCCTGCAACTAAAGATTGAAAACGGCGACTGGACTTGGAGCTGAGCTGCGCCCTCAACAACTGGATTGAAGGACAATGACTTGGAGCTCCTAGGCCCTGGAGAAATACACTGTCCCCCAATATTCCCCAATTAAAAAAAGTCCTTTTCATAAAAGGTACCTATTTCCTTTTATTGAATTCCTTAGAATAGTCTCTATCCCTTTTAAACAAAAGATATTTTTTTCTAAGGGCTGAAGATTGGCAATAATAAAAGCTGCTTTCACCAGAAGCTCTTTCTAAAAAAGCCTGATGAGACTGTTAGTCAGTGTCTGCCTCCAGAAAGACATGTATCGGTACTTGAGAAAGCCAGCTGGAGGGAAGAGGAGGGAAGTTAGTTGTCTGAGTTTCTAGGAAAGATTTAAGGCTGGAGTTTGGAATCCCCAGACTAGCCTTCTCACACTTGGTGTCAGTATCAGATCGCTGGGATTCTCCTTTTATTATCATTCATAGGCACTGGAAGGAAAGTTGGATCTTTTAAAATGCTACAGGTTCTAAACAGGCCTTAGCAGGCCTTTCTTAAGGCACCTTCCAGAATGTTAGGTACAGCAACTCCTGTTTCTAGAAATCCTGGTGACGTGAGTGTTACATTCAAGGGCCCCATCTCAAAGAAAACTGGCTTTGACTTTTTATAATCTAGGAAAAGAAATTTTTAACATGTTTATACAAAGTGTTCAAGAGGTTCTTTGTACAAAACAATAAACTAGAAAGAACTGTGACATGGCGCGTTGGTTTGCATGATTTAGAAGGTCACGATGCTTGGCTGCTGTGGCAACTAAGCAGCTGCAGTTATGCCTACTTAAATCTTGGGTGAGAAAAAAGGAAGGGCAGAGACTGAGACCAGCCATAATGGCTTTGCTGGGAAGCTTCCATTTGCCCCTCCAGAGCTGCCTGTGTCCCTTTTACCTACTCTGTTCCCTAAGAAGCTGGCTTCTGTGGGCTACCTTGGCTGCTCCCCCGTCCTGGTGGCTTCAGCCAGTTGTACATACCAGCAGGAAAATGGGGGCAGGAGAGTGAGATGGGATTGTTAGTCATTGGCTCCCCTCTTACGAGGCTGTGGGAGCTGTGGCCATGTTCCTGTACCCAAGGCCAGGGCTTCTGTTGGAACACAGTTCTCTCTGGGTTCCAGTAACTTCTCTCCTTTTGTCCCCTCAGACCTCCAGCTGGTAAATTGGACTTCACTGTTGCTAGCCCAGGGTGCTTCACCAGTTAAACTCTTCAGTTGTACAATCTTGACTGTTCTATTTCCTGTCAGCACTTGGCCTAATACAATTTAATGTACAGAAAACCAAATTTAAAAAAAAAAAGGAATGATTGGTCATCTGATAAATGAGCTACTAGTTAAATAATTTTAGTTCCTCATTTATAAAGAACTTTGCCCCCATCTGATTTGATCCTTAACCCATAAAGAGGTAGGACAGTAGTAGTGATATAAAAATGAGCATTTTACAGGTGGAGAAGCCTGGGCAAAGAGATACTAAGTGACTTGCCTTGGATCACAGACTTAGTGGAGAGCTGAGACTTGGAACCAGAAGACGAGATCACATTCTCCATTTTTCATGCTCCTCCAGTCACTGACAATACTTGACTTGTGTACTCCAACGAGTACTGTGGAGAAATCAGGAAGTGGCCTGGTGCAACTCTGTGCATGCCATGCTAACATTTCATGATACTTAATCACCCAGTAAATGAAGTTTTCTGGTACCAATGGGCAAGAAGCTTGCTAATTACCAAAATTCTTGTGTGTTTAATCATTTAGATTTTGTCCCTGTACTCTGCTGCCCTGGCATACTGACCTGTATGTACGTCAGTCCCATGATTGTGGGGTCCAGGTGGCCAGTGGCACTAGAGGGTCTTTTGGATTAACTGTGGTGACATGCTCTTGTCCAAGACCACAAAGAAACATAAATGCCGAGCCACGACCCTAACATCCACCCATACTCTTGTCCCGTCAGGGACTAAGTTAGCCCAGTACACACATACGTTCATTATAGGACCTACAATTTAGAATCGCTGGTACTGCACATCTAATGCAGCGCTTCCCCCACCGTTCTGTACTATTTCAGTGGAGCCGAAAGCCCATGGTTGGCTACTCAGTCCAACTTTGATCTCTCCAAACAGTGGAGACTTTCTGACTACTCCAGAATACCAGGTGAGTTCTGACATGTATGACTATCTCCATATACCTTAACTCCTCTTAGCAACTGCCATAGCCCAAGCTTCTGGTTAGGCAAACAGAGTTGTCAAAGAATCATTTTAGATTTCCCTTAGGCTTTAAAAAAGAAGGGGGAAGGCTTTTAAAACTTCTAATTTAAATTTAGCAATTTGTTCTTAATCTCTGGTTAGCAGTCACGGCTCCTAACATTTGGTCTAGGTTGTATGAAAAGTGGTTGAACTTAGCTGAGAAGTCGAGTAAGCATTTTGGTCTGTTTGCTTAACACAAGGTCCCAAAGATTAGTATGTTGCATAGTCTCAAAGCATTCTTGCAGGTCTATTAGGGCATTTTTGCCCTGTTCCCAGGTGACAGAATGAGCACAAAGGAACAGTGGCAGCAGCACTGAGCTATGATAAACCGTTTAAGTGGCCTGGTGTTTGCTCGCTTGTCGACTTCTAAATACATGAGAACAATGGCTCATACTGGTTATAAGAGATGCCCACAGATGCCTCACACGCCATCTTGCTATATAGCCACCCTAGCATTCAGCTGGTCCAACGTGCTCTGAAGGGTACTGACTGCCTCCTCAGTGCCCCCCCCCACGGGTCCCCAGAAGTGTCCTCTGAGACTACTTCGCCCTGCTTACCTGTCAGCCCTGGATGTGTCCTGATCTAAACCTTCCCCATAACCACCTCCAAAAACAACTGCAGGCTCAACTCAGTTCCTTCCTTTTCTCCAGCTGTACATGTTGCTAAAAGCCTCTGGGCCCATTCCTTCAAGTGCCTCTCCAGGCCTCCCACTGCATGGCGACTGGCACAGCAATGATCTTCCTAAAAGATCCATGTCCAATGAAATGTGTGGCCTTCTGAGACCTGAGATTTGATCGTGTATGCCTTATCCTGTTGCCCCATCTCCAGTTCCCACCTGCTGCTCTCAGGACAAATGTTTCAAGTTCCTCCCTCAACAGGTCTCTGCTCCAACTGTCCTCCACTCCTTTTCACCTGAAAAGTCCAACTGTTCAATCTCAGCTTCACAGAAACCTCCAGGAAGCTGTTTCCCAGCACTTGCCACGAGAAGCTCAATATGTTGAATGAACAATTTTTGTTAGCATTATTCCCTTTTAATGAAATGGTCACTCCAGTATACTGGTGGTGGTCACTCTGATATACTGAAGAAAAAACTGGGAAGAAAGTGATTTGCCCAAGGTCTCCTGCTAATAAGTGGCAGAGCCAGCAAGGTCTCTCTCCTGCTCAAGTCCGAGAATCTGTTAGGCCCCTCGTGTTTGAGGGAATGGGATTTTTACTTGGAAAATTTAAGATCTGCTCGGCTTCAGTTCATTTTCCCTCTTTTCTCATGCCTACCTGTCTCCCACAGGTGACTCCTGGGCTGGTCATCCTAGCTTTGCTCATCTCTCTGCTTGCTCCTAGCACCCGCCCACTTGCACTCCTGGCATCATCTGAATAAAAGCAGCTGCTGCAAGAGCAAAGAGGACTTTCTCTGCAGAGGCCATAATCTGACCAAAGGTACAGATACAAATGCTGCCAATAGCACCGGGCAACCAGAACTGAAGTGACATGCTGACTGCAAAATCCATTTAGGCTCTGAGTTGCAGTATCTTGCAGACATGGAAGGTATTTGTCTAGGGATGGAGCCAGAGCCTTAGAGAGAGATTCAGGCTAGATCAGGGATTTGGCTATCATCAGTTGAAGGTGGCAGTTGAAACCATTGGCAGTGGATAAAATCGCTCAGTATTAGCTTCATATATTGGTGGACTCAACCCAAGTCCACCAGACACAGAAAGACTTGCTGTCTACAAATGGGTTTCAAAGATGGCCCTGGTCATATGAGCATATCCCTAATTCTCTCACCCCACAAGCCCCCATATCACATGGGCTATTGTGCTCATAAACCTATGAGTGTCCTAAGTACAAAACAATTTGTACTGGGTGTGATTTAACAACAGAGCTCCTATCTTGTCCAGTAACTAAAACGAACTCCATTAGTGATAAGGAAAGTTAATGGGCTACCATTGTGCGTTCAATTTTCTCCCCAATGGTAGGTCTGAAATAAAAAATGCAAATATGGTTGTAAAATTACTTTTTTTTCCCCAAAATTGGAAACTTAGCTCCAATGTTACAGGCTAGACCACTTCCTTAATCTCAAAACCAGTTTCTCAGCTGTTCTTAGAAAGGAAATTACTTGTCCTTTACCATGAGAACCTGAGGACAATGCAGATGATTCGATATAAAGTCAAGCCCTTCCTGGAACGACAGTTAGCAGGTACCTTGATTTTTTTTTTTTTTAATTTTCCTCTAAAGGAAGAGATACTGAGCTTATCTTATCTGGAAATGCAAAAGAATTCACAACTCAAGAGGGGGTAAGAAAATTTAAGAGAAACTCGACATTGCAATACCAACCGCCAGTGGTGCGGTGTAGACACGTCATTGGAGTCTCAGGCCTGCCGGTACTCAAACCCCAGCTTTGCGTCTCATTTGCCAGGTAACCCTTGGGCTTGTGAGTTAATTGTCAACCACATAGAGCTCCTAGCACACACAGTGCCTGGCATATAACAGGCACCTAAATATTCTCTTTTCCATTTCCCAAATAAGTCAAACCAGCAGTTAAACCCAAGAGATGTGTAAGGATCCCACTGGGTCCCATTATTTGGAAGACCGCTTAGTTTTCAGCCACAAGTTGAAATCTTTAGTCATAGCTCTCAGATATGTTCAACAATTATCTCTTCCACTTATGAGCAAGTCTTTTAAACCAGTTATTAAAGCCTTTATGTAGCACCTCCCTAAAAGAAGGAGAACTAATCTGTGCTATTAGATGTCAGGGTAGTGGGTATTCCTGGTAGGGAAGGGACCAATTTCTGGGGTACAGTTATGTTGTTTCTTCATCTGGGTGCTGGTTGATTATGTTCAGTTACAGAAAATTAATCAAATTGAAATGTGTATGTATGATAGTTCAATAGGTTTGTGTTTTTTTTTTTTAATGCTTTTGTTTTTGTCCTGTATTTAGCTGGTTTTCAACCCGTACTTAGTTGAGGCTTGGATTGGATGTCTCAGGCAAGAGAGAACTTCCAGTTAGGTTGACACTGAGTTCCCTTCCTTTCCTCTCTTGGTCTCACTGGTGTACGGAAGTTCAAAAGACTGTTCTGCATCACTCATGTGGCACTCAGGTGCTCAGGGTGTCCCTGCTCGGTGACAAGACAAATAGCCAGGTCTAACACGGGCCACCACCACACACCCCTCTCCTCCCCAAAGCCTCCCCCAACCTGCCCCGCTTTCCAAGAAGCAGAAGATAAGGACAAAAGGGACAGGCGCAGGAAAGACAAAGATAAGGAAAAAGAAGGGAAGGGACAAAGACCAGAGTGTCAATGGCCATAAGGATGAGGAGACAGTGGGGGACAGACAGGAGTTGGACAAGGTAGGGCAGGGGAATGAAGAAGGGAGTAGTAGATAAAAAAGGTAGAAAAAAGTTCCCCAGTGTTTCCATGTCACCAGTAACACCTAGTCTCCTACTGTGAGTGGATTCCCCAGGGACTGAGATCCCACAGCCACCAGAGTGGAGTCCAGAGAACACAAGTTGTTCAACAGCTGCCACCACTGCATGGCACAGCACCCGACACAGCTGCCCTACTCGGGACCAGGCCAGCACAGCTCACTCAACTGGTGCCGCGGGTCCACCCCCCACCCCCCACCCCCCACCAACCTGGTCTCTCACCTTGTGGAAAGCGCTGATGAACAGCTGCAGTACAAGAGAACAGCATGGTCAGTGAGCATGCATGGAGCCCTCTAACCACGAGAAGGATCTCGGCCATCAGTAAACATCCCCTAAAGGAAATCTGCCAAGTTCCTGGTCCCAGTTAGCGAATTGAGCTGGAACACGCTATCACTATCCAAAGAGATTAAAATCCACGTGATAATGATTTTAATGGTATTTACCTGCGCTTTTTAAGTTATTAATCAACTGAGGTATTTGCAGGTAAAATATGACCACCCTAGACATATGCCTTTCACTTGGTTTCTGCTCTGACAGCCACCAGATACTTTCCCATCAACTACAAAGAGGAAGAAAGACTTAAAGGAAAAGAGCACAGTCCATGTTGAGCAGGAAGATTCCTTTATGATGGCGAATTTGATGATACACAGTACTAGAGTAGGGCCTGTCACTGGGCCACAGGAGGCAGTAAGGGAGCATCTGAGAACCAACACATTCTAGGGCTCATGTCACACGGACACTCACGCTGGAATGTCTGCCGCGTACCTCCCCGAAGCTCAGCCCACCCATCAGTTCAGTCAGGAACTGTCACTTTTAATTCTTCATTTTTGGCCGTTGAAGATAAAATCCACCATGATGACAAGATTTCAGTACAACAGTCTCTTTCCAGTCATGATAGACATGGGTGTCCCAGCTCTTGATGAGAAACAAAAGTTCATTTGACTTCTCTTGCAAGGACCGGAGAGAATTTTTTCTTAATGATCTGTTGAAATATTTATATATACTCAAAAAAAAAACAACAAAACAACTAATAGTCCATTCTGTGCTCTGTTTCCCTGGAAGATTTCTCATGACCATGCCTCCAACAGCTAGAGGGGTCATGTGTCTGGGAACAAAGAATTAAGACACTTCAAAATAAGCAATAAAAATCCTAGTGCAACACTCAGAAGCAGATGGTGGGCTTGAAGGGGTTGGAGGGGGAGGGAAGCAGGTGCTCTATTTGGGAGCAGGGTACAGCCTCTGGGAAAGCCGAGTGGATGAACAGACAGAAGCAGCAACAAGCAGGAGACATGACTGGGGAAGGGCCATTTCCTTCCAAGCTTTCCCCAGGAACGACGCTGTCACATCACCTGCGCTGTGACTTCTCAGGGCTGAGGACCCTACCCCTTACTCTCCACCCACTCCGGTGACCTGCACGCTAAGTTGAGTGGTCTTGAACTGAAACGGGTGTAGGCCAAGAATTGGGATCCAGCTCCGGAGGGTCCAGGTGGATCCTTTAGGATATTCCAAGCAAGCACCTGGGAAGCCCACTTCCCCAGGCGGCCAAGAGGCATGACGGGAAAAGGCAGGGAAAAGAGAGGCTTTGAAGGCTTGGAAAGAAGGCGACCAGCAACGCAGTGGCTTTGGCCCTGGCTCGGTTTTGTGGGGAAGACCTGCTGCCACCGCCACCTTATCCCGGTGCTGGGCACAGACTTGAGGTAAGTCTTCGCAACCAGCAGCAGCCTGAATATACGCCACGTTCCTTTCCTGTGTCTCTATGGGTATATATTATTTTAAAGAAATAAATGCAACGGATTCAGGTTCATCCCCCTTTGCTATCAGCTGCTCGGTCCCCTGCCCAGAGGGGTTCACGCCTTCAGGCCTGCCGCCAGGCTCGCCACAGCTTGCCATCTACCCTACCCCACGTTGTGGGACGGTGCCCCAGGAGGAACAGAGGATACACACCGCAACAGGTGACCAGGGCGAGGGCCTACCTCAATGAGACTTCTGTTTCTAACCCTGAGAACCTAAGGAATTGTGAAGGACTTGGAGAGGGAGCTGGGGTTAAAGGTCACCGGGCTTTTTATTGCAGTTAAAGCAGACTCGGACAGGATGGTCCCAGCCTCGAGAAGGGACAGCCCGGCGGTCATGGGAGCACTCGTCACAGAAGCCCTGTCCACAGGCGCGGCAGTGGTGCTTGGAAAGCTTGATGCTGAACTCCTTCCGGCAGTTGTGGCAATGCAGGATCTCATGGTCAGGCACCCAGTACGCTGGCCTGGCCGCATCCTTTACCAGACCTGCGGCAGGGAAGGAACCATGATGGGCGGGACACACGGAACCCAACACCCCGTGTCCCACCAGGCAGGAAGCATCGTCAGACACTCCACTGGCTTGCAGTCCAACTGCACACAGAATCAGCTATGGACCTTTGAAAACATGCAGATGCCTGGTCTTCACCCCACACCACCCAGGCCAAAATCTTTGGGGCTGGGCCCAGCACTGAAATTTGTGTATCTAGTAAGCTCTCCAGGTGATCCTAAAGTGCAGCGGCATTAAGAGCTCCTGGAGTAACAATAAGAAGTCGGACTCTGGAGTCAGGTTATAGCTTCATTCAAATCCCAGTTCCACTGAGCACGAGTTAATTAGCAGCTGCAGGATTAAAAGCGGTTGCTTCTCAAGGCCGTGGCTTCCACGTCTTTAACAACCTACCTTCAAGAGTGGCTATGGAGATAACAAGAAATGACGTGTCTAACACCCTGGCCTAGGGTCCGACAGCAAGTGAGTACTTGGTGAGCACAGGTGGCAGGCTCTGTGGGCCAAAGGCAGCCCCTGCCTTACCCATGAGAGCAGACGCAGCCTGAGCTTCGAGCCTGGGCAGTCCATGTATTCCTATGTCCTAGGCTCAGAAGGCTCATCATCTGCTCATTTATGAACCACACTGATTAAATCTGTCCCAAGCAATTTTTATCACCACCCACCAGGAGTCCTTGGTTTCTCCCCTACATATCCCAGGTCCGGACAACCCTGCTGAAGCTCTCCACACACTGATGGGTTTCCCTTCCTCTCCCTCGTCCCATTCTGGTTACAAGTATCTCTCACAACTAGAGGTGAGTAGCTATCTTAAACCTAAATGAAAAATAGCTTGGCTGGTGTGGATTAAAGACAACCACAAATTCTGACACTCATGCCCCCTCCCTCAAATCGTGGTAGGCTCTATGCCTACAGAAGACTATATAGTAGCAGTGCCAATTTCCAGGCGCAGGCCTTAAGAGACCAGCAGCTTCTACTTGTTTCTTGGAACATGAGCTCTTAGAGCTCTGAGCCACTATGTAAAGAAGTCCAACTACTACTGGAGAAACCACGTGGAGAATACGAGGGGTGGGGGAGTTTCACTAGGCCTTCTAGGTGTCCCTGCCAAGCATGTTAAGGCCCAGCATGGAAGTGACGTTGGCTCGGCCTCTCAAGACCAATCCAGCTGCCACACTAGAATATCAGGTAGTAACTCCAGGCAATGCCACTTGCAGCAAAATAATTAACTACCCTTCCTGACTTAAAGTTGTGAGACATGATAAAATGGTGGTTGTTCACAGGTAGTTTGTTATGCAGCTATAAGTAGGTGGTACTAGAGAATGGCCTCCAGAGATAAACGTGAAACCACCAAGGTACATAAGTAGTCAGGAAGCAAAACGTCAGTCAATTTTCAATCAACTCCCTGCTGCCCAACTCAATCTAGGTCTGCAAGCCTTTGACAAAATGACAGCCTGGGGCACTCTGAAACCTTTCATCCCACATACACTGTCCCCAAGAGAAGCACTGCCAAGCCCACCTAGTGGTATGTCAATGGCTGTCACCACGGCTCCCAAAGTGTTCTGCACGGCCTCGCCCACCTTCCGAGCAATCAGTGTCCCGCCTTCATCGTCTGCCTGTACCTCAGTAACATCTGTAGGCAATGAGAAAGGAACAGCCATCAGCTCTGAGTCATTTCCCAAATGGAAAACTCAGGGGAACAGCAGCGCACTTCTGGATTCTTCTCACAGGGTACCACTGTACTTTCCTACAATGATCACAAGGACCTGGGCTGTGGGTCAGTCCAGACCCTTAAAGTGGGTGACATCTTAGTCCTTTACCTCAACCCTTTGGAGCTATTTTATAACTTTCTTTTAAAGTAAACCAGAAAGGTCTAAAAGCATGACCTACTACCTTCTCCAAGGACAAGACACAGTCTAAGCCATGTCTGGTAAACACAGGACACGTTTAACCCCCAGAGGACTAGCAACCACAGGACCCTGTTAACAAAGAGCTCAGAAAATGACTGGCCAAGACCAAGGGAGCAATTGCTCTCAGAAGAATGATGCAGTTAGGAACAGGGTTGGGCATATGAGAGTCTAGTTCCCAACATCCAGTGCCAAGGAGAGAGGCTCCCCGCCCCACCCAGGCGTTCCGGGCCCCACATTACCTAATTGGACATTCCTGGCTTCATAGCAGTTGTCACACACCCGCACGGGGGCAGGTCCCCAGCCCCGCTCAGGCACTGGCCGGGTCTTAGATGAACAGCCATCACAGAAGCCCTCCCCACAGGCCCGGCAGTGATGCTTGGTGTCGTTATCTTTAAAGGATGTAGCACACTTGCTGCAGCTCTGTTCCAAGCCCAAACAAAGAGAGGCAGGTATCATTTGTGTTGGCTCAGCTGAGAAAGTCAGTGAGACCCAGGGGGAGGACCACAGGACCATCTTGGAATGACAGGACCCCAACAGTCCTGACAGAGTGGCCCTAAAATCTCTAGGCACATGGAATGCCCCCACTGAAACACAGGTATGATTATCACTTGCTTCCAAGAAGAGACTGGAAAGGCACTCAAATCATTTGGTTGAGTCACAGGATTCTCAGAAGGGCTAATTCTCAGAAGGCCAGAAGATCAATGAGAATTCATTTTTTGCACGGCTTCTCAAAAGAGCTTCTGGGAAGTTGGTGAGAGCGAGTTCCCTGTCACAAAGTATTTGGGCTAAAGCTGGGCGCTCCTTTGCTGTGGTGCCGAAGAGATTTATGTACCAAGCCGAGGATAACCCTAAATGACATCTAAAGACCCTTTTCCTCTAGATTCTTTATCTACCATGTTTCCCCGAAAATAAGACCTAACCGGACCATCAGCTCTAACGCATCTTTTGAGGCAAAAATTAATATAAGACCCAGTCTTATAAAAGATATTATATATATATTATATCTTATATAAGACCGGGTCTTACATGGTACGACCTCAGATATGTGACCAATACTAATATGCCCGTGCAGGTAAGGAAACTAAAATCCACAACAAAGAAAATACTTGCAGAATAACACAAAGGGAAATCAGTGTGCAAAGGACACAGGCTGCCTCAGTGTATCCTCCCTTTCCAAAACTCTGGGAGCTAACCTGATGGGAGAAAAATCCCATGCCTTCTTCACAGAACAAGCTTAGGGCAGGGTGAAGTGGCACAAGCAGAAGGGGTTGTGCTAGGCATGCGGGAGTGTCCTGCCACACCATACCAGGATCTGGGAGTTTGGCCTCCAGTAGGCGGGAGCGATCTGGTCTGTCAGCCAGGATGTCACAGCCTTGGTGGGCCCAAGGCTAAGCTCAGACACCGACTGAGCCATGAAGTTCATCCCGTCCAAGAGGCGCTGGGCAGCATTGTTGTTGTCCTTCAGAAATCCATCGGTCTGAAATGAAAATGCAGGTTCCCATCATGCTCTGAGTGAAGGGAGTCAAAGGAAAGGAGGAGAGGGATCTTGGGTGAGTTGCACACTCATCATGGCCAACTCAGAACCACAGACCCCCGGCAGAGAAAAATGGGGACAGACCAGGAATCCCTCTGGCTTCTAGGCAACATCACACCAACCAGTCGTTACTGATTTATTCTGTTCAAGGCAACCATAATACTTGTTGCACAACTGTTCCATTCTGGACTTACTCTGCCCATATGCGGAGATATATAATCCAGGAGACACTCGTGTCAAGATGACACTTCCCCTAGGAAGCTTCCCACCCCAGGCTGGATTAGGAGCCCTTCCTCTCAGTTCCTCTAATACCCGTACATCTCCAGGAATCGTGTTTCCATGTGTCAGCGCAGTATCTATGTATTTGACTCCCTATTAGATTGTCAACTCTCTGAGAACACTAGCCTATCTTTTTTATTTTTGTGTTTTTGTAAGTATCTAGTTCAATTCTGAGCACATAGCACTCAAAGACATATGCTGAAATAACCAATCAATGAACAAACAGAAGTGGAGGAGCCTGTATTCCCTAATTCTGAGGACTCTGAGGAGTATGGCTTCATGGTAAACTGTAGTATGAGGGTTTTTTGGGAATATAAATTATCTTGCCATAGAGATGATAGCTTTGACGAGAAAGAACTAACGCAGATCAAAAAACGAAAGACATTAGTCATAAAAAGCTTCATGAGAAAGTTATACTAGTTTGAGGCCATAATAAATCCTTGGACTAGGATGGCCTGGACCATCACGCCAAGGGTGAGCTCTAGAAATGACACCACACGGCAGTAACAAATGTTGGTGGGGCTGGAAACTGGATAGAAGATGAACAAAACAATAAGGGAATCGTTCAGTTTCGTGGTACCTGCAGGAGCCGGGAAAGCTCAAAGATGAATCTGCAGGTAGACCTGACCAGTGGCTTTAGGAATCACCCAGCAAGGAGAACATCACCAAGGAAAATAAATCCCTTAGAGAAAATCACTTATCTTTTTTCCATGAAGGGCAAAGATTTTGCATGTGATGTGACTTAGGGTAATTCCAAGTGTGAACTGTGGTTTAATGCAGAATGAAAGCAATATATCAATGCGTCATAAACAGATATGTTTTTTCAACATCTTGAATTTGAAAGTTAAATTAAGACGTCATAAGGGTCTGTAGTAATCTCACTTCCTAGAATATACTTAAAGAAAATTTCCCAAAACAAAGAAAAGGCTTTCTTATATAAAGATGATTACTATAGCATTTTTTTGTTGTTGTTAAAAAAAAAAAACAGAAAAGCAAAAAACCCTCAAGGGATTAAGAAGTATAAATTGGTAATTACAAAATAGTCACAGGGATATAAAGTATGGAGAATATAGTCAGTAATATAAAAATGATATATAGTATCAGGGGGTGCTAGACTTATCGGGGAGATCACTGTATAAATTATATAAAATTCTAACCATTATGCTGTACACCTGAAACTAATATATAATGATATTGAATGTAAACTATAATTGAAAAAAAATAGTCATGGGGATGTAAAGTATAGCATAGGGAACACAGTCAATAATATTGTAATAACTATGTACAGTGTCAGATGGGTACTAGACTTTTGGGGGTTATCACTTTATCACTTTGTGAGGTAAATAAATGTCTAATCACTATGTTGTTTTGTACACCTGAAACTAATATTAATATTGTATGTCAATGGTAATTGAAAAATAAATTTTTAAAAATAAAAAGCAAAAGACTCAAACAGCATGAATGTTTAAAAAGGAAACGGGCAATCAAACTATAACACTAGCCAGACTATTACACAGTGACTACAAATGACAATGATGAAAAGTGAAATCAATGTGGAAATACAATTGTGGTGTGAGAAGAAAAGCAGATAAATGGCACAAATTATAATCACATCGGTACAAATATATGTATATTGGAAAATGAGTGAGAATATGAAAAAAATGAAATTTTATTTGGTAAGGCTGTAAAACTACAGATCAATTTTCATTTATTTAAAGGTGTGCTTCTAATATTTATGTAAAAAGAATGAAAATAATGATGTAGAATAAGAAAGGCTTGTTTCTCTCTGAATCATGCCTTCCTAAACCACCAATATACTGAAATTCATTCTAAACAAGTTCCACTTTTCCACACACATGAATAACTGAGCAATACAAGAGAAAGAGGAAAAATAAATAAGACTGCTCTTACTCCAGGCCACACATGCACAATCTCTGTCCGCACCACCGTATCCACAGGATCTTGGTTCCCAAACCAGTACTGCCGGCTACGATACACCACGCCGCAGTTAGGACATTCGATCACATACCTACGAGGAATGCAAATAGATACTATTACCTAGCCAAGTGCCTGGGGAGACAAACACACCAACCAACCCTTAGCTATGTCGCTTAAACTCACCCAGACCAGGCATATTTTGCAAGACCCATCCAGGGAGAGTCGGTGGAAGCAGATGTCTTGGGCACTACGCTGACTTCCTTGCCTCTCTCATAGCAGGCCTGAAACATGGAGCACTCTGCTAGCTTCTTCTCTGAACACCAGCCCCCATGGCCTCTTCATGTCCCTGTCCAGCCCCACTCCCGGCAAACCATACCAGCTGAGGGTTTACAGACCCCCCAGTTAGCACATCAAAAGAAAGTTCATTTCTCTAAAGAAGCCAGTGCCCTGAATGGTCATGAATTGAATGTGTACCCATCGTGAGACCCCAAACTGAGCTGTAAACTATACCTGTCACAGACAGGAGAAACCAATCAAAACCGGAAAACCGGTTCCTGAAGAGCACTTCTGTTCTTAAGAAGAACGAATAGTCAATGTATATGACCCTTGCATACAACTTCAAGAGAATAAGGGGAAAATAAGCTTTAAAAAACCCAAAACAAACAGACAGACAAAAACCCCAAGAGCCTCAGCAACAAAGACTGTGCGTTCTTTTGGTTAGAGCTGAGGAAAAGTTTCAGAGACATTCAATTTGAATATCAAATACTTTGGGATGCAGCAAAGGTGGCGCCAAGCCAGTCTTTCCAGAAGGACAGTGTGACCGGCCAGCCAGCTGTGAGAGCAGGGAGAAGGTCAGAGGACTCACCTTGCAGGTGTAAACTCGGTTGTCATACTGGTGGGAGTAGCTGCAGCGGCTCTTAGCTTCATGAGGTACTCCTTCTTTCCCATGATTCATGCTGTTCTTACATCCAGCCCTAAGTGAAGCCCAAAAGCTGACAATGAGGCAGCTAAAGGAGCCAATGCCACTTAGGCAGAAGAATCTGACCCTAAGCCAGACACAGGGCCAAAACCAGACCTTGGTTATTAACCAGCAGCAAATACTGAGCACAGACAGGGCAGTTTCTCTCAGGAACCCACAAGCCTCTCTTACACCTGCAATCAATATCACTACAAAGGTAGAGCAATTAAATACCTTTGTAAGAGGAGAAAAAGAGTAAGCAGAACTCTTAGAAAAACCACCTTGCCGCTCAGTAGGCACAGAGGGGCCAGAAGATACCACACTGACAAAAGATGAATCCTGAATGACTCTCAGGAAACTCAAAAATCCAAATAGCATGAAGTAAGTTTAACCAGAACAGGTTGCCAAGACGCCAAACAAAAACTAACCCCCAACATTTGGCAAAGCATTTGGCTTACGCTGGGCAAGAAAGTCCCCCAAATGAACAGAGAGCTCTGTCACCCTGACAACACAAAAACAGAGATCAGGACGTTAGGATTTCACTATGAGAGAAGGGAAAGTTCTGGAAACCCTGATAGGGCTCAGTGAGAATGGAAAAGTGATGATCTAACAGAGCCGCTGCCCCTCATCTCATGGGGCAGGTGAAAAGGAAGGTAAGTCATGCTGGCAACTAACCTCCCTCTGTCCACGATACTCCTTAGCTCTCCCCAGGCCAGGTTGTATAATCCCAAAGCCAAGGTGAGTCAGTGCCCAACAGGTGGCTTACCGGGCTCAGTGCAAAAAGGCCATTCATAACAGAACAGGCTCAGGTCTTCTCCTGTAGATGAGCAAACGTGGAGGACACAGGCAGTGGTCCAGAAGTGAGCAAAGACAATCTAGTGGGGAAGTGCCTACACGACACGGACACTGCAATCTGACCATGACACACTGTGTTTAAATCCCCTGGGCTCCATCAGACAAATCACCAAACTGTGATTTAACAGCCATCAACAGCTCAAATTACTCTAGTGATCCTCAAAGTGTGGTCCTCGGCCAGCCACACCAGCATCACCTGGAAACGCACCAGAAAAGCAAGTTCACAGGCCCTACCCCAGACCTACTAAACCAAACTATGGGTGTGAGGCCCAACAGTCCGTTTTCACATGTGCTTCAGGTTTTCCTGATGCATGCTAGCATTTGAGAATCGCTGCTCTGATCCCGTCACAACGTCACAACGTGTGGTCCACAGACCAGCGGCACAAACGTCACCCAGGAGCTTGTTAGAAACGCAGAATCTCACCCACACCTGCTGATCCAGAATCTGCGTTTTAACTAAATCCCAAAGTGATGCACACACAGCTTGAAGTTTGAGAAGCACTGCTCTAGGACAGTGTTCTTAACTCAGGCTACACATTACAATCATCTGAGGAGCCTTTTAAATACACCGATGCCGTGGCCCCAGCCCAGATCCATTAAATCAGACGCCTTGCAGGAGACGCCTGGATAATTCTGAAAGCTCTCTGGATAATTCTAAAGTGCTCTAAGCATTTGCCCTCATAGTGAATCAACTAGGATTGAAACGTACCACAGTGCTTTGCACACACTGGGCTATCAAATATTAGTTGAATACCGCGTTTCCCAGAAAATAAGACCTAGCAGGACAATCAGCTATAAAGCGTCTTTTGGAGCAAAAATCAATATGAGACCCAGTCTTATATTGTTAGATAAGACCCGGTGTTGTGACATGTCATGTCATGTCATATTATATAAGACCTGGTCTTATAGTAAAATAAGACCAAGTCTTACATTAATTTTTGCTCCAAAAGATGCATTAGAGCTGACTGTTCTGCCAGGTCTTATTTCGGGAAACATGGTAGGTGGAATAATTATAACTGAAAGCCCTGATAGGAGAAACAGAGAAAAACAAGCAGCCTAAAGTTTTCTGTAGTAAAAGCTGCCCAAACCAGAAGCCAGTCAATTTCACATCCAAACCAGGTTGGACTCTTCAGGGGATTCATCGTAACCATATGTCCTGGAATTCCCTGCATCCTCAAAGGATGGTCTCGCAACCACCAGGGTCACCTGGGAACTTAGAACTTGGCATCTCAGGCCTCACCTCACCCTTAAATCAGAATCTGTAATTTAACCACACTCCAGATGATTTGCGTGTACACTGAAGTGAGAGAAGCACCATTCTCTTTTTTCAAGGTGGGGAGGTGGCGGCCTCACTTACCCACAGCTGAGGCACAAGGAGGAGCAGGTGAAGTACTCATCTGGAAAAAAGGAGCTGTGTGCCATCTGGTCATCGGGGATTTCACCACTGAAGCGGTCACTCAGTGCCTGCGAGGAGGGAAGGTGACATGAAGGCACTCAGCGGAGAGCCCTGTGCTTCGGCCTTTCCACTACTGCGCCTTTCTAGGATCCCCTCACTGCTGGCTTATTTCTTACAGGCTCCAGAGAAGGAAGAGGGAACCCAACAACTTTTGTTCCTTACCTTCAGCCTTCTTGCCCAACTTGCACCAATCCTCACCACAGGAAACCTCAGAAAGAACCAGCCCATTTCCCAACTGGTCAGAGGTAAGCAAAGCTACTGTTCTCTCCTAATTACCTTGGAGGTTGTAAACACCTCACACAGTCTTTCATTCAAAACCACCACAGATATTGCTTAATGCCCACTTCATCCTTGTGAAGACTCGAGAAAGAGGCTCATCTTTCAGTCAGAGGCAGAGCTGAGCAGTGAGCTGGGAGGCTCCTGGATTCTATCCCAGTTCTAACCAGAGGCATGCATTTGGAGTTTATTAGGCCACTGAACCATATTAACGTAGAAAAAAAATGTCATCAGCCAAAAACAAGGAAGAATTATTGTAGTGCTTGGCAGCCTTTTATCAATTACCGTAACCTAAAAGATAGCAAAGGGCCAAAACAAATGCCAAGAATAAAGTACTTGCAGAAGCAAACTAGAAGTTTTATGTTGAAAAGCACTTCCATTTTTAATACTGTTTTCACCCATTATACAGAAAGTATTCTTCAGGCTGGTGTTTTTTTTTTTTCTGCCAGGCCCTTAGTCATATGTAGTGGAAAAAGTTATACAAATTAAACAAAAATGGACTTTCAAGGCTTTAAAAATCATTAAAGGCACACGGTTCCAAACTTCTAACTTTCAACCTCCCATTGTGAGGCAGCAGGGCACTATCCACAGGCAAAAGGACAAGATACTACTTCCTTTGGTAAAAAGGCAGAATAAATTTTAAGATGGGATGTGGAAAAAGGGCAGATTAGGGTTTAAACTAAGCTTCACAAGCTCTGAAGGTAATTTCACTCAATGGGAACTTCTGATTCAAGTTCCTTTTCCTTTTTTCAATGAGTTGCAAACTCAACTGTTTACAAAGGCAAGCGCTATCAATGTTAAGTCAGGTCAGGTGTAAGAAAAGAGCAGTGGCAAGGAATGTGTCAAACTGACAGTGCAAGACTCACGTGAGGGCATTCAAATCCAGTTTCTGCAAAGATAATGCAGACAGGTGTTTTATGGAAAACACCATCTGCCAGCAATGGTGGACAAAGTGGCCACCGCTGACTTTGACCAAAGGAAAAAAAGGTCTGACAAATAACACATGTAAGTCCTGTTCTCTTGGGAGTAATTTTGTAAAGAGTAACTTAGGGAAAATGTTAAGATTTTGAAAGAGAATATAAATGAATACACGTAGGAATATTAGGATAAATCAGAGGGCAAGTAGAATCACTCACTAGCCCACACCATCCTCCTCTCTTCTATTTCTTAATGTGACCCATCCTTGGGGGATTTTTTTGGTCTTACCTCTTCCACGAAGCCTTTCCAACTACTTTAGACACACCACGCTCTGCCTTCTCTGAACACCTGTTGTTTTCAACACCGAACTAGTATTGAGTAATTAGGCAATGATGCAAAGTTAAAGGGCTGTTGTATGTATTTCACCTCCCAGACTAGATCATAAACGCTGAGAAGGGAAGTTTCCTACCTCTGTATTCTCCTCTGACTCCTAGCAAAGCTCCTAACATATTCAACTCGGACCTCTGGAATGAAGTGCCCCAGCACCAACCCCCACACAAGTACCAACCCCTGCCCTCCCCTCCTCACCTTGGCTCTGCCTCTGAGCCAGGCTTCACTCAGGCCCACAGACCCTGTCAGATTTTAGGCTAACTCCCCAGTTGGCCCATTAGTGATAATTAAGGCTGTATTTCTTTTTTCTTTTTTTATTAGTTTCAGGTGCACAAGACAAGGCAATACTTAGACGTTCATCATTTATATCCCTCACACTGTGGACCCCCCTCCCCACAAGGCTGTATTTCTCTAACAGGTGAGTGTGTAACTCTCTGGGTCTAGGTGGTGGGAAATAGAGTATTATCTTCCTAAGGCATCAATTTACTGAAAAATTCAGGGAGGAAGTTATTTTTATATAAAAAGCAAACATTGACAGAGTATGAAACTAAATGGAAAATTTGAAGAAATTAAACATGAACCCCCAACCCCGGCGAAAGTCACTTCAGCTTATAGTTGGCAGCTTCACACACTGTCCCTTTATTTCCTTATCTATAAAACGGGGATGTTAGTACCTTCCTCAGTAGGGGTCTGCATGGATTACACTGCGAGGATCAAATGAAGTCATCCATATAGAGCACCTGGCACAGACTGAGAGCTCAGAAAACGTTAGCTGCCATCATTATCATTTTTTATTGTTTTTTATGCTGTGAATTTTCTTATTTTCTTCCTTTGATACCCCACTACTTAATCCGGGTTAACGCAAGAGATATAAGAACCCCTCTCCTTCCCACAGTAGCTTATTAGTCTTCATGGCTGCTTGCACGTGTGGGTAAATAGAGTAAGTCCTCACTTAACGTCGTCAATAGGCTCTGCAACTTTAAGTGAAACGACGCATAACAAGACCAATTTTACAACAGGTTCATTGACATAAACAAGAGTTCACTTCCTATGGTATCTCATCGTTATAATGAAATGACATGGAACAAAATGATGTTATTCAAAGACCTGCTGTATTTAGCTGCAAAAAGATGCTATGTATCTAGTGAGGTGATAAAGTAAGAAAAACAAAAAGAGATAACAAAGGAATGTAGAAGCTAGAAGAGGTATAGGGAAAACCTCAAAGAAGAGCATTTTCAGTTCCAGAGATTTTCTTTTTAAACAGGTAACTAAAAGGACAACCTACATGCCATTTTGTCTTACAAAAAGTAGTCATATTTAGCGTGAGTAGTCATATTTAGCTGGATTGAATTCAGGGGGCACACCACTCCCCAAGCAATATAAGATTGCAGCCCAGGAATAGTGACAGCACAAAGTTCTTTCTATTCCAAAACCCAAGTGGCCTGGTCCACTTCTCTGAAAGTTCTTCAGAAAAATGGGGGCATGTCTAAGTATCTCAAGGCTTGGCATGAAATAATCTGCAGCCTGATTCCCATGGTACATAAGCTTAGAGAACCTCCATCACTGCCTGCCCTTGACAAATTAACTGTTGGCTGATGTTGGCCAAGGCAACAGTAACCTCTTATGACATCAGAAAGAGAAGAACTCTTAAGACAAACCAGCCTCATCACTTCGGATGATGGTCACCCATCCTGTGAAATTCTGGGTAACAACACAAAAACCGTCTCACTTCCCTCAAGTCAGTGAAGAGCTGGCAGTTAGTATTGAGTCAGACCTTGACAAGCTTCAGCAGGACTTACATGAATCAAGAGTATGGGACTATAACAGGAACTCATAAAAAGTAAATCTGATGTTAGTGTGTTTTAGATACAAGAGTAAGGAGAAAACTATCCTCCTTCTTCTACAACCTGATTGTTCCTTTCCAGCATAGAAACTACCACCTGATCCATATATTTTGTCTTTCAAAAATTCTAAACTTTACATCATTCCTGGGTTTCTTGGGTGCTCCTCCTCCTGAGGTCCCAAAGCTGTCAGAGAAAGGCAGGGAAGGACATCTCCTGAAAAAGCTTGGGAGAGCATTTGAGGTAGGTCTGGAAAAGGTTGCCTGGACACCAGATGGTCTTGAACTTTAGTTGTCCTGGCAACAGTAAGGCTCTTTCTATTGAACCTGAAAGGTTAGTCCCAGTCATCAAGCACTAGCAGTGAATTTTGATTCAAAATGGAGACTCTTACGTAATCAATGATGCCACCCCAAAAAAATATGTAACTTTAAAAACATTTACCAGATGCTTCCTGATGTGATAAAATTGGAAAGTCAGAGTTTCTACATTTAGAGATCAGAGGCTAAAGAAGGTATTATATAAAACTTATACAAAGTCAACTTTAAAATGGTTCTCTCAATGATTCAGAACTGTAAATACAGACAACAATACTTAATTCAATATTCAATTCCCTAACTCACCAGGGATCTGAGCATCTCTTTAAAGAGATTTACCTGCTCACTGAGGGTATGCTCTGCTGGTAGGTATCTGGTCTGTTGCTACCACAGAACCTAAGCAAAGGAGTGAGTGAGTGGTCAAGAAGTGGGAAATAACCCAGCTGGAAAACAGGGGCTGGGGCCTGGACCACAATGTGGCTGAATGGCAAGAAGTGGTCAGGTCAGCAGGATTAATCGGGAAACATGAGCAAGCCACTAGAGCAGAAAGTGACTGCAGATCTCGAGCTCCATCTCTCTCTCACACATACCCATTCTACAAACTCCTCAACCTTTCTCATCAATCACATTTCCTGTTCAATAATGAACATGAGAAGTAGCACTTGGGCTCCCTTTGAATCCAATAGTGCTACATCAATGAAGTGGAACCTCATAAATAAGATACAGCTAATAATGTTTTAAAAGTATACCAATGGCATTAAAAAGAATGAGGTATGTATATTATGTACTAATATAGAAAGATTACCAAGATGCATAATTAAGTGAAAAAAAATCAAACTGTAAACAGTATGAATGGTATGATCTCATTTATGAAAGAAAAAGGACGTGTATGCATGTGTGTGTATAAACATGCACTTATATAGCACTGAAAATTTCTAGAAGCATATAGAAGAAACTACAGTGGTTATCTGCAGAATGAGAAGAGAATGTGGGGAAGTATAAAAGGATTTAACTTCTCTATGATCCCATTTATGTAGGGAGAAAAATATACACATCAGATACACATACTTATGTATGCACGTATGTAGCACTGAAAATTGCTAGAAGCATACACAAGAAATACTAACAATGATTATCATAGAGTGAGGGGGGAGAGGAGAAAAAGGGACTTAACTTGTACCATACACATTTCTGTACTATTTGAATTGTTTATCATGAACACACATTGCTTTTATAACTCAAAAAATGACTTTTTTTTTCAATTAAAATAACCAAACACTCGAATACAACTATTGGGAATGTCCTTTCTAAAAGCAACTAGCAATATGTATCAGGAAACGTTACAGACGACCACACTCTCAGACGTTCTTAGAAGTGGAATAACTATTGAGAAGGAATACAGCGCAGAGGTAGAAGCACAGGCTTAGGAGCCAGGCTCCCTGGTTCAAATGCTCCACCACTTACTGGATGAGTCATCTCAGGCGAATTAACTAACCTCACTGTGCCTCCATTTCTTTATAGAGGTGGTACGAGGGTTAAATGGATTACTGCATGTACAGTGCAGAGCACAGTACATGGCATGTAGTAAGCACCCCATTCAGGTTGGCCAATAGTAGTAGCGGGAGTTGTAAACTATTCTAAGGAAATAGGTGGAAAATGTAATAAGAAATAATGGAAATCACTATTAAAAGAAGGGCAGAATTACTACATGTAAAAAGTGATCCATCATATAAATGAAAAGTGTGCACCTATTATTAATATTTTAAAAACATGTTTTCACAGAATGGCATGGAAAAAATGCTAGGTTTCAATAGTTTCACGAAAAAAGACAAAGTATATAGCTGCACATACATACATCACAACCCCAAATATCTTTTTAAATAAGTAGCAAGGATTATAAAATGCAAACATTTACCTATTTTTTTGCACATTTAGTTTGTCTTTTTTTTGGGGGGGAGGGTTGTTGTTTTTTTTTGTTTTACAAAAATGAGCTATTGGGCGGCCGGTCAGCTCAGCTGGTTAGAGCGCAGTGCTCTTAACACCAAGGTTGCTGGTTCGATCCCTACATGGGCCACTGTGAGCTGCACCCTCCACAACTAGACTGAAACAACTACTTGATTTGGAGCTGATGGGTCCTGGAAAAACACACAATAAATGTTTTTAAAGTTTTTTAAAAAAGAACACATCCCTAGCCTTCTCAAAGTGTTTACTTGGTGAGTCAGTGATGAACTAGAAGGGTAAAGAATACCAAGGAGACAGAAAGAAGAAAATGGGAGAAAAAGGAAGCCAAACAAGTTATTTGGCATTGATAATGTATCTGTTTATGCCCATCCCCACTCTCTTGTTCCAAAAAGATTCCAAAAAAAAGGCTACTTGCAAAAATAAGTACAACATAAAACAAAATAAAATAAATGGAGAAGACTAGGCAGCCATTACATTATACACTGCTATGAACGATGAAGACTTCAGTTAGAGTGTATTTTAACAGCAATAAAACTCTACTAGACCTAATGTGGATCTTAAAGGTAGCTTTTTATTAGAGTGACAATCAGAGAATTAACAACTAATTTTAAAAAGTAAATTAAAACAAAACAACCAACAAAAGACTAAAACAACTTTTTCAAGGATTTGAGTAAGTTGCAAGAACCCCACAATTCCCTGGGGAGAGTCTAAATCATCCTTAAACAGATAACTCCTTCCCACCGACAGTGGTGGGTCCCACATCTCAGTACAGTACAGCCCCTATTTCAGAGAACAGAAAATACAGAGATCAGGTGAAACTCTGAGGACACCAGTTACCAAGAATCATCAGAACTCCAGTTGACCAGGCTTATTTTAATCACAGAAAGCTTTCATGATTCCTACCGTGCTTCCCTGAAAATCAGACCTAGCCGGACAATCAGCTCTAGTGGGTCTTTAGGAGCAAAAATTAATATAAGACCCAAAATTAATGTAAGACCCAGTATTTTATATTGTATTATATTAATTACATTACATTATATTGTATTGAAGACTAGGTCTTATATTAAAATAATATTGGGTCTTATATTAATTTTTGCTCCAAAAGACGCATTAGAGCTGATAGTCCGGCGAGGTCTTCTTTCCGGGGAAACAGTATTTTTTTCTCAAAAGTACCTAATCAACTTGCCTGGAGTAGGCCATCCAAGACTCCTTAAAGTAAAATCCCTGAGCATTAATTACCGCTTACAGCACTCAGTGTCCCTGCAGGTCTTACTTAAGCATTAACCCAGCGATAGGCCGTACTGACCAGATTTACAGCCCTTTGCATAACATAGATTCAGCCTCTGTGGAGAATGTCTGCAGTACTTGGGGGTGATTTTCCACTCTGACTACCTCTGAGCCCTAACAAGGCCATTAGCCAGTACATGTAAGTACACTGTAACCTCAAACCCTAACTGTATTTATTTCATGAATTATGAAGTATGTATTTCATGAATTATTCAAATATAATCATTTTTCACCTTTTTCCTTAATATTATCCACAATAGTTAACACTTATTGAACATTTCCCATATATGAAGTCCTATGTTTCTTAAAGTACGTTGTTCTCATTGAATCCCTACCACCTTAAATTCATTAGGAACCGTCTATTACCCGTCCTACGCAACTGTACAGATGAGGCAAAGGTTTGAAGGACGAGAAGGGCAAAGATTATTGTCCATCTTGTACTCCACTGTATTTCCAGCACCTCAAACTCTACCTGGCACATAATGTACTCATCTATTTGTCCAATGAATGAACAAATAAACTAATTTCCCAAGACCAAGCAGCTGGAAAGCAAAACTGGGATTTCGACACAAGCCTGACTCCAGCACCCAAGCTTTTAACCACTGTCTTAGTTGAGTCAGGCTGCTGTAACAAAATACCGTGCTTTTATCGCTGAGGTCGCCGGTTCGATTCCCACATGGGCCAATGAGCTGGGCCTTCTACAGCTAAGACTGTGAACAGCTCTCCCTGGAGTTGGGCTGCCGTGAGCAGCCGGAGGTTGGCGTAAGCTGCAGTGAGCTGCCGCGGGCTGCTGAGTGCTGGTGAGCGGCCGGCAGCCATCCTGAGCGGCCGGCAGCTGGCAAGAGCTGCCGTGAGCTGCTGTGAGCGGCCTACCCACGAATGGCGACCAAATGCCTCAGCTGGGGGGAGCAAAAGGCTCATAATACTAACATGGGCCAGAGAGCTATGTCCTACACAACTAGACTGAGAAACAATGGCTTGAACTGGAGTGGGGGAGGGGGAAGTGGAAGAAGCAGGGGAAAACAACCCACAGGGACTGGGTAGCTTAACAGAAATTTATTTCTCACAGTTCCAGAGGCTGGAAATCCAAGATTTGGGTACCATCATGATCAGGTTCTGGTGAGAACCCATTTTCTGGTTCACAGATAGTGGCTTCATAGATAGAGAACCCACTTTCTGGTGACTTCTCACTGTGTCCTCGCTTGGTGGAAGGGTCTAGGAGCTCCCTGGGGCTTTTTTCATAAGGGCATTAATCTCATTCATGAGGGCTCCATCTTCGTGACCCAATCACCTCCAAAGTCCCTCCTAATACCATCACACTGGGCACTAGGATTTCACCATGTGAATTTTGGGAAGACATGAACTTCCAGCCTATAGCAACCACTATGCAAAAACCACAAACTTTGTGGGGTTTTTTTGGGGGGGAGTGGTAACTTTTCATTTCAATATGTAATTTCAAACTAGGAGAAAAGTTGCAAGAATAGTCCAAGGAACCCTCATACACCATTTACCCAGATTCACTAATTGTTTGCATTGTACCTCAATGCAAACCTTTTAAACTCTACGGATTAAGCAAATCAGCATATGCCCAGTGTTTGTTCCTGTGTAAACCTTGGCCTGCCTAGCTTTATGCCAAACCCTCTCCTCCTATCCGTTCCTTCTAATCTAACCCAGTCCCATTCTCTATCCTCTAACCCTCAGGGCATCCTCAGATCTCTAGCTCCAGTCTTCTGGTCAACATTTCCTTGTCCTCTCTCCAGGTCCCCTCCCCCAGCACTGCCTCAAAAGCCCTGCTTCCTTCCCATGCTTCTGTCCTAAGCCTGTAGCCATAACACAGAGGTGTGGACAAAAAGCAGTATTCACAGGGATCGATTGGATGAATTCATTATAAAGAATGGTAAAATAAAGAGGTACATAGTAAAGATAAAAGATTGTGTGGACACCTTAAAAAAATAGTTTTTAAAGTTTGGCTTTTTAGAGATATAATTTAAATAAATGGAGCATTTAAACAAAACAAAACAAAAGATTGTGTGGAAGTAAAAATCCTTGAAACACTAAAAATAAGCAAAACAGAAAAAAGATACCAAATAGGCAAAAATGTTTAAAATTAGATTCCATTATATATCCAACTGTGAAATGATAGAAATGCAATAGACGTTCACTGTTTCTATTTACACACACACACACACACACACACACACACACACACACCTCTTTTGACACAATCTTCTACTCCAACAAAATATAACCTAGAAAAATAATTTCAAGTATAGAAAGAGCTTTTATATTTAGTTGTGGTGTTATTCATATTAGAGACGATTTACTAAGAATCTCTTGTCCAACAACTGTTAGTTTGGTATGTCTCACTGCACATGAAATACTGTGCAACTACCAAAACTATAAAAAAAATACAGTACAATGTTTATGATATTACATGGGGAAAGGATTACAAATGTACACCTATAATATGACAGGCTATATATTTTTTTAATACACAAAACACATACTATAAGGGCATGCAGTCAAGTGTTAACAATGGTTACCCTTGGGTGGAGGGATTATGGGTAGCTTTTGTTTCCAGTGTTGTACTCTATTGTGCAGCCAACACTTTCTACACTTAACATGTATTCCTGATGTAAGCCAGAGGACATGACTTTAGACAAATGCAATATAAATGGATCACTGAAGAAATTGTCCTAAAATTAAAATTCTTGCTCCCACAAGGATCTGAACAAATTTTAAATTTCTTATGGGAAAACTTTTCCCAGCTTTTACTAGGCCCGGAGAATGCTTTGACTAATGTACGTGTGATAAGACTTCAAAATTTCGTCTAGACTACCTCACCAATTCTAAAATGACAATTTTCAATAATCAGTAATACTTCAAGTCATAGTTTTCAATGATCCTATCTGTTCCCCCCACTGTCACTGTTCCGGTGCTTTCTTGCCTGTTGACAACCATAATAATGTAAGGATGGTAGAATAGCTACCAGCGTAGAAGTGGGCTCATATTAGCTAGTACAGCAGCGATCTCCACCTACCAGATACCTGTGCGGCCTAAGATGCTGTCTGATAAAGAAGGACCCCACACGGGTTACACAGAACCTGTCATGGTTGAAGGGCTAGCAGCCCACCCAGGTGGCAGGGTCTGTTACAAAAAAAGCAAGCACCATCCATCAGGACAGGAGAAACTGCAACAGCAAGGTACCTTTTAACAGGATTTTACTGTATTATCGAAACAGTACATGGATACCACTTCTGGGATACACGAGAAAAACAATTGGCCTGATTGTCAGGAACAAAAATACAATGCTTATTAGAGAGGTTTCCCAAAAGGTGTGCTGTCGGAAGCCATAGAAATCCCCAGGCCTTGCCTAGGCAGAACTTCCTGGTCACAAAACCCAAAGCCCGCGCGCGCCAAACCCAGAGCCCGCGCGCGCCAAACCCAGAGCCCGCGCGCGCCAAACCCAGAGCCTGCCCATTTCCTTGTACCTCATATGGCATCGCCCTGTCCTAGCCTATCAGCCCGCGACAAATACCTCGCCACCCTATGACATAGCATATCCCACCCCCATCTGACATAGCTATATATATAACCCGCCATCGTAATAAAATTTTGAGGCTTGATCAGATCCCTGTCTTGCCTCCATTCTTCGCGTCTCCTGTCTCCCCTTTTTTTCATCCTCAACAGGTTTCTTCCCCTCGTCCCACGTTGCATTGTCCTGCCGGTCGGGACATTTTGGCGCCCAACGTGGGGCCCGAGGTACGAAGATTCTATGAGGACACCTACTCTGGAAACCGCCGCGGCCCCCCCCTCCCTGAGCCTCCACGGGCTGGCTTCTTTCGAGCCCACGCAGTTTTCACTCGTGGGACAAGACTCGAGGGCCTCCCCGGCGCGAGTGTGGCTTGTTTCGAGCCCGTAAGGGACAAGACTCGACAGCCCCCTCGGCAGTAAAAAGGCTCGTTTGGAGTTCACGAGGTATTCACCCGCAAGAAAAGACTCCAAGTTTGCCCGACGTTGGAGTAGCCGCCCAGCGAAGGACGAGAGATTGGTGAGTAGGTGATTGACATGGGACAGGAGTTGAGTTCACATGAACTCTTCCTTAAGGGTATTAAGGAATCTCTCAAGATGCGGAGAGTTAAGGCTAGAAAAAAAGATTTACGTGAGTTTTTCAGTTTTGTCTCTGATATCTGCCCCTGGTTCCCCCAAGAAGGAACGATTGATCAAAAATATTGGAAGAGAGTTGGAGACTGTTTTAATGATTACTATCGGGTTTTTGGACCCAACAAGGTCCCTGTATCGGCATTCTCATATTGGAATCTGATTAATGATATCCTAAAAATACATTCCTCAGACCCAGATGTTAGAGAGATCTTACAGACAGGGGAAACAGTCCTAAAAGAGAGTTCCCGCCCCCCTTCTGTCTGCCAATCTGTTTCAATAGACATGCCAGAGGAACCTAAAAAACAAGCTGATAATCAGGAAGCCTCTGCCTTAGAGAATCACCCATTAAAAGACCCCCCTAAAATCTACCCTTCCCTTTTGGCCTTTAATAATCAGGACCAGCTCTCCCCAAGAGACCAGATAGATTTAGAGGAACAAGCTGCCTGCTATAATAAAAAAGAAGATCCCTGGGGCCTCGCCGCGCCAACCTTGCGCGCCCCTTCACAAAAAAAACATACTCCACCACCTATTCCCCCCTTTAACTTACCACCCCTTGGCTCTCCCAAAATCCCGGGATATGGATTTAGACACACAAACCAACAACATTCTCGAATCCACCTTCTGGGCCTTAAATCATTCCAACCCTTCTCTTGCCCAGGACTGCTGGCTTTGCATGACTATGGGAACTCCCATACCTACTGCAATCCCCTCCAATATCACAGTAAACACACAAATCTCTAACTGTTCCCGTCTCTCCCTTCCTCTTAGAGTTCAACCTGTAGGATTTAATACCTCCCCCTGCTATCAGGGACGATTTCAAAACAACACTTTTGATGTAGATCTAGGGTTTGTCACTTTTACTAACTGTTCTGACATCATTCAAGTTAACGGAACCTTGTGTTCTAGCCCTGGACAAGTTTTCATATGTGGGAACAGCCTCGCTTACACCACGTTACCCACCAACTGGACTGGACTTTGTGTCTCAGCTAGTCTCCTCCCTGATATCTCTATTATCCCAGGAGACACACCTGTCCCTCTCCCCAGCCTAGAATTTGCCACCGGGCGCCACAAGCGTGCTATTACAGCCATTCCCTTACTCGTAGGGCTAGGAATTACTGCTGGAATAGCCTCGGGTACCGCGGGAGTAGGTGTTGCAGTCCAGTCCTACAATAAACTATCACGCCAGCTGATAGATGATGTCCAAACACTTTCTGGGACCATCAATGATCTCCAAGATCAGATTGACTCTTTAGCTGAAGTAGTCTTACAAAACCGTCGAGGCCTAGATCTTCTCACTGCAGAACAGGGAGGTATCTGCTTAGCTTTACAGGAACGCTGCTGCTTCTATGCTAACAAGTCTGGGATCGTCAGAGACAAGATCAAAAAACTACAAGAGGACCTAGTAAAAAGACGCAAAGAACTCTTCGAAAACCCACTCTGGACGGGTCTCAACGGACTTCTCCCCTACCTGCTCCCCACCCTTGGCCCCCTCCTATGCATCCTTCTCTTAATAGCCTTCGGGCCATGGGCTTTTAGGCGCATTACTGACCTCATTAAAAACCAAATCGATGCTGTTTTGGCCAAACCAATCCAAATCCATTATCAGCGGCTAGCAACAGGGGACGGCCTCGAAGAAGGCTATCTTGGCTTCCTCCCCACGGGGACGGCATAATACTAAGGGTATGTCTACTCCCCCCACGAGTTGGGGAGGGGTATGGGCACCGAGGTGAGTGCAAAGCAAAGCATTTGCAAGGAAAGGGCTCGACTCACAACGGTCGGCTCCCTTTAACTTTCCTGAGAACATACCTGGTTTGCATAGAGGTTGGTATCAAAAAATCTCTACCTCTCCTCCACAAAAGATACCCAAAACCATCCAATAACGAGCTCTGCTCGTTGGAGGAACCAGGCCTCTGTTCCCTCACTCGGTCAAGGCCCACCTCCTTAAAACAAACAAAAAGGGAGGAGATGTCGGAAGCCATAGAAATCCCCAGGCCTTGCCTAGGCAGAACTTCCTGGTCACAAAACCCAAAGCCCGCGCGCGCCAAACCCAGAGCCCGCGCGCGCCAAACCCAGAGCCTGCCCATTTCCTTGTACCTCATATGGCATCGCCCTGTCCTAGCCTATCAGCCCGCGACAAATACCTCGCCACCCTATGACATAGCATATCCCACCCCCATCTGACATAGCTATATATATAACCCGCCATCTTAATAAAATTTTGAGGCTTGATCAGATCCCTGTCTTGCCTCCATTCTTCGCGTCTCCTGTCTCCCCTTTTTTTCATCCTCAACAGGTTTCTTCCCCTCGTCCCACGTTGCATTGTCCTGCCGGTCGGGACAGTGTGCCTCACATCAGTGCTGTATACAAGATGAATTTTAGGTGGCACACGACATGACTGTAGGAGATACACTGCATAACATCAAATTCCACAATAGAAATTATTTCCTTTTCAATTCTTTTTCAAAATTTCAGATTCTGTTAAAGGGAAAGTCTCACTTGGGTAACAGTGTATCTTTATCATCTTCCAAACACTGGCTGCTAATCTCCCTTGTAAATAAGGATAAAACAAACCCCACTCTCAGAACTTCCAATGAGCAATGGTCTCTAATGAGGAATATGGTATTTTATTTGTTGAGAGGCAGGAGAGTCTTCCTGGTTATAATAAGGAACTTGAGAGTAAAACAGCCAGGGTTTATGCGTGCTGCCACTCAGGAACTATGTGTAACCAATTACTTCATCTCTCTGTGCCTCGGTTTCCTCACCTTCAAAGTAAGGATGGTAACCGTACTTAGCTCATAGAGTTGGTGTGAGGATTAAATGTACAAATCCATATGTAGTCCTCTGAACTTTGGTACCTAATAAACAGTGACTACTGGTATCGTGTATCTGGTTTGTGTGTGTGTATGTTGACCTAATTTCTACCTTTGATACTAGTTTTCTGTTTATAGTGATTACAAAATATTGCCCTCTTGAATAAATTAATTTAGGTTATGAAAAACAAGAAAAAGGTAAGTCCTTTTAAAGAAAAGCACAAAGGCTGTCCACGTAACTGAGCTCAACACAAGGTCAGACACACCACCAGAAACGAAGGCTTTTCTCTGTTCCCTAAAAGCCTACTTTTTCTCTGAGATGAGGACCTGTCACTTTTTAACTATCACCCAAGATTCCTCTGCACTCGTGCTCCTAGCAAGCAAGACGAGGACATTCAACTGGTGCAAAGTACACTCCTGTGTTTCTTTTTCTCGTAACCCTTCTCTCCTTCCAGCCCAGGTTTTCAATCACCAGCACCAACAAAATCTGGAGAACTGAGAGTTCTCACCACCTACTGGTACCCCAAGGAGCAGCACTCGGGGCAGGAGCCAACTGACCTTCAGGGCTTTGAAGATGACCCCTGGGTGCCGGGGTGAACGGGTGGTGTTGTTCTCTAGTTGCTGCTCCAAAGCACGCCGAAGCCCAGAGAAGTCTGTGGGAGGGTTATAAGTCCTCGTTCCCTTGTAGTGAATGGAACTGAAGGCTTCAGGGAAACGGCCCAGCTTCCGGAACCGGTCCTGGATGAGCTTCTCTGGCACCTCTGAGGGGTGATCTGGACAAACAGAAACAGGTATCTGAAGAGTGACCTTTCTTAAAAAAAAAAAAAAAACGTAATACATAGTCTGACTCCATATACATATAATACAGGACACAAGCAGGCAGATGCAATTTATGCTGTGAGAATTCAGGTTACCCTCATCTAGAAGGGAGCGTAAGCAGAGCCTTGATGAGGTGGGTGCTGGTGTGTCCTGCTCTGGTACTGATTTCAAGGATATGTTCAGGTTGTGAAAATTCATCACATTATATGCTTTTGATACAATGTTCACTTTTCTGTATGTACATTATACTTCAAAGAGTCTTTTTTTAAAAAAGTCTGCTCACTGTAAAAAATCCATATATGCCAAAACATAAAAGGAAAGAAATATATGTCCTCTGCTCCCTCCTACTCCCCAAAAGTAACTACAATTCAACGTTCACGCTTTCAGACTTTTTTCCTTACACTTACCAACACATACGCAACTTGCTTTTATCACTTAACATACTCATACTGTCCTTTTCATGATACATTGAGAAGTCCCTTGCTCTTTATAACAGCGTCTTCCATCCTGTGGACATATTTCACCAGTCACCTACTAATGAAAATTTAAATAAATAGCTACTTTGAAAATGCTGGGCCAACCCGGTGGCTCAGGCGGTTGGAGCTCCACGCTCCTAACTCCTAAGGCTGCCAGTTCGATTCCCACATGGGCCAGTGGGCTCTCAATCACAAGCTTGCCAGTTTGATTCCTCGAGTCCCGCAAGGGATGGTGGGCTCTGCCCCCTGCAACTAAGACTGAACACGGCACCTTGAACTGAGCTGCCGCTGAGTTGCCGGATGGCTCAGTTGGTTGGAACGCGTCCTCTCAACCACAAGGTTGCCGGTTCAACTCCTGCAAGGGATGCTGCGCCCCTTGTACCTAGCAACAGCAACTGAACCTGGCCCTGAGCTTCACCCTCCACAACTAAGACTGAAAGGTCAACAACTTGACTTGGAAAAAAGGCCTGGAAGTACACACTGTTCCCCAATAAAGTCCTGTTCCCCTTCCCCAATAAAATCTTTAAAAAAAAAAAAAAAGAAAAAAGAAAATGCTGGTCATAGGCTGGTGAAGCCATGAACAAACTGCCAATGTATGAGGCTACTAACCTGCCCATAGTCTCACCAATAATTATCTAGAAATTTGGGGAGTGGTAGTATAAATGGATTCAATAAATATTTTGGAGGTAAAAGCTGCAAGGACTTTTTGTTTTAATTTCCTTTCATGTTTAACAATAACAAATCACTTGTATTAACACTGGAGATACAGCGTTAGCTTAAATTTAAAAGTAAAGTCATCAAAGTAGCCACAATTCTGCAGTTAATCCCTGAGCCCATCTCCTCTTGAATTCTTCCTGTGGCAATAAGTTTTGAAGGAACAGGAGGTACCCTGGGGGTAGTCTGACCACCTTCACATCCCTCAACTTCCTCTCACAGCTTGTCCGTTGACATACGTAATCCCTGCTCCCAAACAATTATGGGAACTCATTTCTGCTCACGTGTAAACCAGAGAGAATTCATTTGCCTACTAACTCCTAACTAGAAATCCTCTATCCAGAAAAGGAACAGGATCAAACAAAATCAGGAAGTCTATGAGATGGAGGAAAATCTGTCAGTTTGCCCACAATTCTGGCACCTGTCCTCCTACCCTGCATAAACTCTGGCTGCCTCAGTTCCATCTCAAGGTTTCAAGCAGCAGCAATGGTATTCCAGAAACAGTTCTGGATTTAGAACTTAGAAGACCTTGTTTTGAATTCCAATTTTGCAACTTACTAGTGGGAAACTCCTCGGTTACATAACTTAAGCTCTCTGAGTTCAGTTTCTTCATCTGTAAAATATGACTGCTATTGACAGAATAACAAAGATACAGTAAGTTAGTATTTATTTAAAAAACAAAAACACCTAGCATAGTACATGGCACAAAGCATGGAAAAAAAAAAAAGTTAGTTTTTAAGAGCTGGTTATTTCAAAACCCTGAACTAAAAAGTAAGCCTTCCCCTCACCCAAGGGGTAAAGATCCAAAGTGGCATAAAAATGCTGATCACAGGGGTGACCAGTTAGCTCAGTTGATTGGAGCGTGGTGCTGCTAACACCAAGGTTGCCAGTTCAATCCCCGCATGGGCCACTGTGAGCTGCACACTGTGAGCTGCTCCTTAAAAGAGTCAATTATGCCATTGTAGCGTGAAAGCAATACGTAACCAATGACCATGGCTGTTTCCCAATTAAAAAAAAAAATGCTGATCCCAGGAATCAGCCTAAAGTCAGCATTTCCAACCTCCTTTCCTAACATAGTCATTTGCTATGAGTTCCTTCTTCCATTCTAGAACATTTAGATTTCACACCCCATTAGACCTAGCTGCCTCAGGTTCTAACTCCTTGATATGGCCCCAGTGTATTCACTTCCCTCCTACTGCCACCGCCCTTGCTCTGCCCCCATTACTTCTCACCTAGAAGCGTGACACCTCCTGGCTGGTTTTCCTGCCTCCACGCATGCCTCTCCAGTTCATCCTGCAACAGCTGGCTGGGGGATCTTTTGAAAACATAGTCCTGATCATGTAACTCCCTGCTTAACATCTGTCAGGGGCTGCTGTCATACTTAAGAACTGAGTCAAAGCCATCCATGATCTAATTCCCAAGTGTCTCCACCATTCCCTCTCACACAACCTATGCTTCAGGCACACTGAGTCTCTTCATTTATTCATTCAGCAAACATCTGATGAGAGCCTACTGTGTGTTAAGTACTCAGCCAGGCTCTTTCGATACAGCAGTGAATAAGATAGGCAAGGTTCCTGCCTGCGCAGTTTCCATTCTAATGGGAAGACTAAAAACAAGTAAGCGATAGGTGTCCTGATGCAAATGAACAGGGTGATGCAGTAAGAGCATAACCCCTAGGGTGCAGGAAGGACAACTTCACAGGGGACAGTCAGGAAAGGCTCCAAGGGGATGAGAGCTGAGTTGAATCTGAAAAAAGGATGGCTAGCTGAGCGAAGAGTGTTCCAGGCAGACAGAGTAGCACACGCAGAGGTGGGAACAGAGAGAAGGCTGACATGGCTAGCGGAGGGAGCGCGCGTGCATGAAGCGGGAGGGGAAGCGGATGGAGGATGACAATCAGAGAAGGAGTTCAGAGATGCAGGCAGGAGTTGGAGTGAGCACACCATAATTAGGAGTTTGGATTTTATTAAGTGGAAAGACACTGACAGGTTGTAAGCAGAAGTCTAACATGATCTAAATTATAAATTAAGCCTTTAAAAAGATCACTCTGGATGCTGTGGGGAGGATGCACTGAAGGGGGTGAGAATGAAATTTAGGAAGCACCAGAAACACCTGGCAGCTCCCTGGACACACTGCTCCTTCCAATCACTAGGGGTTTGCTCTTTCTGGCGCATCCCTCCTCCCCTCCTCTAGCCAAGTCTCTGGAGTTCCAATGTCACTTTCTCTTCCCTAGATCCCATGAGGAGGTGTGTCAAGTGTCCTCTTCCATACTCTAGCTCCAGTGCCTGCATCTACCACAGAACAGAATACCTGTGGTCTCCCCAACTAGACCGTGATTTCTTCAAGGGTAGGAATTGTTTGTTTTCTCCCCCAGCTCGGTACCCCAGAGCTCAGCACATGACATTGTGCACTTGATAAACTTTGTTGATTCAATGAACAGGTAAACAGGGTAACTGCTTCAGGGGCCAACACTACTGTCCCCACCTGCATTTAATTACATTGTTATACCTGCTCCCTTATCCTCTCTCTCAGGTGGTGACCTTGCTTCCTATTTTTCGCTCTTTTTGTTTTATAAATTTTATTGGGGGATATTAGGGAACAGTGTGCTTCTCCAGGGCCCATCAGCTCCAAGTCATTGTCCTTCAATCTAGTTGTGGAGGGCGCAGCTCAGCTCCAAGTCCAGTCGCCGTTTTCAATCTTTAGTTGCAGGGGGCACAGCCCACCATCCCATGTGGGAATTGAACCGGCAACCTTGTTGAGAGCTCGCGCTCTAACCAACTGAGCCATCCAGCTACCCCTCCAGAAGCTCAGAGGTAGCTCGTTGTCTTCAATCTAGTTGTGGAGGGTGCAGGCCCATGTGGGAACTGAACCGGCAACCCTGTTGTTCAGAGCTCGCGCTCTAACCAACTGAGCCACCCAGCCGCCCTGCTTCCTATTTTTCTAATAGAAACAGTAAGACAACTTGCACACATACACACATGTACCTATTTACCTGCAGCCCTGCCCACATACTCTACCTCCTTTCCTGTTGTTACAGATGAACTGTCCACACTCCTAACCAAGGCTATCCCTTCACTTGTGTATCGCTCCAACGTTCCTGCTCTCTTCCATCTGCACTGATCCTTTTCCAGTGAATCATTCCTATCAGTACATAAATATCTGCAATACCTCACATCTTAAATGTCAAAAAGTAAGATGGCTCAGTTGGTTAGAGCGCAAGCTCTTAACAACAGGGTTGCTGGTTCAATTCCCACATGGGATGATGGGCTGAATGCCCTGCAACTAAAATCAAAAATGGCAAGTGGACTTGGAGCTGAGCTTCGCCATCCACTAGATTGAAGGACGACTTGAAACTGATGGGCCCTGAAGAAACACACCGTTCCCCAATATTCCCCAATAAAAAAAAAAAAAAAAAAAAAAACAACCCAAACTTATTTTAAAAAGTGAAAATTCGGTGAAATCCTACATCAGCCTGCAGCTATCATTTCATTTGTCTGCTTCCCTTTATAGTAGAACTTTTTGAAACAGTTGAAGGTAGCTTTATTCTTCTCTTATTCTCTCGATCCCACTCTCCACTCTCATCAGTCTTATGCCCATTACTAAGGACCTTTATTTTGCCAAAGCCACGCAGCAATTCTCAATTCTCATCCTGACCAGAAGCAGATTTTGACATGATCTATTCACTCCGTCTTTCTGGAAACACTTCCTTATGTCTTGCCCAAACAAAAACTTTTCTGGGCAATCCACCACCACCAAATCGCTACTACACTCCAACGCTGCCTCCTGTACCAAGAACGGTCAATCTGTGACAGTACCCCGTCTACTCACCAGAACCCAGTAGTTGAGTGTGCACAGTCTCATGGAAAATGACAACAGCCGGGCCGAGGGTGGACAAAGGGACATCCAGGCCACAGCGGGCAGTGGTTGCCTTGAGCTCCTTAGTGAAGTGCTTCAGATAAGCTTCTGAGGCGTCCCCAAGGAACTTGAAGAGGTCATTATGCAGCCGGTCGGCATGAGTTCGATAGATGACGAGGTCTGAGATGGCCAGGACCTTAAGCAGCAGCCGTGTTCTCTGGCTTAGATTCACTGTAGCCCCCAAAAGCCCTTCCGTGTCTATCACTGCTACTTTGTGGACTGGGTCATACGCTGCCCACACTCCCACAGTACAGGACTCCTGGGCTGGGGAGGTTTTGAAGACTTCCCGGCCATAAAAGAAAGTGTGATTGAGGGTATGAGACTTTCCATCACCAGTATTTCCAAAAATGGAAACCACCTTCAGATGCTGATCAGGTTTGCAGTCCAATTTCCTAATAAAGTCCTCTTCATTCGTTACCTTAAGAAAAAACAAATGAAAGAGAGAAATGGCAAATATCTAAAAACGTGCAAGAAGAACAAGTGCTTCCCAGAGTCAAGGTCTTTGGCTGACTTGTCAGGGTGGCAAGGAAAAGAAGCTCCAGGATAACAGCTTCCCGCCCAGCACTTACCCCTAGCAAATACCTAACAGGAACTTTTAAAGCCTCAGTCAGTACAAGAACTTAGTGGTCATGAAAGAGCAAAAATTACAAGTCTCAGAAGATGACACAGGAGCAAATCTTTTGACCTTGAATTAGGCAATAGTTTAAGTGTGACACCAAAAGAAATACAACAAAAAATAGACAAAATGGACGTCATCAAAATTGAAAACTATCATTCTACCAAGGACACTATCAAGACAGTAAAAAGACAACCGAAAGGACGGGAGAAAATATTTGTCAATTCTGTATTTGATAAGGGACTAGTGTCCAGGGCATATAAAAAAACTCAAGGGGAAAAAAATAACCTAAATTACATATTTTAAAGAAGTAACCTAATTAAATATTAAGCAATAATAATAATAGATATTTCTCCAAAGAAGATATATAAATGGCCATTAAGCACATGAAAACTTGCTCAACATCATTAGTCATTGGGAAATGCAAATCAAAACCACCATGAGACAGCACTTCACACCCACTAGGATGGCTATGATCAAAAAGATAACAAGTATTGGTGAGATGTGGAGAAACTGCAATTCTCATACATTGCTGGTATGAACATAAAATGGCACAGCGACTCTGGAAAACAGTGTTGTAATTTCTCAAAAAGTTAAACAGAGTTACCATACGTCTCAGAATTCCACTCCTAGGTATAGATCCAGGAAAATTGAAAACATATATGTGTCTACATAAAACCTAAATATGAATGTTCATAGCAATATTATTCATAATAGTCAAAAGGTAGAAACCCACATGTCCATTAACTGATGAACAGATAAACAAAATGTGGTATATGCATACAATGGAATATTATTCAACCATAAAAAGGAGTAAAATACTAATACATGCTACAACATGGAAGAACTTTGAAAACGTTATGCTAAGTAAAAGAGGCCAGTCACAAAATGCTACATATTCTATGATTCCACTTATATGAAATGTCCACAACAGGCAAATCCATAAAGACAGCAAGTATATTTAGTGGTTACCAGAGGCTGGGGGCAGAGGAGACTAGGGAGTTACTGCTAATGGGCACAGACAAGGTTTCTATTTGGGTGATGAAACTGTTCTGGAATTAGATAGTGGTAAGGGTTGCACAACTTTATGAATATACTAAAAACATTGAATTGTACACTTTAACAGAGTGAACTATATGGTGTGGGAATTACATCTCAATAAAGCTATTCTTTAAAAAAAGAATTATTGGTCAAACGTCATCCATCCATAATTCCTGTTTACAGTTTAAAGAACACAGCAGTCCTTATAAAGAATAAGGCCAGGAGGAAAGATACCTGGGGAAGAGAGAGATTATGGGATACCAGACTAGAGGTCCAGAAAGATGCGCAGGGCCGCTGCTCTCAGAACACAAGAGCCCCAGGATCAAAGCTCCTAATCCAAACGGGTAATATTTACTCCAGCAAAAGGAGTGACGAACCTTTTCAGCAAGTATCGCCAGCTTTAAGAGAAAAAAAACACCTTCCCGATACTCAAGAGTCTGCTGGTTTGATAAAGAGGAGTTGTTAGAGAAATGAGAAATGTAAACAGACCACTGGTGTAATAATATAAGCCCTCATCTTCCATAACCTTATCAAGATGGTAAACCACTCATTATTCTATTAATAACACCACTATTTTTTTTGAGGTAATGATTTTATTTCCTTTTTTTTTTAAGTTTATTGGGGTAACAATTGTTAGTAAAGTTACACAGATTTCAGGTGTACAATTCTGTAAATACATCATCTATATATATCACATTGTGTGTTCAAACACCACTATTCTTACATTAGAAGACAATGTTAATGATAATACTAATAATGTACTGAATGCCCACTGCAGTGACAGTGCCCTCCACTATATCCATGAGGACAGGACATGTCTATTTCATCTTTACATCCCTAGCACTTGGAACACAACATGGCACAGAGGAGCTCACTACCCAGTTACTGAATGAATGAATGAGTGAATGAATGCATGACAGGCATCTTGCTTGGTATTTTCATCACTTTTCTCCACACTGTATCTTCTATAGGGCTTAACACACAGCAGCATTCAATAAACTCGGCTAGGAGCTCACTGATCTACCAGACAACTGAGAGGAACAAGAAGTTACATGGAACAGCCCATTTTGGACCAGTCACTCAGCCAGCCTGGTTCCAAGCTGCTAACTTGGCCAGCAAGAGAAACAAAATAAAAGCTCCACGAACCTCTCCCAGAACAAGTCAGGTAAGGTCAGGGTGGCGCACTGCAAGAGCCATCCACCTTCTCAAGCAGTCCTGGGGAAGAAGACTAGGCCTAGGGACTTTCTCCCCTGAAATCTACTGTCAGGAATCTGTTAGCCCACAAAACAACAACTGCTATCCAGAATATGTAAAGAGCAGGCACCTGAAAAGAGGCACATGGGAGCGTTTAGGTACAGAATTAAATGTCTCAGTACTCATATTCATTAAGTGCCCACTTAATGATGCACATTATATATGTAAGTAAACTATTCATTTGGGATGAAAATAAACACTCCACAGCAGCATCTAGGGATATTATTTTGGCACCTGGTGTCCTGGGGGTATGTTAAACACACATGTTCATGTGTTGGGCATATGCATCTGAGTCCACTGCAAAGAATTCTGGGAGGAGGAGCTCAAAGCCCTAGGCTGGTTTTTCTACAGACAGACCTGGATAATCATTTAACATGCACTGACTGCATTTTTTTCATGTGTAAAGTGAGGATATAACCATCTTTGCCTCCCTCCACTGGAGGCTAATCAAATAGATACATGAGAAAATGTCTTGCGAACCAAAAAAATGCTTCATTTTTCCTTCTTGTACCTTCACATTATTTTGCTCCCTGTTATACTACTCAATTCATTCTTACGTGAGCCAGAACAGAGAGAACAGCCCATGCCTCAGTCGTAGGAAGACTGGTTTTCAGATAGGCAGATTCCCTTCAAGGTAAAGATGAGAAGATTCCCTTCAGTGAGGAAAGGAAGGGGCCAGAAGGGAACAAGGCTCCTGCTCTACTCGTTTTGCCTGTTTGCAATAAAGGATCCCACTTTGCTCCATTCCACGAGGGAGCTAAGCTACCTGACTCTGAGTCCTGCCAAGTGGCCACCCAACTCTACATGTTTGGAATGGTCCTTAGCTCTTTCACAACAGCAAACGCAGGAGTGACACCAAAGCCAACTTCTGCCTTCTGTCCTCCCTGAGCTTGCTAGACAATCTCTTGGATCTCAGACAAGTCAGAAACACCTGAATTCCACTCCTGGCTTTGCCACTGTGTGGCCTTGGAAAAGTTATTTAACTATTGAAGCCTCAGAGGAACCAGATAACAACCGATTCCACAACCCATAGGGATAATGGAGGGGATTAAATGAGATAAAGCACATAAAGACACAGTACAATGCCTGGCACACGGTAAGCACTCAGTAATTATTACCATTATTATTTAAAGACCAAGCCACTGGGAAAACATCCAGGTGCGCTGCAGTAGTAGCTGGGCTTGAAACTGCTTGGTGCTCAGAAGTTACTCCTGCCGGGACTAAATCAGCAATGTGGTCAGGTCTAAACTGATTCTACCTAAAAATGACAGATCTTGCTGCTTGCTTCTGATAACTAATCAAAACAACTTAATATTAATATCGACTGGCTTTACAGCTGGCTTTTAGTAAAGTGACCATCTATTGTTGTAGCAATCTTTAAGAAACCAAGCAGTACACCTCTATTTCACCCACAAAGCGTTTCACTTTGTATAGAGTTCCAAGTGGAGTCTCTAAAATGAAATGTAACAGTACTCAATGATCTTCCTTGTTCCAATTCAGAATTCAGAGCAGTTTATGGTAGTGAAAAGTGTCCAGCAGTCAACCTCTGACCCAGCAGGCCACAGGATGATGACAATCTCCCTCCAGAAATTCCTTTTTAGCCCTCAGAGAATCATCCAGGAAGAAAGACCCCATGGGCTTTGTTCTGAGAAGGCCTGGGAAGGGAAATGCAAGAGGTGGGAAGGAGCTGAAGTAAAGAGCCTTGGAAGGAGAAAAGTTCAACAGATCAGACTCTAGAAGTTAAACTCCCAAAGACACTAGGAAACACTCCCAAGGAAAGTAGCTCAGCATTGAGGTCCTTTCAGTTCTCTGGATGAAAACGACCTGATTTGTACCAACTACAATCATACAGGCCTTTCAATTTTTATAAAGGTGTTCCCTGTGGCTGAGGGTGAAAAATCAGCTCCTTCCCCAAAGTGATGGGAAGAGCTAAGGGAAGCTTGGTCGCTTCCAATCACAACTTAATGCTTCTAATAAATCCCACCCCTGAGTCAATAGAGTTTTTTTATACCTCTCCACTGAGATTCTAAAACTAGCCTAAGTCAATCGTTATTCCCAAAGTTAAGTTCCCCTTAATTACTTTTCTGTGTTTTGGTCTCTGGTTTATTTTGCTTTCATTCCATTTTTAGCTGAGTTCAGAGGAAGAGACAGAACCCAAAGAAACCAAACCAGATTCTTGCTCTGGGACCACGATCCCAAAAGGGAACTCACAACTTAAACACTTCATTTAATCAACAGACGTGCATCGCGCTTCCTCTAGTGTCTGGCACAGACCTGATGATGTTAGGCCAGCACAGGTACAGAGCTTAGGTAACGTTGTCCTTCTAGGGGAGGGCTTTCCCTAGAAGTAGACGGTTAGGGAACTCTTCCTTAAAAAAATCCAGACCCACTTTCATCGTGTTGAAAACAACTCCAGGCAATATTTAAATCCATGGCCTAATTTTCAGAGAGGGTTTTACTTAGACAAATATTACAGAGATTAATAGCCAGTCTATTTTTAAAGTCCAAATGATAAGGAAGTTCCATACCAACAGCAAACCCCTATTGCCAGAAAGTTCTAGTAAAACTGTTTCAACCTAGCAAGTGCAGAAAATTTCCTTTCATTCTATTCTAAAAGGATAATTTATCCACGTCTGTGTAAACACAATTTCATGTAAAAAGACAATTGTTACTCAAATATTTTCTTAGGACCACTGAGGTTGTTATCAAATACATTGAGCATATTTGGTAAGGGCAAAGATCACTTTCTCCCTCTCCAGTGTCCCCCGAGTGTCCCATTACTTGAGAGGTCACGAATTCTCCTCCATGTCACAGAACCACCCGTGGTGCTTATGATACATGGCCTTGCAGACATTGCCTGCCGCTCCCCTCCTACTCTAGCAGCAGAGAGATTCTTTCTATGTAGAGATGATCCACACAATGAATTCTTTAAAAAGAGTCATTTTTAGCTCCATGATCAGTCTCTTTGACTTCACCCAACTCACCCAGTTCAGTTTCCATTTATATCTGAATAAAAAGCTTTCCAAGGCAAAGCTGAATTCTGAGGACAGACTGGAAATACTGAGTCATCCTGAAGACCTGCATCATCCTCAAGAGGCTCTCCCAAGGAGCTTCCAGATGGGAGAGGCAGCTCCCCTTTTAAATGGTGTGACATACTATATTTGGCTAGCTATAAAAACAGACATAAGGTGTCTGGTAATGGCTCTGAGACTTAGCAGGAAAAGCACCAAGCTAGACAGAGACAAGAGAGCTGGGTTCAAGTCCACGTCTACCTGGATCACACCAGGGGCAATTTACTCAACCCTTCTCTTGCTCAAAGTCTCCATTCTCAAATCACCATCTCTGTTAACATTTTCCCATTTGTCCCGTCCTGGTTCTGAACTTCCCAACTAGAATGTACTTCATGCTGGCAAGGGGTATGGTCTGTGTTGTTCACCACTGCAGCCCTAGCACAGGGCCTGACACATTATTGGAAATCAATACATATTTGTGAAAATAAACAAACACAGCACAGAAAGTCTAGATGCAATACTCTCAGCGGGAGGGAACAGTATTGCATTACCGTTAAGGGTTCACCCAACCAGCCTCTACCACTCACTGACTTTCAAATAACCTTCAAGTTATTGGACTTCTCTGGGTCTCAGTTTTCTCACCTGTAAAATGAGGATAACAACACCACCTACTTCATAGGGTTGCTGTGAGGATTAAGAGGTGACGCCCATAAACACGTAGCACAGTGGAAGCATGCAGTAAATGCTAGAGAAGGGCTGACTGACACCACTATTACTGCTGCAGTTGTCCTGGTTTGCCTCTAGGCCACTGTCATCACCACCACCACCTAATTTCATTCCATTATCCCAAGAAAAACCCTCCTGAGGGAAGGTTTCCAGTAAATGCTTTATGAAAGAATTAGGGATAACGGGACAAGATGCTGAATACTTAACACTCCCTCTCTCAAAAGAATGTATCTTTTCAATTTAGGAGAAAGGAAAAAAACAGCTGTTCTAAGATTGTATAATACATATATTATGCATAAGAAAGCATTCAGTCTTCAAAAGAATGTGACATGATTCCAAGAATTATTACTACACCAGAGACTCACTAAGGTGCTCTTCTCACAGTTTTTGCTGAAGATCTTAATCGATGACAGCCTTGTAAGGAGAGCTTTGGTGTCTGAGGTGCAGACTGACAGGGGTCTGATTTTTATTCAATATGGAATGTGACAGTGGAGCCCTGGTGAAATAACAACATAGTCATAACTATTTAAAGTCAATTAACAATAGTAACCCCTTCAGCGATATCACTGTCCTCTGGCCTACCATAACATCCTCTCTACACTGCTCTGACATCATCCATCTTATTTCTATGCATTTGTCTTCTATTACCACAAGACTGTCCTCTCCCCAAGGGCAAACTCAATGACTTGGCATTTTGTATCTCCTTCAGTTGTCAGCACATAGTAGGCACTCATTAAATGTCTGAATTAATGATTACATTTATTCTCGTTAGTGTGTTCATTCATGCAACAAATATTATTTGAGAGCCTACTAAGTGCGAAACACTGTCTAGATGCTGACAAATAGAAGAGGCAAAAATCACTGCCCGATGAAAATGTTCTAAAATTGACTGTGGTGATGGATCACATATCTGTGAATATACTAAAAGCCATTGGACTATACACTTTGAGTGAATTGTATGGTATGTGAATTATATATCAATAAAGCTGTTCTTTGAAAAAGTAAAAGCAACATTAAAAAGGATTGAGATACTAGTGACTTTTACTGTAAAATTGACTACTTTTCTGTAGTTCTGTATTTTCAGTATTTTAACATGTTGAGTCTGTTCTTTTTATAATTGGAAAATAATAAAGGGTGTATAATAAGCCAAAAAAAAAAAATCACTGCCCCCGGGGATGGTCTGCTTAACAGGCACAGGGTTTTCTTTTGGGGTTGATGAAACTATTTTAGAACCAGACAGAGGTGGTGAATGTACTAAATACCACTGTTTACCTTTAAGTGTTTAGTTTTATGGTACACGAATTTCACCTCAACGAAAAAACAATCACTGCTCTCATGGAGCCTACATTCTAATAGGGAAAAGAAAGAGTCAAACTATTAAAATATATGGTATATAAAATGTCTATCAACAAGTGAATGGATGAACAAATCTGGTATATCCACACAATAGAATACTACTCAGTAATAAAAAGAAATGAAGTCAGACATGCAACAACGTGAATGACCCTCAAAAACATTATGGTAAGTCAAAGAAGCCAGACACAAAACAGGACTGCATGATTCTACTCATATGAAACTCCAGGAAAGTCAAATAGTTGTAGAGAACAAATCAGTGATTGCTGGGGACTGACTTCCTCGAAGCACAAGGGAACCTTTTTGGGGATTAGAAATGTTCTGTATCTTCACTGTGGTGGCAGTGGTGGTTACACATGTGTATATACACACACACGTGTCAAAACTCATAGAATTAACTGTACACTTAAAAATGTGTATGTTATCTGTAAATTATACCACAAAAGAGTTTTTTAAAATTACATGTTGTTCTTGGATGGACCTAGAGGGTATTATACTAAATGAAATAAGGTAGACTAAGAAAGACAAATACCACATGATCTCACTTATACTGGGGGTGCCAAAAAAACTGTATGCAAGTAGACACTTTGGTCAACGTTGCTCAAGCAGTAGTTCGCCGTAATCAGAAGTGTCTGGATGCTGACGGTAACCACTTTCAGCACCTGTTATAATTGCAGAAGTCAATCGTCACTTGTATTCATCTTTTGTTATCAGTATATATTGAGTATGACAATTTTAATGGTTTTTTTCCTTTCTTAAAATGTGCATACATTTTTTTTGGCACCCTCCATATGTGGAATCTAAAGAACAAAATAAACGAATAAACAAAACAGAAACAGACTCAATGATACTGATAACAAACTGATGGTTGCCAGAGGGGAGAGAGGTTGGGGAGCTGAGTGAAAAAAGTAAAGGGATTAAGAAATACAAATTTGTAGTTACAAAATAGTCACCGGGATGTAAAGTACAGCATAGTGAATATAGTCAATAATGTTGCAACAACTATGAATAGTGCCGGGTAGGTGCTGGACTAATTGGGGGGGAGGGCAGGGAATCACTGCATAAGTTATATAAATGTCTAACCACTATGCTGTACACCTGAAATTAATATAAATACTGAATGTCAACTATAACTGAAAATAATAATTAAAAAACAAAAGTACATGTTGTGTTATGTCTTTTTTTTAATGTCATGTCAAATGGCGATAAATTGTGTGAAGAAAAATCAGGAGAGGGGACTAGGACTACAACGTGGGGATAAGGGTTGCTCTTGTCAATATGGTGCTCAAGAAAGGCTGCACTTTAACGCCAAAACCTTTTTAGGTCAATCCTTTTTTTTTTTTTTTTTTTTTTTAAGATTTTATTGGGGAAGGGGAACAGGACTTTATTAGGAACAGTGTGTACTTCCAGGCCTTTTTTCCAAGTCAAGTTGTTGTCCTTTCAATCTTAGTTGTGGAGGGCGCCGCTCAGCTCCAGGTCCATTTGCCGTTTTTCTAGTTGCAAGGGTCACAGCCCACCATCCCTTGCGGAAGTTGAGGAATCAAACTGGCAACCTTGTGGTTGAGAGGATGCACTCCAACCGACTGAGCCATCCGGGAGCTCAGCGGCAGCTCAGCTCAAGGTGAGCTGCCGTGTTCAACCTTAGTTGCAGGGGGCGGAGCCTATCATCCCTTGCGGGACTCGAGAAACTGAACTGGCGACCTTGTGGTTGACAGCCCACTGGCCCATGTGGGAATCGAACAGGCCGCTTTCGAAGTTAGAGAACAGAGCGCTAACCACCTGAGCCACCAGGCTGGCCCCTAGGTCAATCCTTTAAAAAAAAAACAAAAACGGTAGCAAACTCAATTTTCTGTGGTAATGAAAGGAAGAGGGGCCAGCCTGGTGGCTCAGGTGGTTGGAGGGCCGTGCTCCTAAGGCTGAGGTGGCCGGTTCAATTCCCACATGGGTCAGTGAGCTGCGCCCTCTATAGCTAAGATTGTGAACAACAGCTCTCCTGGCGCTGGGCTGCCGGGAGCAGCCGGAAGTCCGCATGAGCTGCCGCAGGCTGCCGTGGGCTACCGTGTGCTGCCAAGAGTGGCCGGAGGCCAGTGTGAGTGGTCAGCAGCCATCGTGAGTGGCCAGCAGCTGGCAACAGCTGCCATGAGCTACTGTGAGCAGCTGATCGATGAGGGGCAACCGACTGCCTCAGCCAGCAGGAGCACAAAGCTCCTAATACCAGCATGGGCCAGGGAGCTGTGTCCTACACAACTAGACTGGGAAACAACGGCTTGAACCGGAGTGGGGGGGAGGCAGAGAAAGGGGGGAGGGGAGGAAGGAAGAGGTATGTCATGAACAATCCAAAACAATACATAGCCTAAAATCATTTATATTTAGTTCTAGAAAGAAACTTTCCTCCTGAAAGTGGCAGATTTTTCAGATTACTCACACTAATAAGGCACATAATTAAAAAGAAATGTTTATGACTACCGTGTTTCCACGAAAATAAGACCTATCCCAAAAATAAGCCCCAGTTAAGATCTCAGCCAGATGGACGCATTTAGTACATTATGACGATAATCCAGAAGATGACATGACTGTAATTGAATAAATGTAGATTGTTGTACATAAAAAAATAAGACATCCCCTGAAAATAAGCCCTAATGGAGCAAAAATTAATTTAAGACCAGATCTTATTTTCGGGGAAAAATGGTATTATTGAATGATTCATGTAAACTGAACTGAGATCTTTGAAAGAAAATGAGCAATTATGGAAAACAGTTTAACCATGTAGATGACATATTCACCAGGCAGAAGCAACTGGGCTGGAAAGTAGAGGAATTTCTAGAATACTCTATGACTGTTGAATTGCTCTTAACTTGAACCTGGGGTTTCTGTGAGTATATGCCAGAACAAGCCTCTGTCAACTCATTTTAAGCATGCCACCATCTAGACTCAAATTCCCTGGGAAAGACAGCAATAATCCAGTCTCAAGTAGAAAGAAATCAGGAAGGGGGAAAATTTTTTCCAGAAGCTACCAAAAAGTAGCATCCTCCTCCTGTGAAGTCAAGCCAGAGGTTAGGTGCTTACATATGACTGGTATGCATACTCTTCTGACCAAGAACTCCAGCCACTACCAAGGTAACCAACCACACAAACAGGTTAAACTGAGCCTCTTCATTGCTGGCCAAAAGTCAATGGAAAGAGAGGCAAAATAAAACATCCTTCAAGGAAGCATCCACCCTTTCCTGCCTCCAAAAGTTCCTGTGTCCCTTCCCACAGGTCTGTCTTTCCAATTCTTCTTGCCTGGAACTTTCTACAATTTTGTTTTCTTTCCCTTCTTCAGAGTCTCATCCATTAGCTTTCCTCTGATTTTCCATCACCAATCAAATGTGCTCAATACATTTAGAAGTTCTAACCCCAAACAGAAATGATCAAACGGGAGCTCCTCCCAAAGCAAGTAAGGCTCCCCAGAAAAGTTCAGCCAGTCATCAGAAGCCTTCCACGCTACATATCTCCAGGATAAACTCAAGGTGGGGTGCAGCCAGGAGATGTATTCACAGGGAAAACATATAAGGTCAACTTAATAAGAAGTCTTCCTGTAGTATTACCCACCCCTGGCTCAAAAAGCCAAACATCTGCCCAATTCCAGAAGAATCAATCACTTCAAGGAAGTGACAGACCAGAAAAAATAGAACCACACAAACTGAAGGTAACTTGAAATAGTCCCTGAAAAGCTGACTCAGCGATTTCAATGGCTTACATGGGTCAAACTTTAAACAGCCCTATAATAAACAAATTAGCCTACCAGGTTAAATGCCAGGAACCAGTTAAAACAGACCAAGGCTGAGAAAGCTCAGAAAATGCTGAGCAGAAACTAGATGCACATAATAGGGGCTCTTTCATCTTTCTGACTGTCTGAGTCATCCTCAATCCTGGTTTCCCAGTAATCCCATACAACGCCCTTCCCCCCACCATTATTACTAAACAAAAGGGCTTTTACTTGGGTTTCTAGGAGTAAAAGGCAGCAGTGGCAGAGGGAGCCTCTGTTACTCCTCCAATTATTGCTTATTATTTTGACAGACAGCTCCTAAGCAGATCTATGGCTTTTTGTTACTTTTTTTTTTAACATGGTGCCTAAGAACCAATAGTAACTACATTCATGTTCTGACCAGAACTTGCCAAACGGCTAACTAACCAGCCACAGCACCAAAATTAGTTTTTACATTATAAGAGTTTGGCCATTTAAAAAGAAAAATGGGAAACTTCCACAATTTAGATTACGATCCCCCTGGCTCAGGACCTATTGACCAGAATTAAGTCCTGAGGGGTTTCTGGCAGCCTTTCTGAAACAGAGGGCCTGAAAACAGCAAGCCCTAGCAAGGTACACTAGACCAGAAAGCAGAGGACAGGGCCAAGGGGTCACCAGCAGTAAGTCTAAGACAGAAGGAGCATGAAACGGGACAGACTAACACAGCCGGTTTGTGGTCAAGGATTCCCACCCAATCTGAAAACATCCTCTGCTATTTTTCATCCCTGGATCCCATTAAAATAATGTCTCTTTTAGCCAATAAAAAAAAAAAAGCCAAGTCCCAGTATTTTGAGCCACGCTATTCTGGGACTGTAAACAAGTGAAGCAGCCAAGCAACATGATGGATCTTCTTAAAGGAACGGACTCAAGAGAAGAGGTCCACCACTGACTTCACTGAAGCAAGAACACAGAAGACCCACTTGGCCTCCCATTTCACGGAGGGCCTGAGGCTGTCCATTTCTGAGTCAAGGAGGGCCTGCCCCAGTGGACACTTTCTCTGCTTCTCACTGACCACTTCAGGGCTTCCTTATCACCCTGCCACGTTCAGCATGAGGGGACTTAATTTCAGGAGTCTTTTGGCATGAAAATCTCCCTGGCTCTCAATGTCCTGGTCAGGGGTCAGTCAGCATGAAGGTGAAGTTTCTTGTCAGTTTGCTGTTCTATTCTCTTGAAAAGAGGACAGTTATAGGAAGTTCGCAGAAAGAGACAAAGAGAAGAATGGGGTGATTAAGAAAAAAGTAAAAACTTGTATGGGGTTTAAACACATGTATATATAGAATGAAAAACAACTTAATTTTTTAATTTTTCTTTCTAATAAACATTCTGATAAGATGTCTGAATTACCCAACAGATAAGAAAATACTATCCTCTTCCTCCACTAAGAACCCTAATTATTAGAACTTTATTCTTCTAACCTTTGAGCTATTTGCTAAGGGGGCTGTCTCTAACATCAAGAAATTATGGTTGACGACTTGTCAGTGTGGATATCTATTTATTATGGGCTCTAAATAATGTATCTGTAAGTTCTTGGGTTTCCCTCATACAGTTCCACTGAGGCCTAGAAAAATCAATGAATACAACCCAGAAAGTCTAACCATTTCACTAGAGAGGTTACAAAATATGCCAAAAGAAATATTGATTTCAGCTAGATTACTTCTGAGGAGTGAACAGAAGCAAAAGAGGGAGAAAAAACTGGTGTATTGATTTAATGTTTTGTTCCTGATACATTTTCCCCTTCACTGGAATCCAGACCTCCTATTCGACCAAAACTTCATCTGTTAGATCAGTTTCTCAACCTCAGCACTGCTGACATTTTGCAACAGGTAATTTTTTTGGTGGGGGACTGCCCTATGCAGTGTAAGATACTTGGCAGCACCCTGGCCTCTCTCTACCCACTGGCCAGTAGCACAGAACCTCCACCACCCCACTCCAGCTGTGACAACAACCAAAGATACCTAGTCTAAACAATGCCAAATGCCCCCTGGGGAAGGAAAATCACTCCAGTTTGAGAATCACTGTTAGATAATAACAAATGAGACTAATGTAGCTCTTTATTTTGCAAATTGAGTTCTTAAAGACTTTTAGTTTTATCAATTCAATAAAATCTGGGGGATTAAGTAGGGGGTGTTTGCACAAACCAATTGCCCAGGAGTCACCACTGAGTTCTCATTCCCTCACCCCTCCAACCCAATATATCAGTATTCCTGTTTTACATCCAAACTGCCCCAAATTCATCAGTCTTTCCATCTCACCACATCAGTGATAACACTAAATCTAAGCCAGTTCCCACCTCCTAAGTGGTTTCACTGCTTTCCTTCTTGCCCCCCCCTACAGTCACCATAATCCAGTCTTCACACTAAAGTCAAGTAAGAACCAACCTCTTAAAAAGTTCTATCAGATCATGTGACTTTCTAGAATAAAGCAGACTGGTGCTTCCCATTATATTAATACTTATAATCCACACTTATTTCTATGGTCTACAAGGCCGTAGACCTTGTGATCTGGTTGGTACCTGCTTCCCTCTGCACCTCTTTCCTTACCACTCTGCAACTCACTGGCTTTCTTTCTGTAGTCAAACATGCCATCCCATCTTTTTCGTTCCTGTTCCCCTCAGTCTGGAGGTCTATTTCCCCAGCTGGCATTAACCATCAGGTCTTTGCTTAAAAGTCGCCTCTACAATAAAACCTTCCTTGACCATCCTGCTATATGGTGGCTTCCAAAGTACTCGTCCTTAATAATGCTACATCTTAGCCATCTGAACCATCTTTTTATGCATTTTACACGTGTGAACTCTGCTTAAATGGTAACTCTGCTTAAATGCTTCCCCCCTTAAATGGTAAGCTCTATAACGGCATGGACCAGGTCTTATTAACCATGTACTCTGGAGCCGAGAAAAGTGCCCATCACAAAACATAGCTCAATAAATGTGATAAATTAATGAATGGCTTTGGCTAGCAGGCCACAAACAAGTTCCTGCTACTGAGACCAAAAGTCAGTCTGTCCTCAAATTTATCATTCTACTACACACACAAATGACAATAGGGTAATGATAAAATTTTCACATCTAAAAGAGAACTTTTGTCCTTTTAGGATTTCCAAAAGAAACTGAATACTCAAATCACAGGCAACAAATCTTAGGGGACTGTAGGCCATAGAATTTGAGGAAACCACATGTAAGAGTCAGAGCCTACAAGCTGCTAAAATCATCCTTATGTAATAAACCGAAAATGATCAAAACCTACAAATGCCAAGAAACATAAAAAGAAAAACAAAGCTGGGGCCTAATTTACAGAATCTCCATTGCAGGGCAGCCAGATGGCTCAGTTGGTTAGAGCGCAAGCTCTCACCAACAGGGTTGCCGGTTCGATTCCCACATGGGATGGTGGGCTGCGCCCCCTGCAACTAAGATTGAAAACAGCTCCTGGACTTGGAGCTGAGCTGCGCCCTCCACAACTAGATTGAAGGACAATGACTTGGAGCTGATGGGTCCTGGAGAAACACACTGTTCCCCAATATTCCCCAATAAAATTTTTTTTAAAAAGTCTCCATTGCTATGAAGAACTTCTTCGATGACAACAGTTTTACATTCATGTAGAGCTATGTTTCCTTTGATTTTCACAGCAGCCATGAGTAACTGGTGAGCTGATGCTATTAACCGTGATGAAGCTTAATTAGAAAGTTTAAATGATTTGGTCAGAGACAGGAGTGTCACAAGCAAGGATCTTAGAGCCAAACCCCTATGTTCAAATCCTCTGCCACTTACTGTACCTTGATATTGGCAAGTTATTTCATTTCTCCATGCCTCAGTGTCCTCATCTATACCGTGCTAAAGATGAAATGTTTGTATCACCCTTCCAAATTCATTATGTTGAAATCTAACCCCTAACATGATGGGATTAGGAGGTGGGGCCTTTGGAAGGTGGTTAGTTCTTTAGGATAGAGCTCTCATGAATGGGATTATAAGAGATCCAAGAGAGCTCCCTTCTGCCATGTGAGGACACAGTGAGAAGACAGCTGTCTATGAACCAGGCCCTCCCTCATCAGACACTGCATCTGCTAGTGCCAAGATCCTGAACTTCCAAGCTTCTAGAACTGTGAGAAATAAACTTCTGTTATTTAAAAACCACCCAATCGATGGTATTTTGTTAAAGCAGCCCAAACTAATTAAGACATACAACTTACTTCATAGGGTGTGGTAGGCTGAAACTGTGCCCCCCACCACCACCAAAAATGTCCACATCCTATCCCCAGAACCTGTGATTATGTCACTTTATATGGCAAAGAGACTTTGCAGATATGATTGAATTAAGGACCTTGAGGTGAGATTATGCTAGATTATCCAGGTGGATCCAGTGCAATCACAAGGATCTTCCTTAGGAGGGAGGCAAGAGGGCCAAGGACACAGAAGATGATGTAACAGAAGAGACAGAGAGGGGAATTGGAAGGTGTTATACTACTGGCTTTGAAGTTCCGTGATGGGGCCACAAACCAAAGAACGCACGAGGCCCCTAGAAGCTAGAAAAGGCAAGGAAATGCATTCTTCCCTAGAGACTCCAAAAGGAACACAGCCCTATGCACTAATAATTTTTAGGACTTCCGATCTCCCAACTATGAGATAAAAAATTTGAGTTACTTTAAGCCACTAAATTTGTGGTAATTTGTTACAGCAGCAATAAGAAACTAATACACAGGTTATCAACGGGATTAAATGAGCTCACACTTATAAAATGTAAGAACAGTTCCTAGCACCACAGTGAGAGCTCTTTAAATTTTAGTTATTATGAGCCAAGACCAGAACCCAAGGGAGAACCACAGAAGTACTGAAGAGGCTAAGAAAATGAGGTTTAAAAACTGGGTAATATCTGTAACAACATGGATGGACCTGAAAGGTATTATGCTAAATGAAATAAGTCAGACAGAGAAAGACAAATACCATATGATGTCACTTACATGTGGAATCTAAAGAACAAAATAAATAAACAAACAAAACTGAAACAAACTCATACATGCAGGGAACAGAGCTGATGGCTACTAGATGGGAGGGGGATTAGGGGCAGAGTGGAAAAGGTGAAGGGATTATGTACAAATTGGTAGTTACAAGATAGTGATGGGGATGTAAAGCATAGGGAATACAGTCAATGATATAGTAATAACTACGTATGGTGCCAGGTGGGTACTAGACTGGTCAGAGGATCACTTCATAAGTTAAATATCTAACCACTATGCTGTATACCTGAAACTAATATTAGTTAATAAAATAATATTGAATGTCAACTGTAATAGAAAAATTTTAAAAAGGGGGGAGGAGTGAAGGGGAATAAGAGGTTCAAATTTCCAGGTATAAAACAAGTAAGTCATGGAGATGTAATGTACAGCACAGGGAATATAGTCAATAATATCGTGATAGCATGGTACAGTGTCAGATGGTTGCTGGACTTACAGTGATCACTTCTTCAGGTACATAAATGTTGAATAACTATGGTATACACCTGGAACTAATATAAAAAAAAAACAGGAAAAAAGAAATTTGGTAATATCTAAATTTAAAATGCACGTTATCACTTGACAAAAAAAGACTCCATTTTAAATAGATTCACAAGCTATTTAATACACTCTTGTTTGTAATAACTCAAATATTCATTAACAGCCTAAATTTATTAAAAAAAAAAAAAAAATCAAAAAAATACTAGGCAGTCTTTAAATAACGAGGTAGATAGACCTCAATGTGCTAATGGAAGATCTATAAAATGTATCCTTCAGTGAAAAAAAGCCAAAGTGCATTAGGTTCCATTTTTGTTGAAAAATTAAAAGGATACGTACATTCATAAGTACACATAAAAAAAATTCTAGAAAGGCATGTCATTAACTGCTAATGATGATTGTTCTAAGAAAGAAGACTAAGGGTATGGAGTAAAAAGGTATGCCCTTTTATATCATTTTAGTTGTTTTTACTTATCTATTATTCATTTATTTTTTTACTAGGTATATGTGTGACATCTATTTTTAAAAAACTAAAGTTGAGATGTGACATCTCCAATCAATCAACAAATATTTATGCACTGACATGTCTACCATTGTACCTGATACCAGGAATAAGACGTGGTCCTGTTCTTCAGAAGTTTATAATCTAGTTGAATTTAATCTACATTCATTATCAGACAATCATCTAATTGTTTTGGACATTAGCATTAGAAAACGGAACCATACATTTTCTCAAAGTATTTTTCTGTTTATGACTCTATAAGAACGAATCACCACCTAAAATTCTATGTCCAATCATTAATCCCAACCAATGCCGCTTGTGATTAATAAACTGTTATTTCCTGTAAAATGGTCAATGTTTATGCAGGGAGAAATCTTTACAAACAACCTAATTATATACACATTACACACCACAGGGAAAAACAGGGACAAATATCGTCACTGGATAGTTGGATTTGTCTTCTTCATTACATTTCCTTATATTTTCCTAATTCTCAAAGGAATACGTATCAATGCCACAAAAAGAAAAAAATACACACCCTCCTCCCCTTAACAAATATTTTTTGTGCCAACACAATATCCATGATTACTGCTTTATCCCAAATCTTCCTCTCATTTTATGAAAGTGACAGCAATCCGAAATACGACTTTCCAAAGGCTGACACTAAAGAGAGCTGGTGGCAGAACCAACAAGAATCATCCAAAACCAAGTGCTCCTTTAATAAAATATGTAGTCCACACTGTCACCCAATTAGAGCATGATTCATGATGAACACATTATTGCTAAGAAGGGAGGCAGAAAGGGATCTGGGTCACTCTTTCATAACTATTAGTTCCTCTCAGCCAATAGTTAGCAAAGTATTTAGCCGACAATGGAAGTACAGTAGTGCCTCTTTATCCACGGTTTCGTTTTCCACGGTTTCAGTAACCCACCATCGACCATGGTTTGAAAATATTAAATGGCAAATTCCAGAAATAAACAATTCATCATTTTTAAACTACGTGCCGTTCTGAGTAGTGTGATGAAATCTCGCACCGTCCCGCTCCATCCTACCTGGAAGGTGAATCATCCCTTTGTCCAATATATCCATCCACACTCTATGCACAGTACACTATTTTGAGAAAGCCCACATTTACATAATTGTCATTACAACACATTACTAAAATTGTTCTATTTTATTATTAGTTCAGTACTATCCATAGTTTCAGACATCTACTAGGAGTCTTGGAACATATCCCTGGTGGATAAGGGGTGACTACTGTACATAGAAATCATGATGTATTTCCACAAGGCTATCCAAGTAGGAAAAAGACAGATGAAAAATGTTTAGTGGTTAACTGGAGAGTTTTTCAGATGGTTAACTTGCAGAGATTCTCCTCCAATCTGGAGACTTGAGGCGTCATCACTGCTAGGAGTCTGAGTCAATGTACCACAAATACTCCAGGGTACTGACAACAACAAGAGACTGGGGTAGTGGACACAGTGTGCCGGGCACTACGATAAATCCTTCCCATTCCTATTCTCTTTGAATCCTCTCAGTTACTTTTGAAGTAGAAGTGAAACTGAGGCACAGAGCTTAATTTGTCTGCGGTTATATAGCCAGTGAGTGGTGCAGCCAGGGTGTGAATTCAAGCAGTCTTCACTCGAAAGCACAAGCATTATACTACTTTCACTGGAAAGTATAAACATTATACTACCCCTTCCCCAATTGCCCCTAACTGTCACACACTACCTTCTCCCCACCTCGGAATCAAATCCAACGTTCTCTAGTCCTTCTGTAATTCCAGGTTCCCTCACTGGCTTTTACTGATCAAAAATCTAGCCATGAAAAGAAGATGCCATTTGTAGAGAATACTATCCTTATCAAGTGCCACTTTTGAAAGACCTGCCTCTCTAAATTGAGACAGTTTATGACTTATTGCCTAAAATGCCCATGGGATCCACTTGTCAGTGTTTCTTTCCCTGCACACACACAATCCCTCATCACTCACATTTATTCACAACTTGCCAAAGTGCTCATTTAAAACTGTTCTAAATCAGTTCTTCCTAATAACAATCCTATTAACAACAGCTACCATATACTGTGCATTTATTATGCAACAGGTTATACAAACACTATGCCATTTCATCCTCACAACAACCCAAAGAAGCAGGCAATGTTCCCAATCTATAAATGAGAAAACTAAGGCTCAGAGAGGTAAAGTAATTCAGCCCAAGGTCACACAGCTGGTAAGTAACTAAATCTCACTCTTCACAATTCAAACTTTCAGGGGTCTTGCCTTCTAATGATTAAAATGTGAGGTTCTCCTGGACTTTCCTTTTGAGAACTACTTTCCAGCAACAGATCTGCTTCGGTACCACACGAAACCCGCTTTACCCACACGCTTACCTGAATTTCTTCATTTTCATCTACTAGGAGGAAACTCACAACCTTCTCAGTCATCTTCTTCCTTTTGGTCTCCTCATCCATCTCTTCTTCCTCTAGTAATTCCTGACCCTTAGTGACATGATACACAGTAACGGGGTGTCTCCTTTTGTTACCCCCAGAATGAGTCCTCTTCTGGCACTCCAGGCACAAGTTGATTTTACAGGTCTGGCACCTCACAGCCGCCCTCTGCCTAACACCTGGGGAATGCCCGTTGGGGCCCTTGCAGGGGTCACAGTAAGGGATGTGGCCAGGTTTGAGTCTTATCCGCTCATGGTTTCGCAGGCGTTCCTGACGATGGAGCTCCTCCTCGCAGCGGAGACACTGCAAGCTGCAGCACTCATCACACTCAAAGACAGCTTCATCAGTGCCACTGCACGCGTAACTTTCCTGGCACATCAGCCCCGGATTCAGGCCCTTCTCTGCTGAGGAAGTCTGGGCACTCATCCTCAGATTGGTAAGGAAATCACCCACCATATAACAGTCACGGAGCTTTCCCTGGGAGTGACAACAAAGGCTTTGAGTCTCAAGACTGCACTGAGAAATACCACAGGGTTCTGAACACCTTAAAACACAGAAATAAAAAACCCTTCGGTGTCCTAGTAGAACTCTTCACACACTCATAAATGGTAGAATTTTTAATTTTCTGCCTCCAAAACTCCTGTCTCAGCAGCAACGTTGATTTGGTTTGATGGTTTCATCCTCCATAAAGTGCAGGCAAATATGTGGTCAAAATTAACTTGAAAGGGTCTTTTATGGCTATCTGAGAGATCTGACGGGTTCACCGGGGTGGGCTCATCAGTTGGGCCTCTATCCCAAGGTTTTGGTAATGAGACAGAGTGGTCAGAAACTTTTCAATAGAATCCAACCTCAAGTCAGTATTTCAGGGAACACCTAGAAATAGAGGAAGGAAAAGGATTTCACTCATCTAAAACCAGAAGTGTACCTTAAAAAAAAAATACACTGTGATTAAATACAACACCAAAACTGAGAAATCTTGCTCCTGCTTGCAAAACTTACACTGGCTCACTCTGATCCTAGCAATGTCTTCTCAAAATCATGGTCAAGGGTCCCTCTGAAAACAACCACTACCCCTAGGCTCAAGGGATTTTAAGAGATTTTGCTGCTTTATTTCCCAGACTGAAACTCTCTGTTCACTCAGTTATTGAATTCAGAATCAAAATCACTCAGCCAACAGTACTTGCAGGGACAACATTCTGCACCCCACAATTGGGAGAGGTGTAAAAAGCTAAAGAAATGATAACAATAAACTTCAGCTCCATCAAAGTCCTGGAGTTGTTTCAGCTCTAGACAGAGGCCTATTAAGGATTCTAAACCTGGAAACAAGAGTCACTATTTCATGCTTAAAAACAATAAAAAACAATTATTGTACTTCCTTTTGTCCCTTCTCTAACTACCATAAAAAGGGGGCAACAGGAGACAGAATTCCTCCACTATGGCCCACAGCAAAGCCAGACTTGCAGTGAGTTAAAACAATTTTTCTCTTTGTTGCTGAAAAATTAACTTAAAAATAACTTTAAAAAAAAAAGAAAAAAGATAACTGGAGCAGGAAGGGGGCTTTTGTCACAATTATATTCCTAACTCCTCTTCGCCCTGACCCCCCCATTCTAACGCCCCAACGAAATGCAAAGCCCTTCTTTCAGATATTCCCTACTCCTCCCCCACGGTAATCAATCTATCAACCTTATTTTTAGATAAACAAGGAAGGCGAACGGAGCAACCAGGAGACCTTATTTACACCCTAACCTCAGGCGTGCCCAACCAGCTCCCACAACGGAAACAGAAATCAGAATTTGTCACAATTGAGAAAAATATTAAACCAGCCTTCAAAAGAACACCTCACCGCGTCAGGCCAAGCAAACAATCTGCCCACTCGGCCCCCCACCTCGGTGCCTCTCTCCAGCCAGGGATTCCGCACCCTTCCTTCCTCCCGGGCAACACCACCACCACAACCAGAGGGTCGACAGTCTAAGAACAAAGGAGGTTCCCCCAAAATCCACCCCCACGCTGGCAGAGGCCAGAGCCGAATCCATTGTTTATGCCACCCCACCCCCACCACAGCCGCACCCGCCCCCCCTCCTCCCCGGGGCAGCCGGAGCTCCAGGACTATCGCTGGCCCAGCGCAGGGCCGTGCCCTTCCCTCCCCGCCCGCGGTGGCCCGGGGATCCCACCACGGAACAGCTCGGCCGCGGCAAGTGGCGTCGGGGGACCGCGGGGCGCCGGTGGGGGCGGGGGCTGATCCTCAGGGCACCCGTGGATCCATCCTCATCTCCATCTCCGCCCCCTCCTCCTCGGCTGCCTCCCGAGCTTCCTCCTCTGCTGTTGTCAATTGGGATCAGCTGATCCAAGTGAACTTCTCCCAGATCCGACTAACAGGAAGGCTCGAGCGGTGCAGCCCCGGGAGGGAGGAGCGGGAGGGGGTGGAGCCCGACGCTAGCGAAGGGGAAGAAGGGCACGCACAGCTTCCTGGGAAATGTAGGTCTCCGAAGGCGCTTCCTCTCCCACATCCCGGAAGTAGAGGACCCGAATGACTACAATTCCCAGTACGGAAGAGGCTGCCTATACGAGGAGGCGGTGGAGCCGGACCGTCGAGCATTTCGGGACTTGGAGTTTTTGCATTGGCTTGTGGTTCCCGCAGGTTTCAGCGCGTCGTTTTGGGGTAGTGGAGGGAGAAGGAATGGCGCTAAATTAGAGAACGGATGTAATATATAGTATAGGTCAGGTAAATAAGTCCATTTCCAGTAACGCATATTACACACCGTTCTTCAGAAATATGTAAAAACAGGCAGTCTCCAGTTCCCCAATTTCACCTTGTACAAACTAGGAAAAGATCAAAAAAAATTTTAAGTAGTCTTGTGTAAGTTTTGTTTTTCCTTTACATGCATTCGCCAAGCCACCATTATATTTTTTTCTACCTTTTATTGTTCTGACCTTTCCTTACATAGTTTCGGAACTTCTGAATTTTCAATCATCTATAAGTTCGGGTATATTTTCAGATAAGCTTGCAGGCTAAAGTGCAGGCTAATGGTTAACCATGTTATCTGGCTTTATGTAAAAGGTCATATGTTTATTTAGTGTTTTCACTTTTGGGAGTTTTGTTTGTTTCATAGAACACCAAAAGAAAGCCCGATGTAATGAAAAGAGCACTGATCTGAGATTGCCAAAGACTGGAAGCTTGTTCTCAAAAACTCTTGGTTAAGTCACTCAACCTCTCCATGAAATGAAGAAATTGTAAATTGTAAATTATGAAGTCTCTGCCAATTCTAACGTTCTATGATTTTATCTTGATAATTGTTAACCCGGGAGAGAATTCTAAGGTTTAGTGACTTGCCAAAGTCACACAGCAAATTATTGACAAAGGTGGGACAAGAACCCATCTCCTGATTTAGTCACATACTCTTACCTTAAGTTTCAAGGGTCATAATTAGACCAATGGTAAAAAACCAAATTTACATAATAAAGAGTGAACCACATATGAAGGTTGTATTGCTAAAAATTATATTTTCAAGACTGGGCAGATAGCCAATCTTTGGACTAAATGAACAAGATGACTGAGAATTTTTGTCCTATGCCACCTCACAAACTAAGATATTAAAAACTAAGCTATTACAAAAAAAGAAAAAACATCTAAGCTATTCGTCGGTTTAAAACTTTAAAGTTTCAAAGGGAGAGAAGGAAAGGAGGGATTTTAGAAAGTTAACAGGTCTTCAGCTAGGCTGTTGAGACTGGCTAGCCTGCCATAAAATTTCCCTAGAGGGTTTTATTCCTAAGACTACCACTTTAATTTTCTATAGCCCTGATAATTTGCTCTATGCCCCTAATTATAAAATGAAGATAGTAACATATCCTTGGAACAAAATGATATGTAATTCTTTTAAAGCCAACACTGCCCATTTGAAAGTATATGTTTTAAAGATAAAATAAACCCTGAAACTGTGGAAAATGGTTGCCTCCACGGAGTGTAACGTGAGAAAGAAGACTTCATTTAAACACATTTGTACTCTTGAAACTTTTTACTATGTAAGTGCAATATGTCAATACCGTAATAATGAAAAAAAACTAGTTTATTTTTATTTCTTTTAACAATTCTTTTGATAATTGGAATTATCAGAGCTGTTTCTATAGGTTGTTTTTCCTCATTCTTATTTTAGTGTGCTTATTTTTTACTGAGTTGTATTTTCCTTGGAAAATTATTTCTGGGAGTTTTTTGAGGCCTAAGATAGAGGTTAATTCCTCTAGAGAGGATTTGCTTTGGCTTCTGCCAGGAGGGATCACTTTAAACTACATTCATTATTTGCGATTTTTTTTTTTTTTAACCACCAGGAAACGTGTATTTGGATTACATATCCCTGAGATGGCTATCTTATGGGTCCAGTTTACATATCCCTGAGAGGGCTGTTTTATGGATCCTATGCCCTCCTATAACTCCCTGAAATCTACCCCTTTTAAGACAACTTTCTTTCCAGTCTGTTGGGTGGGGGTGTCTTTACTTGCAATTCACACTTAACACTGAAAACTGTAGCACTTTGAGGTCCCAGTTTTAGACTTCCCCCTTCCACCAGGCTTTGTCTCCTGTTCCACTTGCCCCGTGAGGCCTAGAAAAACCAAGCTTAAGTTGCAGACTGGGGCCAGCCCGGTGGCGCAGGCGGTTAGAGCTCTGTGCTCCTAACTCCAAAGGCTGCCGGTTCGATTCCCACATGGCCCAGTGGGCTCTCAATAAATAAATAAATACTCAGATATTAAAAAAAAAAAAAAAAAAAAAAAGTTGCAGACTAAGGTACATGCCCTAGGGTAAAACTGATGTCATTGCTTTACTTATTCTCTGGATCCTGCCTTCACCTAGATTTTGGTCCGATAATTCCTTATCTTCTTCTCGACTCCAATATTTTACCAATATATTTCATGGTTTTCAGTTGGATGACCTGTTTGTCATATAATCAGCCGTATTACAAAAAAAGGAACAGTCAATATTATTGTAAAATCTTTGTTATGGTGACAGATGGTTACTAGACTTATCGTGATCACATCATAAGATCTATAAATGTAGAATCATTAATGTTGTACACCTGAACCTAATATAATATTATATGTCAACTATAATAAAAATTACAAAAAAAACATTATTGAAAGAAATTAAAGAAGTAAATGGAAAGAAATCTGTGTTTTTGGATTGAAAGGCAATATTGTTATGATTATAAGACTCCCCAGATTGATCTACAGATTTAATTAATTTTCTATCAAAATTTTAACCGCTTTTGTGAGTGCATGTGTACAGAAATGGACAGCTGATCTTAATATTTACGTGGAATTCCAAGGGATCCTGAGCAGCAATATTAAAACAATCTTGTAAAGAACAAAGTTGAAAGACTGATACTTCCTGATTTCAAAACATATTACGGCTTTTGTTTTTCATGAAGATGGCACCGAAAGCGAAGAAAGAAGCCCCTGCCCTTCCCAAAGCCAAAGCCAAACCAAAAGCTTTGAAGGCAAAGAAAGCAGTGCTGAAAGGCATCCACAGCCTCACACAAAAAAGGAGAGCCACACATCACCCACCTTCCAAAGGCCCAAGACACTGTCTCCAAAGACAGTCCATATATCCTGGGAAGAGTGCCCCCTAGGAGAAACAAGCTTGACCACTGTGCCATCACCAAGTTCCCTGTAATTACAGAGTCAGCCATGAAGAAGACAGAAGACCACAATACACTGGTGTTCATTGTGGATGTCAAGGCCAACAAGCCTCAGATCAAACAGGCTATGAAGAAGCTTTATGACATTGACGTGGCCAAGGTCAACACCCTGATCAGTCCTGATGGAGAGAAGAAGGCATATGTTCAACTGGCTCCTATCTGTGATGCTTTGGATGTTGCCAACAAAATTGAGATTATCTAAACTGAGTCCAGCTGGCCTTAAAAAACCGGATAGTTTATCTGGTCTGGGAGGCTGGTGGCGTCTTCGGAGAAAGAGAGCAGGCCAAAGCGGAACGATACTTCAGAGCTCGGGCTAAAGAACAACTGGCAGCCTTGAAGAAACACCATGAAGATGAGCTCATTCATCATAAAAAGGAGATGGAATGTCTGCAGAAAGAAATTGAGCGGCACAAGCAGGCCATCAATAAACTAAAACAGAATCATGAGGATTAAGTTCACACAGTTCCCCGTATAATGGCCACATATCATCGCCCACTTCTATGGAGACATAGTTCTGGTCTCATATCTAACTGTGCTGCCAACAAATTATAATAAATTGTCATTGTTGAAAAAAAAAACAAAACAGAGTAAGAAGTGTTTGCAATGATGTGGACAAATTGGAATACTCAAACTTTGCTGGTGGGAATGTAAAATGGTGCACCTGCTATGGAAAACAGTTTGGCATTTCCTTAAAAACCTAAACATAGAACCACCATATGATCCTGCAATTTCACTTCCAGCAATATATCCAAGAGAATTGAAAACATATTATCAAACAAAAATGTGTGTTCAAATGTACATGGTACCATTAGTCACAGTGCAAACAACCTCAATTTCTATTAACTGATGAATGGGTAAATAAAATGTGGCACATCCATACGACAGCATATGAGGTCTGACAATTACGTTCGCGAACTCATCCTAGAAAAAGTGCTACATACCTCATTGCTGAATATCACTACAGTCACCTTTGAAGTCCTCCTCTTGGGAAGCTATGCACCAACGCCAGTGCCTAGTCCACCCTTCAAAACAATTTTGGAACTCTTTCTGGAATGGCCATAATACCCTTGATATCCTGAATATCATCAAAATGTCTTCCGTTCAATATTTTCTTTATCCTCAGGTAAAGAAAGAAGTCACTGGGGTGAGATCAGGTGAGTAGGGAGGGTTTTCCAACGCAGTTATTTGTTTACTGGCTAAAAACTCCCTCCTAGACAGTGCTGTGTGAGCTGGTGCATTGTCGTGATGCAAGAGCCATAAACTGCTGGTGAAAAGTTCAGATCATTTTCGTCTTTTTCACGCAGGCTTTTCAGCACTGCCAAATAGTATACTTGGTTAACAAAGTCAGTACAAATTCATAATGAATAATCCCTCTGATATCAAAAAAATTTCGGAACATTGTATCAACAAGTTTGCGAACTTAATTGTCAGACCTTGTATTATTCAGCCATATGTAAGAGTGAAGTACTGTCACATGGTACAAAATGAATGAACCTTAAAAACATGCTAACTGGAAGAAGCCAGACACAAAAGGCCACATATTCTATGATTAAGTTTATAGAAAATGCCCAGAATAGGCAAATCCATAGAGACAGAAAACCAATCAGTGGTTGCCAGGGATTGTGGGGAGTGACTGCTTAATGTATACAGTTTCTATTAGGGCAACATTCTAGAATTAGTGGTGATTGTTGCACAATATTGTGAATGTACTAAAAGCCACTGAATTGTACACTTAAAAGTGTTTTAAATTGTGAATTTCATGTAAATTTTGCTTCAAAAATGGACAATAATAAAGAGTGTAATTTTGCCAATGTTGGGTTTGAAATGGCCAGGGAATATTCTAGGTAGGTAGCTGACCAATAAGAGAAGGGAACACAAGTGATCTAGGCTCAAGATATACATCTGGGAATAGATGTTGTTGAAGGCCTGAGAGTGGATGAGTCAGCTGTGGAATCACTTAAGAGTAAGAGGAGAGGAAAACCTGCAGCAGGACCCTGAGAGAGACCAACATTTTAAGACATGAGCATAAGAAGAGTACACTCCTAAGGAGACTGAGAAGAAGAAATAGAGTGGTAGGAGGAAGAGTGTGGGACACACAAGACAAAGAAAGAGGATTTGTCAAAGTGTAGTGGTCAGAAGTATTAAATGCTAGAGGAGTAAAATAAGATAAAGGCTGATAAATGTCCATTGGACTTAGCAAAAAGGTAGACATAGTTTCAGCTTTTACAATGAGGTAGTTTTCTGTGTACAAATTTAACAAAAAAACCCAAGCCCTATTAGTGGTTGAAAGTTGAATAACTCTGATTCCATTTATGTAAAATTTTAAAAGCGAAATAAAATCATACATTTCTGTAAGTATATATAGATGTGGTTGCATAATTTATTTTTAATTTAAAATGTGTGTAATGTTTGCTACATTGAAAATATATGTAATGCATTTGTAAATGTATATGTAAATTATGAAGCATAATAATAAAATGAAAAACAGTAAACCCATCACTGAATTGATGAACTATATTACCAAACCCACTGAGGCTATCTATACATTCTTTTCCAGTCTCATCACCTTTGCTCCCTCCATAAGAGAAATAGTAACTCCAACAGGCAATCACTACCCTGAGTTTTCAATTAAGTATTCCTTTGGTTTTTAAAAAACAGTTTTATAATATATGTGTTTCTTTAAACAATAGATTATTACTTATGCCGATTTTTTTATCTTTATAATAATGGTATCATATAATATATAGACTTCTGGTTAGCTTTTTTCACTCAACATCTTGTGTGTAACTAATTTATTCCATTTTTATATAATGCTCATTATGTGACTTTTTGAAAATATCTATTCTTTTGTCAGAAATTTGAGCAGTTTCGAGTATTGTTTTTTCGTTTATGAATAATGGTGCCATGAACATTCTTGAGCATGTGTCCTGGTGCATATATGCAAATTGTCTATATAAAATTAGGAGTGAAACTGCTGGATCATAGAGAAAGCATATCCTTTATTTTTCTAGGTTATGCCAAAGTAGTTGTAGACTCCTGCCAGCAATGCCTATGTGTTCCTGTTATCCTATGTCATTGTATTATCAGACTTCTTAATTTTTACTAATGAAGTGACTTTAGTGTGACATTTTACTATGGTATCAGCATTTCTACAATTACAGTGGAGAGGGGCATTTTTCATATTTTATTCATCATTTGTCCTCCCTCTCTAGTCCTGGTTAAAACATAGTTCAGAATAATACTTCCTCCTGTTAGACTTCCCTAGATCCATAGGCTAGACTAAGTGCTGCTACCAATACTTTGTACATTTCGGTCATTAGATTTCAACAAACCCTCCATTTTTTAAGCTACTTGAGTAGCCCTTCTTTACAGCCCAAGGCGTAGTCTAACTCATCACTTCATATGGAAAATTGCCCCATTTTGCACTCATTTCCTCTTCTGCTCAATATGATTACTTAGTTTTCGATAACTTTAGAGGGTCAAACACAAAAATATACCTATCTCCTATAATTATACAAACATTTTAATAATGCTAAGTGGCAGCAGTTTTAATTCACGTAAAGTTTGAATCTTGATGACAAAGTAGCCTAAACTAGAGCTCTAGAACAGAGATGCTGAAAAAACTGATTGATATCTGGCTGTTTAAAATTATTTTGCTATACTTTAAAGATATGCTGTGATTTTTTAAAATCAAGTATTAATTTTGTGAATATTATGTGTCTAGCTTGGGCATTTAAATTTGAATAAACCATGGTCCCTTCCTTAAAGGAACTCAATGTCCAGGAGAGAGACTACGTGAGAAACAGATGATTATCATACAGTGGTATATGTCCTGAATGATGAAACAGGAACTAAAGCTACATGGCTGGGCCTCTGGGAGACTACATCTTCATCAGGATACCCCTGTAGCTCCAGCAGTTCTGATGACAGCTCGGGTGCCTTTATGAGAATTTGAATAATTTCCTTTTCCCAATCCAGGCCACAAAGGTACCTACTAATCTAGTGACCTTCTGTTTTTGACATGATTCACCTCCTCTGTCACCTATCACTGGCATTTTTCTTTTGCTATCAATTAATTGGCTATACTATCTAGTTTATCCACAAATCCAGTTTAAATTCTTGAGAGTGTTTGGTCCAGCTAAAAAATGCTTTTCTCACAGGTTATATGATATGCTGCTGCCCAATTGGGTCAAATGTGGCCATAGGAATAGGGTCCTAATGCATATAATATGGCCATCTATATCCAAATTAATTATTTATAGCCACTTTCCTCAGAAAGGGCCTGTGAGGAAAATCTTAGGAGGAGGCTGACTGGCATTGCAAGCGAATGGCTTGGCCTGTCTTCTACAAATATATACAAGTGTATCATCAGGATTGTTTCTGTTTAAGGGATAGAAAACTTAATTCTAACTAATTTAGGAAATGGAATTTATTGGCTCATATACCCAGAAGTCTAGAAGCATATCTGGTGCAGGAACGGCTGAATCCATGTTCTTAAATGATATTGTCAAAAATATTTCACCTTCTCTTAGCTCTGCTTTCTTCGGTGATGGTTTTATTTATTTATGTATTTGTTTTTCAGTTACAGTTAACATTCAATATTATATTAGTTTTAGGTGTACAGCATAGTGATTAGACATGCAATTTATTCAGTGATTCCGGATTAGCCTAGTATCCACCTAGCAATATACATGTGATGGTTTTATTCTTATCCCCACTAGTTCCAAGCTTATCTCCCCCAATATTTAAATTAAGTGAAAAAGATAGCCCTCCCTGCTCCTATCTTTTTTCTTCTTCTTCTTACCATTATTCCTGATAGAATAAACCAGCATTGTGTTTAAAGCCTGGTCTCAGGAACCAGACGGTCTCCATCACTTACTGTTTGTATAACCTGAGGCAAGTTGTTTAATCTTTCCACCCCTTACTTTGCTTCTTCATCTGTGTAACAACAGTTCCTAGTAGGTGGATTGCTCTGAGGATTAAAGTTGCTGATATTTGCAAGATGCTTAACATAGTGCCTGGTACAATAAAAGGGCTAAACCCTCAGGCTTTGATTGGGTTATAAATCTATCCCTGTGTCCTAAGGGGTCTGACCAGGTTGGGACTTCCTCTTCAAACTACAAATATCTGGAGTAGTGGAAGGATGATTTAAGAAATGTGGAGTGCCCTCACCAAAGACAGGAATGGATGTTAAATCAACATAAACAACAAATGTTTACTACAGAAAAGTTGGCAAAGTTGCTGAGACAACGCTCTCCTTAAGGGTACATTTTTTACTACACAAGGAATACATGAATTAGTGTACAGTATTTCTAACAATACAAAACCGTACAAAGGGATACAGAGTAACCTGAAAGGATTTCTCTGTTTATGCTTGTGGCAGGTAAAAACAAAAGGCACAAATTGCTTTTTTTTTCATTTGCAACAGGTAATTAGCATTTGTCTAGCACTTTACTGAATAAAGTACTTTCCCATACATTAGTTAATGTAGTCCTTGCAGTAGCTCTGTGTAGTTAAGTATTATTAGCCTTCCTCCGTGGTAAGGAAACTTAGCGAGAGACAATACTGATGGATGTCAATTTTACAGATAGGAGCAATGATATAGCCTTTCCCATTAGTCTCCCAATGCATTTTATAGTTGTTGGTACTCAGCATATGCAATCATTTGTTTCATTCAACAAATATTTATTAAACTCTTACAACGCACCAGGCATTGTTCAAGGCACTGGGAATATAGCAATGTACAAACAATCTCTGCACCCCTTAAGTTTACTTTCTGGTGGGGCAGAGCATCAAACACAGTACAGGAGAGGGTGATTCGTGCTATTAGAGTAAAATTAAACAGAAAACGCAGATAGGGAGTCTGTAGGTTGTTTCCATTTTACATACAGTGGTCAGAACTTGTCAACTATTCCGTGTTGTTTGCAGCTCCACCAGGACAGTAATACACCTGCACTTCCCTTTACCTTCCTACGACCCGCACTCAGCACAGCACCACTTACGGAGACAATACCTTTATCCTGAATAAATTATAAGCCTTCTGCGAAGCAAGTCGTTGGCAAACACAGGTCTGTGAATAGATATGGACCACGAAGTCCATAAATCGCATAATCATTCGCGATTCGTTCATTTCCATTAATTTAGTGAGGTGCTTTTTTTTTTTTTTTTTTTTAGCCTGTTTACATTCCAGAATGAAAGGTATGTTACATGTTTTTACCGGTCAGTTGAGGTAGCTCAGATATTGAACAGCCTCTTCGGCCTACCAGTGCGCAGAAGCTTTTGTGTGTGTGCACTTTCAAAACAAACAAACCCAAAACCAAAAAAAAGCATGGCCCGTTCTCTGGGTATCAAGAGTAGTTGTTTTCTAGGGAAAGATCAGCCCTTGGGGTTTCTACGGAGGTGCTGGGTGGGGCCCTATTATCAATCTATCGAACCTCAAGGAACCACCGAGCAACGTTCTAATCCCCGAAACACAAACTACAAAAAGCGAGAAATCCTCTAACATCCCTCGCGCCGCGTCCAGCCGGAACCTTGACCTCAAGATGGCGCCGCGTAGTCACAAGATTCAATCAGCTCCAATCAAAAATGGCAGGGTGGGTCGTAATTTACAGCTCGAGCCTTTCTAGTCCGTCCTAGGCGGTCCTTCTCTATGGTTCCTCGCTGGGGCGTGGTGAGTCAGAGCCAACAGTGAAGACTGTCTATATGCATTCTTCTCTATGATTCTCCTTTCCACGCCCCCGGCCGCAGTGCACGCCGGGCAAGAGGAAGACCTCCAGAAGCTCCCCGCGCAGCGCGGCTGTGTTTGCGTTGCGGCCTGTGCGAGTAGTTGGTTCGGAACCAGTCTCCTGGCGAGCGGTGCGCAGAAACCTCGAACCGGTGGAGCCCACTCGTAACCTGGAGCCCAGAAAACCGCGAAGACAGTACCGTTTTCTCGGCGGCGGGTGAGTTCACCCCTCTGAACCCGTGTGGCACCCGGGGAACCGGGTACTTCTGCTGGGGGAGGGAGGAAAGTCGGGGAGTATCCGAAAGGGCCGGGGCGGGGTGGGGGCAAAGAGGGGTGCTGGGTGGGGAAGGGGACGGCCACGAGGGTTGGGTTTCTTCACTTGTTTAAGGCCTCAAAAACCGGTGGGCCCCGCAGGAGATGGTGGAGGCCGGACCTACTGCCAGGGCTTTCCTCCTGGCATTGTCGCCCACTTTCCCTTTTCCTTTCGTGGCCCGCCGCAGTGAATTCCTCGGCTCCTTTTGGGCTCCATGTTTGCCACACAACCGTAGGGCTGCCCCTGGAAGCCCTTCTCTGAGGCCCCTTCCTAACTCGAGCCCTATGGCCGTTTCCGGGCCTAGGACTCACTCGGCCTAGGCTCTGCCTAGGAGCCAGCCGGTACCCACCCTGTTTAGAGAGGTGCTGGCCACCGACGGGTTTCTTTCCCTTCCTCTTCGGTCATCTAAAACTCGGCCCTGAGTGTGCTCCCCCACCCCTGAATTGAGCTGATGCCCATTTGTGTTCCGCACCCTCCGGGGTTGCTTTTCTAAGATTGTGAGGAGTATTGAGGCCCATTGGAGGTTGCAGTAAACTGGATCTCCATTCATTCTAGGCAATGACCAAGCTCCACGTTAAAACGTGTTACTTCTTTCTCTCCCTTCTTTGGTCTACAGTACCACTTTTTCAATACGTTTTCCGAAATAGGTCTAGGACTATGAAGATTTTTTTGAAGTTATGTAATGTGGATTTCTATGGCCATGGAAAAGCCATTTTGATACTGGGCAGAGTGGAGCAGGCCAAAAGGAGGGAAGAGATGGGACTGCTCTCGCACCAGACTGCTCTAGCGTGAAGTACTGTGAATTAGGTAGTTGGCAGTATTGTATAAATAAGTTTCTTATTGTCTTGGGAGCTTCAGTTTTTTTTTTTTGGGGGGGGAGCTTTAATTTTTAAAAGGTTGTTTCCAAAAACATTCAGAAGCCTAGAAAGGCATATTCAGTTGGTCATCAGTTCCTCGTGATTCAAGTAGATACTACTATACTGTTCTAATCAATGTAACTTTTCTTAAAGCCTTTGTTTTCTTCACTTGTAAAATAAGGGTTCTAATAGTTATCCACCTCATAGGTGATTGGGATTGGGAATTGAGAAAAATGTATATAAAATACTTAGTGCAATACCCAAATAACAGTGTTTTTTAATCCACATTAGAAGACATTTGTTATTTAAGATTTTTCAGTGAAATACACAAGAGCCTAACCCTGATACCAGTATTTCTTCCAGTGTACTCTGAATACTTTTTTTTTTTTAGATTTCTTTCCTTTTTCTTTTTTAGATTAAAGTTTATTGGGGTGACAATTGTTAGTAAAGTTACATAGATTTCAGGTGTACAATTCTGTATTACATCATCTATAAATCCCATTGTGTGTTCACCACCACCCAGTCAGTTCTCCTTCTATCACCATATATATATGATCCTCGTTACCCTCATCTACCACCACCACCCCCTTTACCCTCTGGTAACCGCTAAACTATTGTCTGTTATCTATGAGTTTTTGTTTCTCATCTGTCTTGTTCTTTTGTTGTTTTTGGTTCATATATCATATATCAGTGAAATTCTGGTTCTCTCCTTTTTCTGACTTATTTCGCTTGAATAGACTTTTAAAGTAAAAGTTAACCCTTAATAAATTTCTCCTTCGTGTGTTGTTACTAAAAAGAGGCATTGTGTTACAGTGAAAACAACCTTTGGGTTGGTAATTTCAGGATAGTGGGGACTTTGGGTCCCCACCCACTTGTTGTGTTCCCTTGGACATTAACTTCTTCTGTAAAAGGGAAATACTATATCTACACGAGATAATTTGGGAGATTAAATGAGATAATGTAAGTTGAAGGCTTTTGTAAACTAAAGTAAATAAAAATGTTAGTTGCTGTTTTTATTAAATAATTCATCATCTTGGGGTTATCAAATTTCCTTTTTTGGTCTTTTTTTTTGGGTAGGGTATCAGTACTTTTAGGAAGAAAATGTTTTTTATTTTTTAATTTATTGGGGTGACAATTGTTAATGAAATTACATAATTTCAGGTGTACAATTCTGTATTACATCATCTATAAATCCCATTGTGTGTTCACCATCCAGAGTCAGTTCTCCTTCCATCACCACATATTTGATCCCAGGAAGAAAATGTTTTTATTGTCCCCATTGTTGCATATAGGCACCGTATATTAATTATAGTTTTGACTTATTTTGTGGTTTGTTATCTTTATCCCATTGCACTAAGGCTCTAAATATATATATATGTATATATATATATGTATATATATATATATTTTTTTTTTTTGAATTTAATTTATTTTTTTTATATTCCTTTCAGGTGTACAAAACATAATGATTAGACATTTACACCCCTTACTAATTGATAACCCCCCAACTCTATTGTTCCTCTGACATTGTATATAGCTGTTATACTACCATTGACTCTATTCCTTATGCTGTACCTTACATCCTGTGAATCTATATATCCATATATATATATATAACATTTCTAATTATATCTTAAAATAAGTCCATTTTAACATTGGGTAATTACTTCAGACCTAATATGAGTTTGGGATTTTCAAGTTACTTTTTTGTCCACAGACAAATTAGCTATATACTTTTCTCAATTATACATGATTTAGGGAAAAATTATATTAACTGTTTCTTCGGAAGCAAAAGTAATCATTGAATCTTTTAAGGTCTTACAAAAACATTCTGTGTATTTTTTTAATCTCGAAAGTCTTCTGGCACTACCACTGCCATTCATAAGAATTCCGATTCTTCAAAGGGTTTGAAGAATCCCTTTTTGAAGAATAGCTTTTTTTCCCCTACTTTTTTTTTAAATTTTGAAAATAAAAAAAGCATGAAATTTCCACTAACTAGAATTATTGATACTGCTTTTTTTCAACTTTTTATTTTGACATAACTTCAAACTTAAAAAAGGATAGTACGTACCAAGAATTCTCAAATACTTTTCACCCACGTTACCCAAATGTTAACATTTCTTTTATCCTCTCTTTTTTTGCCATAGTTTTCTTCTGAAATATTTTGTTAGTAAGTTGCAGATGTGGTATTCTTTAACTCCTAAATGTGTATTTCCTAAAAACAAGGATGTTTTATTTAACAGCACAATGATCAAAATCAGGAAATTAATATTGATACAGTATTATCTAATCTACAGGTCTTAATTGAATTTTGCCTGAAATTGTCCTGAATTATGTTGCTTTTTGTAAAGCAGCTTTATTAAAGTGTAATTGACATAAAATTCAGATATGTAAATGTACAATACAATTCAGTGATTTTTAGTTAATGTTCAGAGTTGTGCAACCATTACCCTAAAAGGATCCCTCTTTCCTGTTTGCAAGTCACTCCCTGTTCCCACCCCAACTCCAGTCTACCACTAATTTTTCTCTATAATAGTATTGCTTTTTAATCATTGAAAATGTGAAACAGCAATGTGGAAATCTCAGAAAAAGATCAGCTCCCTTTTTGGAGACTCAAAACACTTGAGTATTTTCACATGTCTGAAAAGCTTTCCTGTAAAATACACTTTTTGTTAATCAAGCATTTCCTGTTCTTTGGACATGGAACACCTTTTCTTAGGAATAGTTTCTGAAGACGCCAGTTCTGTGGAAATTCAGTTTGAGAAATGATGTTATGAAGGGCTTGCTTTGCTTAGGCTGGGGGAGCTATGTTAGCCCATTGTACCTTGCCAGGCTTACTATGAGCGGAGCAGGAAACAGTGCATGATACACTAATAATCATTTATATTCAATCAGAGCAACTGGACTGGCTGTATAGTAACTACATAATAACAAGATTTGCTCTTTCAGAACAAAAAAATAATACTTTGAAAAGAATCTGGCACATTTATTGTAAAATAAATCTACAATATATTTATTGAGTGAATGAGTAAATTGTATATGTACATTTGCTGAGGAGAATCTTGGCTCATCGACCTCTTACATTGCTCAAATTTGGCATAGACTGTCCTGATAGCGTTAGCCTCTAAATCTAGCCTTGGTAAAATATTTTGTTTCTTTTGGGATAAATCTTCAATGGAGGAATGGTTATAAGCAGTAATGGTATTCCCAGGAGTGCAGGAAAAAAGAGTGGTTTAAAAGAGTAAAGAGAAAAAAGTGAAAAAAATGATTTGAGTGGTAGAGCGAAATATTATTTAGAAGTTTGGTTTTTTGGTGGGGACCAAATTTATTGACATAAATTTTACAATAAAATGCACCCATTTTAATTCAGTGAATTTTGACAAATGCATAAACCTATATGCCCATTGCCACAGTAGAGATAGGCAACACTTCCTTCACAGGTGCTTGTTTTTGTTACTTTGGGTCATAAAATATCATACTTAGCAGCTAAAATGCTTTGAACCTTCTAAAAATGAAGCACTAGTTTTCAAATATTTTTTAAATGCTATTTAAATCATTTCAGTGCTAATAAAAATAACCTCTGCATCTTTTTCTTAAACCCCACACACAATCCCTCAGCTATTGGTTACTTTCATAGTATATCCAGAATCTTAAAACTTGTTACCGCTTCACCATTACCACCTGTTTCAGGCCATCCTCTCTTGTCTGGATTATTACAGTAGTCTTTTGCTTCTGCCCTTGTTTTCCAGTCTTGTCTTAACAGAGTGGCCAGTAACACTGTTAAAATGTGAGTCAAATAAAAAAACCTTCAAATGTTTTCCATCTTACGCAGAGTAAAAACCAAAACGTTAACAGTACAAAGCCCTGCAAGTCTGTGAACCCCCACCCCAAGTAATGCTCGGACTTTCCTCCCATGCTCTGCTCTAGCTGTTGGCCTTGCTTTCCTACCCCAATGTTCCATTCCCACCTCAGGCTCTTTGTATGTTCTGTTTTCCTTTGCTGGAAGGCTATTTCCCCCAGATATGAATAGGGCTTCCTACATCAGCCTTTTTCACGTCTTTGTTCAAATATTACCTTCTTGGTGAGGCCAGATCACTGTATTTAAAATGAAGCACTCCCTAGCTCTCTTTCCAACTTCATTCTACAAAGTACCTACCAACTTTGAATATCTATATAATTTATTATAAGAGAGAGTTACAGTTTATCAACTATATGTAAAATCTGATAAGTTTGCTTATGGTAACCATTTTTACATGTTAAAATATAGAAAACTATGTTGAAATAAGTGGTTGATATTCTCATTTTAGGATGTTTAAAGTGAACATAAATATCAGAGATAACCAAAAATGTTTTTCTGAATTTCCATACAAAGGCCATTGTCTTATTAAGGTAACTTTCACCTTTGAAGTTCAGCTTATGCATAAGCAAGTTTTGAATAGCCCAAAGTAAAAGAAATATTTTATAGAAAAATTAAAAGTGAATGGAACAGATAATATATGGCATAAACTAAATTGAGCGTATAATCTGGTTAACTCTTTACAGAATGAATTATACATTTTATTTATTTGAATTATACATTTAAAAACCATGAAATACTGTTTAAACACTAAAAACAGAGGGTTAAAAAAATAATGCTTCTAGTACTTGGGGGAAAAGTGATTCAAAGATAAATTCATAGCCCAATCTTTATAACCGTTGTGAGGTTAGGCTCTGGGTCATTGCTAGCATAGTACCTGGCACATGGGAGCGTCTTAATAAATTTGTTTAATGAGGTCCTCAGAGTTCATTTGTTTACTGATTCATTCATTTATTCAACAGGTATTAATACCAACTGCCCTCCTAAGAAAGTGCTGAGATAGAGTATTATAATACAAGAGATTCTGTAAGTAGGACAGTAGCACTCTCTATTTTAAAAGGAGATACGTAGACTCCTGTTCCCTTCCTTTTGGAATATTTGTTTTTATTTTGGGGCAAAAAGTATTACAAAACGATTATTTAAAAGTATAACACATTTACAATCTTAAATTAGTTGCATTTTTCATTTTTAATGTATGCTGATACCTACTTACTATTTTAAAGCATTTCCAGTACCTTATTTGCTAAGTATGTGAAGTCATCTTAGGAATTTATTTTACCTATAAAACTGTCTAAATATTTTAAGTGTATTATGTTTTCTGAAATTGAAGTTTAGATTTTATAGCATATTTTATTACTCTAAAATTAAGTCGGAAGAATGGCTGTGAACACGCAGGACATTCCTTTTGTTTGTTTAAAAGAAATGTCTAATAAACAGGTAAAAAGATACTCAACCTTATTAGTGATTAGAGAAATGCAAACTGAAACGAGTATTTTTTACCTATCAGATTGTTATAATTTAAACACTGATTTGCTCTAGCAATGGTGAGGATATGAGGAAAGGGCATACCCATGTACTGGTGGTGGGAATAAATTTGTACACTAGTTTTGGAGGTAAAGTGTGGATACATACAGTACTAGTCTGTATTATACAATTACTTGCAGAGGTGCACAGAGTTACATGTTCAGTTTGTCATGTTCATCATTCGTAAGAGGTCAAATGTGGAGCCAACCAACAATGTTGGTTGAATAATTATTGTATATATTTTAATAGTTTGCTGCCTTATATAGAATGGAATAAAACTTTTTAAACTGACATAAAGATACGTTAATGATGAGGGAGAAATGCACATAACAATATAGTATGATTATACTGTTTGCAGAAAAACACAAATAATTATATATTAGTTTGTGTATAGAGAGATGTTTAGAAGAATACAACGATATATACCAAACTGTTGGGATTAGGGGGCGAGGAAGTGGAAGACATGCACTTTTTATCTTCTCTCTTCTGAAGGGTGAGTAAAATAATGTATAAAAGAAAAAAGTAGAGACAAACGTTTTTTAAAAGCTTCTAACAAACTCTAAACTCCTTCAAGTTATAGAGCGTGGATGAGGGCATTTTTCCTAGTGTCCAACAAAAATATCTCCTGTTGATCAAATCACTGCTTATGATATCAGCTCACTTATTTTGGCTGCTTTTTAAAATTGGTGCATGAAATCCACCTAGGACATCCTAACATTGTTTTTCTACTTTTTCCAATAGATATGGACAGCTAAATATGTTGAGGAAAATATAAAATTGGGGGAGGAAAAGTGATAAATACTTATATTCATTTATCTAAAAGTAAAAAACAGGTTTCTTTTAAGTAGTAATATCACAAACCAGATGAAACAGTTCAGTGTGTTCTTGTGTTTTAAAAATCAAACGCTAGCATGTGATTCTTGAATTTCATTCATTCATTCATTTATGGAATTTCATTCAAGAATGGTTAAAGGGTTTGGTTTTCAGTTTAAGAAAAATTATGACTTTTTCCCTCATTGTCACAGATTTTATGTTCTGTTTATATTTGAATGGTTACTGTGTGTCAGGAAGTATTCCCTCCTCAGGTTTGTAGATCACTGAGACAAATCATTGGTACTTGAGGAACTGAATCAACAACATTGAATCAATAAATACTGTGTAACTTTGTAAATTAGTTTTCAGAAAGGTGCTGATATATATTTTAAAATGAATGTATCAGAACACTTTTTAAAAATAACTGTTAGATACCTTCCTGGATGCTGAGTTTGGTTTAAAAAGATTCATTGATGTTTGGTATTTAAGTTTTGGATATTAACTGAACCTCAAAATTTTTTTCTTCCTTTATATGTATTCCCATATGATTGTAGGAGTCTATCCTGAACTTAGATGGTGTACATTTTGGGAACTTATTTTAGAAAAGATCTAAGTTTTAAAAATTCTCAATGGACAGACAGAGAAAAGAGGGTCTTTGCCAACTTCTTTGGGTAAGAAAACTTTAGAATTTTGCAGATACTCTAAAAATGAAGGCCAACAAACCAGGCATATCAAATTGTAAAGTTTTCAAATAAAATGATTTGCCATTTCTTTTTTTAGAGTGCTGCAGTAAGAATGTCTTTTCCCCCTCATTTGAATCGCCCTCCCATGGGAATCCCAGCACTCCCACCAGGGATCCCACCCCCACAATTTCCTGGCTTTCCTCCGCCAGTACCTCCAGGTAAGTTTGTATGAATACTGTTGTTTTATTCATACTTTTGTCTTTGTAGTATTAACTTTAGGAAGGTAATGTATATGTGACTGTTAGTAGCAAAGGTGTCCATTCGCATCATTCTGGAAACATGTTTCATTTCCCTGTGGCAGTAGTTTTCATATCTATCAAACTCATTTGGGAATTTCAAATTTTTTTTATTTAAAAAAAATAGGTAATACATTCATAAGGTTGTAAAAATCAATAAGTATACGCAGTGAAAATTATCACATTCACACCTAACTGTTGTTACTAACCCCTTATTGAAAGAGGGAAGCAAAGCCAGGGTTATTAGTTTCTTCTTTATCCTTCAGATATTTTCTAATGCATGTTGTAAGCCTCTATATAAGTATATGTTCCTTTATCCATTAGTTTTTTTTTTCTTTTAACAGATACATAGTAGCATCCTACATATTCTGCCCTTTACTTTTTTATACTTGACAGTATATAAAGCTTTCCAAATCACTGTTTAAAAGCTTCCTCTCTCCAAAGTTCTGTGAGGTAAAAAAAAATTTTCAGTCCCCACCCCAACCCACTGAATCAGATCCTCAGAAATTGGGACTCAGGAATCTTTATTTTTAATAAGTTCACAGGTGACACCTAGCCACCCATTTGACCATAGTTAAGAGAAAACCCACATTTGAGAGCCATTATCTTGAAGTACATAATTAGCATTGCTTGGCCTTAGAGAAGATTTTCCTTTGGTTTGCGGATGGTAGTTCAGATGTTTTTATATTTTAATTGGGTTGATAACGTTTCATAGAAAATCTTTTCCCCTCCAAAAGATAGTAGTATCTAAGAGCTCTCCTTAATTTGCATGTTAGAAATATCTTGACATAGAATCTGTGTAATTAAGGCTGAAATCATTAAACGATCTTGTAAATCATCCAGCAGTATTTCTAATTGAGTAAAGCTTCACATCAGGGACCTGTTTTTAATCATTGGTTTATTTATTTGAAATTACAGTGTTTTTTACTAAAGAGCTTCACTGTTACAGAATCAAAAGTACTTTGCAGTTGGCTTACATGATGACTTGATAATTCATATGTACATTACAGAGGCTCAGCTTTGGAGGGCTCCTGCCCCTAGGCCAAGTACACAGCAATGCTGGAGTAGGTGTGAAAAGCTGTAAGATAAAGCTGGCAATTTTTCTAAAATATCATTTAAAACTTCAAGAATTAGAGGGTAAATCATAGTTTAAGAAATCAGAACAATTACTTACACATGTATATTTTGGAGTGGAATACAATATTTGTACAAGTTTTTAAGACATGTCTATACCAGGCTATTTAAGCTGTTCTTCTAGATAACCATGGATGTGTATTTGTTAACCATCTGCTGCCAAGGGATGTAATGTGAAAGTTTAAATACCACCAGTTTATTATCCCATGTAACAACTACTTTAGTCAGTAGCTTAGCTGCTTTGTAATGGACTGTAAAGGAATTTCTGCTAAAAAGGGGGATTGAGAAAATGTTAACATCAAACTGAATAAAGTTGTAAACCATCAAACAGATTAATAATTTAAGGATAGTGTCCTGAACCACTTTCATTGGGGCATCAATTTTTTTGAGGATATCCATATATCCTAATTTTCATAAATTTATACTATCATAATAATGACGTCTGTTTTTCATAGGCCCTACTATCTGGTTTCCCCAAAAATGAGACCTGGCCAGACCATCAGCTCTAATGCGTCTCTTGGAGCAAAAATTAATATGATAAAATAAGACAGGGTCTTATATTATATCTGTCTTATTTTACTGTAAGACTGGGTATTATATCTGTTCTTATTTTACTGTAAGACCGGATATTATGTAAGACCCCGTCTTATTTTACTATAAGACCGGGTATAATACCAGGTATAAAAAATTAATTATGTTAATTTTTGCTCTAAGAGACGCATTAGAGCTGATGGTCCGGCCAGGTCTTATTTTTGGGGAAACGGGGTAGTAGCTATGACGCTTTTTTAAAAGCCCTTATATTACAGAGTTATAGGGAAGAATAGTTTATTTCTTTGTGAAGAAATTTAAGGGATTGGGAATGAAGCTTAATTTTTCAGAATCAGGAAAGGTGACAATGAAAATCAGTGCCTTAATTTCCTTACCAGTAGATTGGTTTTATGGACAAAATTTTAAAGTCCTTTAATTTTTTTTCTACTCTTTTTGGTTTGCTTGTTTGTTAATAAAAACATCTATTTTGCGTTTTATACAGAACAACCTGAAGTCTGCATCATGACAAGTTACCCAGGGGTTTATAGACAGTATGTCCATGTCAACAGTGTGGTTCTAGGGATTAGGGATCCACACAAACAGACAGAAGTTGTGAGGGAGGAAGGGAGCACAGCAGGGGTGTATTTTAATCCTTTCTTAAAGAAAAGGAGAACATTCTGAGTCACTGAAAACCTGTGCAGGTGACGCTTCTAAAACAAACGCTGTCCTATGAGCTCTTAAATTTCCTTTGAATTTTTAAGGAAAAAATACTAAATGTAACATTTTCTAATGAACACTATACCAAATTATAAATAGAAGCAGAAGATAAATGAGACATATTTCTCTTAAGGTTACTCCCTGCATATCTTTTAAGATAAATCAACAGACCTCAATACTAGATTTTTAGTATTTTTTTTTTTTTTGCCTGTTTGGTCAGTGTCACACTAATGTGGGCATTGGTTTATGGAGTGGTAACATTATTAATTGTGATTCATTTGCAATGGCGTATAGTATCTACGCCATTTCTATTTAGGGAAGTATACTTGGGTGATCAGACTTTAGTTGCAGCACATTCGCTACATCAATACTGTGCAGCATCAATACTTTAAAGGGTAAAAAATTAAGTAGTATGCTAAACTAGTATAATAATTGAAGACTACAAATATTCATCTAATAAGTGCAATTAATTGAAGTGAGATAATGTATATGGTGATCCCATACATGAAATTAGAAAATAAATTTGAAAAGTAACCATAATTTTTTTTCCATAATTTTTTCTTAAAAAGTAGTTCATGTATATAGAAAAAGGAAATTTTCCCCTCATAGTTCCTGAGAGTTCCTTTCTCCAAAGATCGCCTTTCTTATCTGTTTCTAGTAACTCTTCAAAGATATGGTATGCATATCCCAGTGTGTTTGCTTATGTTTGCTCTTTCCCCATGTTTGTTTTTGAAAAACTCAGATGTTCACTTCGCTTTTTTTCACTTTAGCATAATACATAGATCTTTATAATGAATAGCAATATATTTTTTAATGTGAATTCTGCATTTCATGTTGAGGTAAAAAACATACAATTAAACTTTTACTAACTTTTGAAAAGGAAAAAAGATTTTTCAATGTCTTTCTGAATGTTTTCTTTGATAGAAAGTTTACCTGAGGAGTATTGTTTTTTGTTTTGCAAACTTAAAAGTGAAAAAAAAATTTTTTTTTTAATGTGTTTTTTTTGTTTTCTATTGGGGAAGGGGAACAGGACTTGATTGGGGGAACAGTGTGTACTTCTGGGACTTTTTCCAAGTCAAGTTGTTGTCCTTTCAGTCTTAGTTGTGGAGGGCGCAGCTCAGCGCCAGGTCCAGTTGCCATTGGTAGTTGCAGGGGGTGCAGCCCACCATCCCTTGCGGAAGTCGAACCTGCAACCATGTGGTTGAGAGGACGCGCTCCAACCAACTGAGCCATCCGGGAGCTCAGCGGCAGCTCAGCTCAAGGTGCCGTGTTCAACCTTAGTTGCAGGGGACACAGCCCACCATCCCTTGTGGGAATCGAGGAGTCAAACGAGCAGCCTTGTGGTTGAGAGCCCACGCTCCAACCAACTGAGCCACCCTGGAGCTCAGTGGCAGCTCACTGACTTCATTCCAGTTGCAGAGGGTGCGTCTCTCTGGCCCATGTGGGGATCGAACCGGCAGCCCCTTTGCCTAGAACTATCGCTCTAAGCAACTGAGCCACTCGTCCGCCCAAAAGTGAAAATTTTAGATACGAATTGATTAATTATGGTAGTTTTGAACATCCATTGTATTTAAGTGCCCCACATAAATGATATCAGACAGTCTCACAGGCAGTGAAGAAAAGCTGAAGCTGAGGTTAAACTTGCCCAAGGTTACATAACTAAAAGTGATGGAACTAAGAATTGAACCTAAATTTGATTCTGAAGCCTATATGTTGTTTTGTTTTTTGTTTGCACAATCTTCTGTAGGCTCATTGATAACAATCTTGACTTTTATCTTTTAGTAAACTGTGAGATTATTTTAAATAAGTTATATTGGAAAATAAATGGATAGTGTTAAATGTTTAAGAATTATCCATTAGTCTTAGGTAGATAATTATCTTAAACCGATGCTAAATTTGAACTGAAGAGCAATTTCTGAACTTTCTGAGATATATTGACATTTTAAAATTTGTATTGGAAAAGTAGACAAATTTTTCACTGATTTTTGCCTTCATTGCAACCTTTCCCTTAGTTCTCAAATGGTAAGTTTTCTTCATTGGTTATGTGCACAAGGACTCGCAATACGGCAGCTGATTAGTAAACAAATGTAGTTGAAAACAGAAATGTAGATATCAATAGTAGATACCCCACTGACAATTGTTAAACCCTCAGAGCAGCAGGTGCTTGTCCTAGAGATTTTTCTCTGTGATAGTGACTGAGATTACTGATCTTGTTTTTTGCATGATTTTAGTTTTTTTGTTTTTGTGTTTCTTTTTAAGGAGGGCGCAGCTCACAGTGGCCCATGCGGGGATTGAACCAGCAACCTTGGTGTTAGCAGCACTATGCTGTAACTAAGTGAGCTAACCAGCTGTCCCGTGTTTTTAGTTTTTATTAAAGAACCAGGAATAACAAGATTTTCCTAGGTTTCCAGGTTAATTTCTCATTTGATACTTAAAAAAAAACTTTCAAAGGATTTGTTTTTACTTTTAAAGGATTCATTAATACCATTGTTCACCCACAAGTGAAGCTGTGTTTGTGAAAGTTGCTGGTTTTGAGGAGGTGCTGAATCAGTTACTATCCAGAATGTTATACTCCTTACGGCAAAAGCATGTTGTGGTAGCCTTTTTGCTTCTAGAATAGTTTGTTTTTTTTTTTTTTTTTTAAATTGGGGAATATTGGGGAACTGTGTGTCTCCAGAGCCTGTCAGCTCCAAGTCGTCCTTCAATCTAGCTGTGGAGGGCGCAGCTCACCTCCACGTCCAGTCACCGTTTTCAATCTTAGTTGCAGGGAGCTCAGACCACCATCCCATGCAGGAGTCGAACCGGCAACCCTGTTGTTGAGAGTTCCCGCTCAAACTAACTGAGCCATTAGGCCACCCCTCCAGAAGCACAGCAGCAGCTCGTTGTCTTCAATCTAGCTGTGGAGGGCGCAGCTCACTGGCCCATGTGGGAATCGAACCGGCGACCCTGTAGTTCAGAGCTCGCGCTCTAACTGAGCCATTCGTTTGCCCCTAGAATGGTTTTTAATTGTACGTATGCGAGCTTATATAAATTTGACCTGATAGTACATTGCTCTAGAAAATAAGGCATTCGTCAGTATCTCATTAGTTTGATATTTCCACTTAAATTATGATTTAGGATACTTGTATGTATGGCATATAGTCGATATAGAATAGAATCATGTATAATTGTATGCTTACGACTCATACTTTTTTCTTAGGGACCCCAATGATTCCTGTGCCAATGAGCATTATGGCTCCTGCTCCAACTGTAAGTATAATTTTAAGGAGGAATTAGGAGATATGGTAGCGATACTGCTTTTAAAGCTAAAAAACTTGATGAACTTAGATAAATTATTTTAAGTGTTTAAAAGAATAATAGGAATATACTCCCTAAATACATAGTTTGATGGTTTCCTCTTATTCTCTGGGTTCTTCATTTCCTTGTTATTTTCAGATTTAGAACATTGGCTCTTTCGTCATTCCCTCATCTTGTCTTGGTCCTGGGAGGTAGGGGAATGATCCAACATATGTGTTTCATTATGTTATTCAGTCTTAGGTTTTGAACCTTAATTCTCTATATTCATCAAAGTTTCTGTACACTTTAAGCATCTTATTTAGGAATACTAATATACTATAACACATGAATAAATAATAACCCTCTTAACTGTTATTTGATCAGAATATTTCTTTGAGTTCATTTGGTACAATATCAAGCTTCATTTGGAATTCCACTGTGAGGGAGGGTAGATCTCATTACTTTCAACTGTTTTTCTACCTGTGGGCTTTGAAACGTGAGGGGACTGGTGTTATTCACACTAAAAAGTGAGATGTGAACTACACGGGCCAACAAGAATCTGCTGTGAGGCAGACCATTAAGAAGATACAGTTCTGCAGACCAAGGGGGAGTCCAGCTTTTCTTTCATTGGACACCCATTGTTTGGCTATTTTGGAAAACTACCACATGACAGGTACTCTTACCCTCCTGCATTTCAGCCTAGGAAAAGTTAGCATTTGGAGTTTGGAGCACCTCCCCCAGTTCACCATTATTCAGTGCCTACTGTGGACGTTCTGCTAAATTCAGTACCAGATAAAACGATGAATAAGAGTATTTCTTCCTCTGGGAAGTTGAAAGTTTTCAAGGGAAAATAAGATAGAAATGCAAGTAACTGATCAAAGGTAAAATTTAAGTGTGGGGAGAGTGCTCTGGGAGTATTTGAATATTCTGCAAGAGGATTAACAGGGGTAATTGAAATTTGCTGTTATATTATTAGTACAGAATATAGTTGTAGAGAAACTTCTGGATAGATTTGATAATGTAAATGTTTTATGATGTCTTAAACATATAAAAATTATCTTAAATATAAAAAAGTTTCTATCCAAGTAATTTTTTTTTGCTTTTTCAAGTTGTTTTTAAAAGAAAGGTAATCTAGTGGTGGAACTTGACTTGTTATGAATGTTTATATTAATGAAAAATGCTATGTGCTTTAGGAGTTTTAGATTATGTAGACCATTTAATAATGATGTGCGATAGATTTACTACTTTAACATTGATGTTTTTAGCCTAATGTTACATTAAACGTGAAAGGTAATTTGCCAGATCAAATTTTATTGCCTTTCTTCCTTACAGGTCTTAGTACCAACTGTGTCCATGGTTGGAAAGCATTTGGGAGCAAGAAAAGATCATCCAGGCTTAAAGGCTAAAGAAAATGATGAAAATTGTGGTCCCACTACTACTGTTTTTGTTGGCAACATTTCTGAGAAAGCCTCAGACATGCTTATAAGACAGCTCCTTGCTGTAAGTTAAACTGTTTATTTTTCATTTTTAAAGTTTTTTTATTATAAATTTCAAAGTTACTGAAAAGCAGAAGTTTCAGTCAACAATTTCTCCTTTTTATTTTGAAAAATTTCATTTCTGCAAAAAAGTTGAATAGTACAGTGAGCACCCTTGTAACATGATTTGCTACATTTACTTTACACACACACACACACACACTTCATACTTTCTGAGTACTGTATTTTGTCATTCATAATACACACTTTTTTGCCCAAATTTGTGAGGGAAAAATAAGGATGCGCATTAAACATGGGTAGTACTAATTTCGTATCTTTTTTTTCACCTCCCCCCCCATTCTGGTTCAAGCCGTTGTTTCTCAGTTTAGTTGTGTAGGACACAGCTCCTTGGACCATGCTGGTATTATGAGCTTTGTGCTCCCCCGTCTGAGGCAGTTGGTTGCTGTTTGTTGGTCAGCCGCTCACAGCAGCTCTTGCCAGCTACCAGCCGCTCACAATGGCTGCCGGCCACTCACGCTGGCCACTGGCCATTCTGGAAGCCCACGGTAGCCCACGGCAGCACACAGCAGCCTGAGGGATCTTACTGAAGCTCACGCCAACCTCTGGCTGTTCTCCGCAGCCCAGCTCCAGGAAGAGCTGTTGTTCACAATCTTAGCTGTAGAGGGCACAGCTCACTGGCCCATGCTGGTATTGAACCAGCGACCTCGGGGTTAGGAGCAAAGTGCTCCAACCACCCGAGCCACTGGGCTGGCCCCAATCACAATGTTTTTAATTCTTTTATTTATGCTTATGAGTTAAAAGTGTAACTCTAGAAATCAGTAACAATATCCGTATGCAGAAGAATGCCCTGCAATATGATAATCGGTTTTATTGAACTTAAAGGATGCAATGACGAAGAGTTTTTGGCATTCTTAGATGCGTAAATATCATAAATTTGTTATTCGTCCATAAAATTTCTTGTACCATAATGTTAAAAAATAAACGCTAAAATTCCTTTATAATACAAAAAACAAGTACCTAAAAGAAAACAAACAAAAATTTGAATTAAAAAATTAAAATGAAAGATTTTTCCCCCTGAAAGTTTGGGCCAAAAACGTAGGTGTGCGCTATACATGGGAGTGCATTATACATGTCAAAATATGGTAATTTGCAAGTAAGTTGTGACAAGACATTTCACTTCTATATTAAGCATTTTCCCATGTGTCTTCTAAGACCAAAGACATTGTCCTACATGATCACAAAATCATTATTACACTTAAGAAATTTAAGAGTGGTACAGTATCGTTAAGTAATGTGCATGTAGTTCTTATTTAATTTTCCCAGTAGCTGTTTTTCGTTTTGATCTATGATCCAGTCAAAGACTATACATTGCATTTAATTGTCAGTCCTCTTTTTTTTTCTCTCTAAGTTTTTATTGGGGAATATTGGGGGACAGTGTGCTTCTCCAGGGCCCATCAGCTCCAAGTGTTGTCCTTAGTCTAGTTGTGGAGGGCGCAGCTCAGCTCCAAGTCCAGTTGCCGTTTTCAATCTTTAGTTGCAGGGGGCACAGCCCACCATCCTAATATGAGACCCGGTGTTATTTTACTATAATATATAATTAATATAATATAATATAACAACATAACATACCGGGTCTTATTTTAATATAAGCCGGAATCTTATATAAGACCGTGTCTTTTTTTTAATATAATATATAAGAAGACTGGGTCTTATGTTAATTTTTGCTTCAAAAGATGCATTAGAGCTGATGGTCCAGCTAGATCTTATTTTTGGGGAAACATGGTATATTACTAGTGATACCATGTCTTCATAGGTGAACCTGAAAGAATTTCTATCATGTGTTCTCTTAGAAGTGGAATTTCTGAGTTAGGGCATGCTCGTCTTCAGTTTTACAGGATAATGACAATTTTTTTCAGAGTGGAACATTGGGAGGACATTTTAAAAATAATCTTTATTGAGATATAATTTATAATACCATGAAATTCACCCTTTTATAATGTGGTTCAGTGGTTTTTAGTATATTCAGAAATGGTACAAACACCACTACTAATTTCAGAGAATTTTTATCACCCCAAATAGAAGTCCTGTAACCATTAACAGTCACCTCCCATTCTCTCCTCCCTCCAGGCTGTGGCATTAGCTTGTACTTTGTCTCAACAGACTTGCCTATTCTGGGAATTTTATATAACAGAATCATAGAATATGTGGCCTTTTTGTTTTATGTTCTTTCACTTAGCATGATGTTTTCAAGGTACATCTATATTACAGTTTTTATTGATATTTCATTCCTTTTTATAGCCAAATATTTTATTTAATGGCTATACCACATTTTGTTTATCCACTCATCCATTGATGGACAATTGGGTTCTTTCTAATCTTGTTGTTATGAATAATGATGCTGTGAATATTTGTATCAAGTTTTTATGTGGACGTAGGTAATGTTTTTTTCAATTTGAAGCATCCCTTTTAAAAACTTCTTGATTTATATGTGTAGCAGTGTTTTGTTTTTAAGCTTTCTTTGGGTTCCTGAATTTCTTTCACTTTTAAAACTTCTCTTAAATGTCTGGTGATCGTTGATTGTTTGTTCATATTTAAGAATTAGGCATTGAAATGCTATTGTGTGCATAATCTGGGTTTGTAAAATGTTGGGCATCATTGTGGGGTACTAGCCAACAGCCAGAGGTTTTAAATATTTGTGTGCAGAGCACTTTTCTTTGAGGCTTGTCGGTTTTGCTAGAAATCTTCTCGTTTCATGCTTCGTGGGTGTATGATTGGCTGCCTGCATGGGTAGGGGGTGATGGACTGAGTTCAAGCATTTCTTATATCTTTATTTTCTTCCCTTGTTACCCACTCTGTACCTCATTCAGATCTTCCTTCATCTCCAGTGCTTCACATCCCAAGCTTCTCGTGTTTACTTTCTTCAGACTAACTCTTCAGGCTGTCCTGGGGTTAGAGGTAGGGTAGTTGCTTCAAAGGAACTTTGAGGCTATGATTATGCCATGTTCATATTGTCAGGCAAACACCTGTTTTTATTTAGCTTCATGCTTCAACCCCATTCACCACCATACCTTTTTTTAAAACCTCCAGTCCCGTTCTACTTGGCCTGTAGAATCAGTTAAGTCAGCCTAATTCTTTTTCATCAGTATCTGCCTCTGGAGACAGTTATAGCTTTCTTTGCTTTATTGAACGAGTTACGCTTGCCTTTTGTCTTTTCAAAATTTTGTTGAATTCTGCTATTTCCCCCTGCTATATTAGACCTGAAGGGTTTTATCTTTTATTCTTTGATTATCATTTGTTTCTCTGAAGGGATGTGTGAAAAATTCATTCATTGTCAGTTTTGACAGGCAATCTTCAGTTACTATTTTCCACAAATAACTTTTTTTACCTCTTAGTTTTTTAATAATTAGAAATAATATTTTAAAATTTTGACAGCAGACAGGTTGTAATAAAGTCCCACCTTTCAGACAACCTGCCCGAAGAACATTTTAGAATATTTCTGATCATTTTATGGAAATTCTTTTTATTTACATAATTAAAATCCTCCTGTGTATCTGCAGTTTCATGTCCCATGTTAGTTTTTCATCCTATGTCAAGCAGTTTCCCATGTCATTAAAAATCCTTATGTACTGGGGGTGCCAAAAACACTTTATACAAGTGGACACTTTGGTCAACGTTGCTCAAACAGTAGTTCGCCGTCATCAGACATGTCTGGATGCTGATGGTAACCACTTTGCTATTGTTACTGCAGAAGTCAAAATTCATCTTTTGTTATCGGTATATATTATTACAATTTTAATAGGTTTTTCCTTTCTTAAAATATGTATACATTTTTTTTGTACCCTCTGTATATATGTTTTAAAACAATCTTTATGGATGCATAATATTTCCTTGAATTTACTGTAGTTTTCAATATTATAGTATTGGGCATTTTGGGTTTATATATATTTGATAGGATAAATAATGCTGCTAAATTTCTTTTTTTTTTAAATTAATTAGATTTATTGGGGTGACAATTGTTAGTAAATTTACATAGATTTCAGGTGTACAATTCTGTATTATATCATCTATAAATCCCATTGTGTGTTCACCACCCAGAGTCAGTTCTCCTTCCATCACCATACATTTGATCCCCCTTACCCTCATCACCCACCCCCCATAAATTTCTAATTAAAAGGCAATTTTAATTAGTAAGAATTAAATAATCAGTAAGAATTTATTTTTCTTTAAAATAATTTGTTAGATATTTAGTTCATAGAGGTTTGTGGGAATTGAGAGAATTTGAGGAAACTTAGTTGCTGGTATGATCTTTTTTCTTTCTTAGTTTTTGCTTGTGTTTTTCCTAGTAGAAATATAATTGTGCTTCTATTTGCATTATAAGTTTATATTGTTAAATGGTAATTATATGTATTTTTCTTTTTTAAGAAATGTGGCTTGGTTTTGAGCTGGAAGAGAGTACAAGGTGCATCTGGAAAACTTCAAGGTAGATGCTATTTTCCTTATATTGAGATAATTTTAATGTTTGTGCATAAATAACTGCATGTTTTACTTTTCATTGTTCATAATCATGGGGGTATTGTATTGGCATTCTTTGTTTTCTTATTGGAATAGGATTAAAACCAATTGGGAAGATATTGGCTGAGAGTTGATATTAGAAAATGGGTAAGTATAATTGGAAGGGGGTAGGTAGGAACCGAAAAAAAATTAGGCTAACTGGCTTATAAGATTACGAAGTTCTTTTTGTCTCAGCAGGATTTTATGATCAAGGTGGGATAATTAGGACTTAAAGTAGAAAAGATATTACCTGGTAGTCTTGAACACATGTTCTTTTCATACTTGTTGGTAGAAACACCTGCTTGATAGACATTCTTTAAACACTTTTTATTATGGAAAAATTCATATACATGTATAAAAATTTGAATAGTATGATCAGTTCCCATGTACTCATCACCTACTGTTAACATTTATCAACTGTTGGCCAATCGTGCTTAATCTGCACTTTACCCATTTCATCTTATATTATTTTTAAGCAGACTTATGCACCAGATACTTTTGTCTATAAATATTTTAGTATGTGTCTCTAAAAGATAAGGGCTTTAAAAAAAAAATCCAAATTACTATTATAAGGCCTAGAAGAATTAACTATTTTTCTTAATATATCATTAAGGCAATATTGAGATGTCCAACACTGAGTCAATATCCAGTCAGTTTTCAGATGTCCAGTTGCCTCAATGTAATTTTTGCTTGTTTGTTTGATTCAGGATCCATATAAGGTGCACACATTGCTATTGATTGACATATTTTTAAGTGTCTTAATCTTTTAAGTTCTTCTATCTCTCTCTTTCCCTTGAGTTATTTGTTGAAGAAACTTGGTCATTTGCCCAGTACTATTTTTTTAGTTTAGATTTTCTGGTTACAGCTCCAGTAGAATAATATGCCATGCATCTCTGTTTATTTTATGTAAACTGGTTGGTAGTTGTATCTTGAGACTTGATCAGATTTGAATTTGTGTTATTTTTGTTGGTGCTTTTTTTTTTTCTTAAATTAACGTTTATTGAGGTGACAGTTGTTAGTAAATGTTGATGCTTTTATTTGTAAGAATTCTCTAAAGGTAGCATTCTTCCAAAAGGAAACATTTGGGCTTTTTTTTTGGTTTTTTTTTTATGGTAGCATCTGTTGATTATCAATACCTAGGTGCTGCATTCATTGAGGGTTACAAAATACAATAGTCTGTTTTGAATTTTATCATTCCTCCATTGAAGAACAAATATTCTTACTAGTAGAATACTTCCATAAGGATATACTTCTCCCTCCATGTACTATTTGGTTACGTAGAGGTGTAATTTATATTTTAAAAGCCATGATAAGTACTGTGGTTGTTCATTTCATTTTTCAAAAGATTGAGCTTGTTTCTTTAGCATCTTTAGCAGTGACTTTTTTTTTGAACTTACGGATTGAATTGTATTCAATTTATTATATTTAATATGGATTAATTGCCATTGTTATTGCTAATGAAACTTAAGCTGTCATATGTTAGTTGCCTATGCAAGTTCGATTTCCAGTGGTTTTGACACAAGGCTAATTGCTTATGATAGCTTCTTTGTTGTCTGGAATGACAAGATATTCTAAGCTTAGTCGAGTAGTTTTTGTGCCCCAGATCTGGTATCAGACATCTCTCCAAGGAATTTTGTTCCTTTTAGTGTAAAACTGCTTTCAAAATCACAATCTGGGAATTAGGTATACTCGTAAGAGACGTTTGATCTTTGCTTTTCCGTTTTTGCATTGCAAGTTAATTCAAATTCAGGACTATCGTGTTTCCCCAGAAATAAGACCTGTTGGACAATCAGGTCTAATGCGTCTTTTGGAGAAAAATTAATATGAAACTCTGTCTTATTTTACTATAAGACCGGGTCTTGCATAATGTAATATAAGACAATGTCTTATATTAATTTTTACTCCAAAAGATGCATTAGAGCTGATTGTCCAGGTAGGTCTTATTTTCGGGGAAAACAGGGTAAAAAATTTCTGTTTAACCTTATTTTCATTCTTCCACACTGGGAATCCTCAGTTTCAAGGACACCTGGAATGATAGACTATTAAATATTTACTGGCTTGCTTCACCTCATGTTTCACATACAATTTCAGGCTAATAATACCAACATTATCATCAACAATATGATTATTGAATTTTCTTTTTTATTGACAGCTCTTTTTGTTCTTAGGATGTACACTCAAATTTACTATTTTAAAATCATTCAGAATAGTTTCTATGTGGTTATGTCATTAACTGGATTCATTTGTTTAATTCTACTTTCTACTTTCTAGTTTTAGATTACTCTTTAAAATTTAACATTGTTTTAATATCACTAATTTAAAGTCATGGTAATAATGAGGCTAGTTATTAAAATAAAACAGATTTAGAAAAATTAGATAACTAGAATAAAAGATCATTACTTTTATAGTTTGTTGTCTCAGAAAAGTGCTTTATTTATGTTCAAGCAGCCTGTTCTCACTTATTTGTAGCTGTTAGGAAGTCTGGATGAAGTGAATTTATGAAATAAAACATAATCATGAAATTTGCTAATTTTGCTAACCTTTTACCAGCACTTTTCCCCCCTCCCCCTCCCTCTTCTGCCTCCCTGCCACTCCGGTTCAAGCTGTTCTTTCTCATCTAGTTATGTAGGACACAGCTCCCTGGCCTATGCTGGTATTATGAGCCTTGCGCCCCGGCTGAGGCAGTTGATTGAGGCAATTCACAGGTTGTTGGTCGGCCACTCACGGCAGCTCTCGCCTGCTGTCAGCCGCTAACAATGGCTGCCGGCCACTCACGCTGGCCACTGGCCACTCATGGCAGCACATGGTGGCCCACGGCAGCACACAGCGCTGCAGCTGCTCATGCTGGCTGCCAGCCACTCATGATGGCCACTGGCCACTCATGGCAGCACGTGGTAGCATATGGCAGCTCATGCCGACCTCTGGCTGCTCTCTGCAGCCCAGCTCCAGAGAAAGCCGTTGTTCACAATCTTAGCTGTAGAGGGTGCAGCTCACTGGCCCATGTGGGAATCGAACCAGTGCGTTAAGAGCACAGAGGTCTAACCGCCTGGGCTACCGTCCCAGCCCTTATCAGCACTTCTAATAAGAATTTTTCTTCCTTTCCGCTGTTTAGAATTTTTTTCTCTTTTCCTGTTTTTGTCTTCTCCTTTTTCTTTTGGTTGAGGGTAAAAGTGAAATCATTATCACGGTAATTGAAGGACAGGGAGGAGTGACAACGTGAATAATCCTTGTAAAGTATTATAACATTTGGTCTCTAATGATTTTCATTTTCCAGAAATGTTTCATCATTCATAATTGTATTAATATTACTAAATTCTTTACATCTGTTGCTAGCCTTCGGATTCTGTGAGTATAAGGAGCCTGAATCTACCCTCCGTGCACTCAGGTTATTGCATGACCTACAGATTGGAGAGAAGAAACTACTTGTTAAAGTTGATGCAAAGACAAAGGCACAACTGGATGAGTGGAAAGCAAAGAAAAAAGCTTCTAATGGGGTATGTTTTCTATAGTGTAAACTTCGCTAGGCCAACTGCTCTTTCAGTGTAAATCTTAAAAATGAATCTAATATGGGGCTTCACAAGATCATTATGCTTGTGACTAACATGCAGGAGGGTATTTTTATAGTTTATAATTATTTTAAGTCTTTTATCTACCCATAGTGGGTGGATGACTGTTGATTTGCTTGTTCCAGGTTGGGATGAAGGTAGTAAGGGAGGCTGGACAAGGTTAACTTGCCAGAGAAAACATTGGTACAGACTATTCCAAACAGAGCTAATTCATTAAGGCAGCTTTGTAAGTAAGTACAAAATATATTTCAACCTACACAACTTTATTATTAGTTGCCCTCTGTTTTAGAAGTACGCAGGTTCTAAAATGAATGAAAATAAGTCTTATTATTTTTCTCAGGTGGGTGGCTATATTAAGTGAAGCTAAGTAAAGGAAAATTTTGTATGTTGTATTGTAATGTATGAATTATTACTCTCTCAACGAAGCAAAAAGTAGCTAAAAACCTGAGAATATATTTATTTCTTTGTTTTCCCTTCCTGTTTCTTTTTGGAGCCTCAAGCTGAGCTGATCCATATAGATTTATTATCTTCCTGTCTCTACAAAAACAAAGCGGCCTTTTTGCTCTTTCAAACTTATTATAATTGAGAATAGAAATAGCTTTCTTGTTCCACCCCTCCCTTCTTTACAAAAACATTTTATGCTCTTTGTAAAAACCATAAAAGCAAACTATAAAGAAACTAAGTACCATTCACAATCCCATCACCATTAGTAACCACTGTAGATATTTTTGTTGCGTATTCTTCCAGACAGTTTTCTCTGTGTGAATGAATATAGTTTTAATTGGAATATGTGAATTTGTTTTTCTTTTCATAAACACAGGATTGAATTCTAAGTGTTGTTTTGTAAACAACTTTTCTCACTTCCTTGTGCCTTTCCTTGGCTTTTAATACTTTAACTGATTTCTCTGCATAATTATTTTTAATTAGTTTCCTCTTATCTGTTACAGTGCTGCCTTTATTTCTAAAACAGTATAATTATTTCAATCTCCTGCTCATACATCCTTAATGGTTTTCAATTTCCTACAATTTAAAGCCCACATTCTTAGCATGACATTCAAGGCTTGCTCCAATCTACCTTTCTAATGTCCCTCCATTCAGTCATGTATCCGTACAAACTTCCTGTGTGCTTTGCTGACATCTCATGTTCTGTTGCCCACGCTCCTTGTTAAAATTCTATGCATATGGTTAGTATTATTAAAATGTTACTTGATTCATATAGCCTTCACCAGCCCTACCCCTTGATTCCTCTCTGGCAGAATTAAATCTCCTCTTCCCAGATCAAGCAGGATTTTTTCACTGCTCTTAATGTCAGTCTGCTTTGTGGTAGGTGTTGTTTATATCTCCCCATCCCTCATAGCCCCTTGAACCATCTCATTCCTATTTCCTCTCCCTATCTTTCGATTACAAGATAGAAAGGGAAATAAGTTTACAAAACTGTTCCTTCATCTTGTACCTCCACAGAATCTAGAATAATGTGTTGTCCATACCAAGAATGATTTATTGAATAACAGTTGCAGTTTATATTGCTGTCCTGGTAACCTTAACTGTCTTTACCTACCTTTATAAGGAAGTAATGAAATACAATTTCTCTGGAGTGTAAATTATATCTCAGATCAGCAGAGTTATCTGTCACGTCACTAAAACTTTGAAAAAATATGTGCAACAAAACTTTGCAGATTTTCCTTGCTGTGATACTGAATTCTTATTATTTTTTTTTAATTGGGGAAGGGGAACAGGACTTTATTGGGGAACAGTGTATACTTCCAGGCCTTTTTTCCTAGTCAAGTTGTTGTCCTTTCAGTCTTAGTTGTAGAGGGCGCAGCTCAGCTCCAGGTCCAGTTGCCGTTTTCTAGTTGCAGGGGTCACAGCCCACCATCCCTTGCGAGAGTAGAACCGGCAGTCTTGTGGTTGAGAGGATGCGCTCCAACCAACTGGGCCATCCGGGAGCTCAGTGGCAGATTAGCTCAAGGTGCCGTGTTCAATCTTAGTTGCAGGGGGCGCTGCCCACCATCCCTTGTGGGACTCGAGGAATGGAACCAACAACCTTGTGAACCCTCTCAACCTTGTGGTTGAGAGGTCACTGGCCCATGTGGGAATCGAACCGGCAGCCTTCTGAGTTAGGAGCATGGATCTCTAACCACCTGAGCCACCGGGCCGTCCCCATATTCTTATTTTTTAAGAAAAGCATGGACTCTGTCTTCGGACTCATTGTTTCACTGTGTTTGTTTGTTTGTTTGTTTTGTTTTACTATGTTTAATCACTAACTTGTGAGGTGGTTTAATTTGTAGCATTTTCAGATGGTGTACTCTGAACTTGAAGTAAATCACTTCACTATATATAAATAATGAAATGCACAATTTTGTGACTGATATAATTTGAAATCACCATTAGCAAGAGGAACCACCATTTAAATCTGTTAATATATCTTTTTTCAAGAATGGATTTGAAGCCACCTCCATTAAAAACAGAACAGTTATTTCAGATAAAATGAAATTTTAAAATATTAACAGACATGATTCTGGGTACACTTGGCATGGTACCCAGGTGCTTGAAGCCACAAGACAAACATGGCCTGTTTTCCTGGAATGTCAGTTTTCCTTAACAGTACTGGTAAAGAAAAAGTAAAGCAACTATCAGATGATTGCTTTTCAAATAACTTAAGCAAGTGTAACTACATTGTGAGTAGGTTGCAGGTTTGTCATGATTTTTCAAGATAAAATATTTGCAAGTTTACTTGATTTTTTCTCTTTCATTGATTTGTTGGAGAAATTTATAAAATATTGACTTATGGTAGATGTTACGATAATGAGACATTGAGAAACTTGTATGTTACTTTATCATGGCATCTTCCTGAATCCCAGGCAGAGGAGAAAACACAAATAAATAGCTGTATAGTTCTCTTTAACTAAATAAGAAACACAAGCTTGTCTAGAAACAGAGTGAAATATTTCTCTTAATTTAGAATTTTAAGAGGAGTTATGTCTTGTCTAATGACTTGATTGAAAGTTTTCGTTTAGATTTTGCAGAAATTGTAGAAGCAGGTTTTTGACCTTTAGTTTTTTATTTCAGGTAGCCATGCTGATCTAGTCTAGTCCGTGTCTTGTTTTCTGGATATTCAGCAGTAGAGGTAGAGCTATCTGCTTGATTGTCTCAGGAGTAGTGGTCGTAAACCACACCTTTAGGAATGAATTTTGACAAATATTGGAAATATAATCTCTGGAAAGAGCCACTCACATTGCATGTTAATTGATGACAGATTCTATACAGGTAGGAACATCTTGACATCTTTGTCTGGAAATTCTGGCTGAATCTACATTTCCTCAAAAGAAAAGGCTCCGCATTCGCTTAAATTCCCAAAGAAGTTCTTGTTTTAGATTCTAGAAGTCAGTGCCAAAAAAGTGAGCCTAGAAGGGCTGTTTTCCAACTTTATAGTCAGTAGCTTTACTGTTGAAGCTTTTTAATTCCTCTGAAAAGAGCCAAATAGGTGGGCCACATAAGCATTTCAGATATTCCGTTCATTTCTGTGATCAACTAAACCTTTCACCTTTTGCTGCTCAGTATTGTTGAATCTGCTTTCTGTTTCTGAATTGGAAGAAGAAACTGGAAATCAGGAAATTGTTTATGGTTGAAGACCCAGAGTTAGAGCAAGTTGAAACCAAAAATAAGTACCTTTCATGTTTATTTTTGTTTTTCTTATATTAATAATCAGTTGAGAGACTGAGGCTAATTTTTTCTTCTAAAAATCTACAATTTTTAGATCAACGGGCATTAGTTATTGGCAAGGTAGTGTGAATTAGTTCATTCCAAATGCTTTATTTCTAATTTAGATAAGCCCGGCTCTACTAATATTTAAATTTGGACTTAGGATGGTGGTGGTAGGGAATTTAGGGATGTGTATTTTTAGATGAGTAGGCCTTTGGATTTATAATCTCACTTCTATCCTTACTCTTAGAAGAACATGGAGATGTAGAGGGTTCATAGGAAGGAATTTAGAATATAAGGGAAAAGCTAAAGACAATCTGGATGCTCTCAAAGTATATTTTTATAATGAAGAATTTGGGGTTTGGGTTATAATAGATGTGTGTGTCAGGACCTACAGTTTCAGTGACAAGTTTACCTTGAGGGTTAATTCTTTAGTTTAAAACCTGTGAAGGAACAAAGTATCACTGAAGGAATTTTGATGAAAGCTGCATAAAGACCTTATTACTATATATTATTGATTTAAAGTAAGAAAGGAACATGTTGCCACAATTATAGTTTACAATATTTTGGTAAATAATTTTAACAGTTCTATTATAGTCCTTGGGTAAACCATTTTGTCTTTATCTAAGATGCCAAATAGAAAGTTGGCTATAAGAAGACTGGATGAAGAGGCAGGTCGAGAAAGTAAGAAACTCTTAAGAGTGGTTAGTTTTATAATACCGCAATGATTTATATTGACGTTATCTGTATCATAACTGTCTCTCAGCCTTTATTGTTAAATGCTTAAGGGCAAGGTTATTTCTTTTTCAATTTTGAATTTTTTTGCCATGTAGCATTGTATCTTGCACATAGTAGTAGGCTCTTAATTTGTTGAGCAAATTCATTTAAGAAATAAATGCTTGTTGAGTAAGTGTTCGTTGGAGAATGCTGGTAGTTGAGTTAAGAAATCACTCCTAGGTTATATTAAGGAGTTACAAGGTATGAAACTCACCTTGAATAGAATTGTGACCAGGAGTCAGCATTTGTGCAAAAGAGCATTGGTTCATGTTTGTTTATCTGAAAATGTGTGTAGTATGTATATGTTTACCAAGTAAACTGATTAGTTTGGGGTGTGCGTGTGTATATAGTTTTAAACTACAAGCTTTTGTACACATACACCTTTATATTTACCTTGTCGCTTTTTTGTCATATTTTTTCACCTTTCTAAGTTTTAAGAAGAGGCGTTGAGAGTAACTGGAAACTACCTAAAGTTTTGAGGTCATTGTCTAAATTTTGTGGTTTGAACTGAGTTATTCCTTAACCAGGGGACTTGAAATAAAACTTAGAAACAAGAATAGTAGCACATTAGAAGCCAATAATTTTTTTCACACAACACAAGTAACATTCTAGGCTTCCTTTAAAAAATAATGAAGTCTTGCAAATACTCCGTTGCTTGTTTGTGAGAAGCATTACACTGTGAATTTTTGTGTTTCTGTTTTTTATAATGTTACATATGCAAGTCATGGGGAGAAAGCCTTGTGCGGTATTTAGAGTTGATTCCGGTATTTAGAGTTGATTCCATCTTAGTGTGTAAGTATGTGACTTTTTAAGTGGTATTCCCACATTGTAGGAATTGTAGAAAGTGGAGTGGGAAAAAGAAGCCACCATTTCAGCCCCTGACCTGTCTATCTGATGTTTGCTTTGTGTTGTATAGATGTGTCTAGTTTTTTTTTTGTTTTGTTGTTTAACCTACACATTCTTTTTGTTTGTTTGTTTGTTTAATTGGGGAAGGGGAACAGGACTTTATTGGGGAACAGTGTGTACTTCTAGGACTTTTTTCCAAGTCAAGTTGTTGTCCCTTCAATCTTAGTTGTGGAGGGTGCTATTCACCTTCAAGTTGTTGTCCTTTAGTCTTAGTTGTGGAGGGCGCAGCTCAGCTCTAGGTCCAGTTGCCATTGCTAGTTTCAGGGGGCGTAGCCCACCATCCCTTGTGGGAGTCGAACTGGCAACCTTGTGGTTGAGAAGACACACTCCACCAACTGAGCCATCGGTGAGCTCAGCCCCAGCTTAGCTCAAGGTGCTGTGTTCAGTCTTAGTTGCAGGGGGCGCTGCCCACCATCCCTTGTGGAACTCGAGGAATTAAACTGGCAACCTTGTGGTTGAGAGCCCACTGGCCCATGTGGGAACCAAACGGCAGCCTTCGGAGTTAGGAGCATGGAGCTCTAACCGCTCACCGGGCCGGCCTCTACACATGCTTTTATTTTAACTAGTGGTTAGCATAGTGTACGTAAAATTGTATTTTGCTTTTTTCACATAATTATATTTTCAACTTTGGAAGGAATTAGTAAATTGTGAAAACTTGGCAGATGTTTTATGCAGTATACTAGTCCTGTGATTTAATCTTTCTGGTTAGGCGTCAGCATATTAGCTATCAAGGGAAGAAAAGAAAAAGATGAAGTACTGATATATAAGGAAAAAACAATAAAATCAAATTAGTTTTATAAAGTTAAGAGCAAAACCAAATCTGCATTTAATAGGACTACTGAGATGTTTTGGAGAAAGCATGTTTATTTTGTGTACTGACTCTTGTTTTAGAATGATTTTCATTTTCTTGTTTGATTTACCCGACTTCCCACTACTGTATTTGCCTTATTTGACTTTTTTTTTTTTTTTAAGAATGCTAGGCCAGAAACTGTTGCTAATGATGATGAAGAAGCTTTAGATGAAGAAACAAAGAGAAGGGATCAGATGATCAAAGGAGCCATTGAAGTTTTAATACGTGAATACTCCAGTGAACTCAATGCCCCTTCACAAGAATCTGACTCTCATCCCAGGAAGAAGAAGAAGGAAAAGAAGGAGGACGTATGTGTTACTGATTTCTGACAACAGAGTCATTTTCTACAGTTTACTTTTTATGGTGTCACATTCTCATCCTTTCATTACATTTCAACTTTTGGGGGGAAAACAGAATGACTAGCATTTATAACAATATACAAATTAGTTAATTAAGCTTAATTTGACCATGTTTTACTAATTTTCTAATTTTTTTACCAAAACATTCCTGTTTTCTATGTTTGAAATACACTGGCATGGAAGCTCGTGCTTATCTGTGGATTCTAATTAAGGAAAAAAACCTTGAATGATGAAGTGTAGGAAATGATATTAAGGGGTAAAGTAAGATTTCTTTTTGTTTTTGTTTGGTTATGAAGAGCCTTGGTTTGCCTGACTACCTAATTACCGCTGTTCCTTCTCTGTTCCAAATGTTCACTGAGGATTTTTACCCATTCTTTAATTTTTGGCCATCTCCTTATAAACAACATTTTATTCCTTTCTGTAGACAGTAATATTGTTCAAATTCCAACGGGAGGACTATGAAAAAGCAGCACAAGATGAAACACTCCTCCCCAGTATATTACATTGTCTCCACTCTTTGTCAGACCAAACTAATGGAACAGTAGGGAGTCCAGGCTGAAAGAAATGTTTCATATTCTTATACTCATTTCTTTTGGATAAATTTAGAAAAATTATGGGGAGCGTTCTTTAAAAATATTGGAAGTATGTTATATACATGGATTGTTTATACCATGAAAAGGGACTATGAAACATATTGTGATTTACTGTCAAGGGGTAGGTCCACTTCATATTATTTTGGATTTCATTGCTTTCTTGGGCCATCTTCAGTTTTCTTTGTGGCCAAGTGCATTTTCAGTATTTGGTTCAGTCTTTCTCACATGGTCGTGAAAGTCTGTCTGGTGAAATGCTGACAGTTGGGACTGGTAATTGGAAGAGATAGTCAGGTATCGGGTAATTGAGGCCTGTAAAGTGTTCTCTCTCCTCCCATTAATGGTAAAGGAGAATATAACAAGATGTGATATGGGTTGGGAGGGAGAGGATCAAAGAAATCCTGCTCTGTGGCAAGAATTTTGGGTACATTTTCTTAGTGTGTATGTTTCCTATATATCGGAGAGGATCAAGGACAAAGTCCCGCTAGTATGAGACACTCCTTGTTCCATTTCTTGGGGGAGTTGGAGGGAGCGGAGGTGGTGGGTGATCAGAGGGGTTATAGAGAGTGAAATCTTTTTATCAAGTAATTTGAAATCAAAATGTCGCAGAAATCTTGAATTGCCTGTTACAATCTTGCATTGCCTAGTACTGCAATCATCTCACTTTAGTATGAATGAAAGAGTATTGTTTTGCAGAGTAATGTGAACTGTTGTGTGTGTGTGTGTGTTTTTAAAGTCTTTGTGGATTTTTTCACAGATTTTCCGCAGATTTCCAGTGGCACCACTGATCCCTTATCCACTCATCACTAAGGTTTGTTTACATTGTAGGCCTTGACAATAACTGTTTACTGCTAATTGCCAGATTTGTGATACTTGTCTATCTGATTTTTTATTATTTAAATTGTTAGATTTATTACTATATAAGTTCTTTTTATTTATTTACTTCTCTCTTTTGTAAGACCTGTACAGAATATCCAACCTGTAATTTTTATTAGATTGATCTTTATGCATTCTCTCTTGTTCCCCTTGTCTTTTAGGAGGATATAAATGCTATAGAAATGGAAGAAGACAAAAGAGACCTGATATCCCGAGAGATAAGCAAATTCAGAGACACACACAAGGTAGTATTCTTGTTTTTTCACTTGATACCAATCTAGACTTTTTACAGAATCCAAAGCAAACAGACAAGAAAAATCAACTTTAATTTGAATATAATTTTAAATGCTTTTTATAGGTTTAATTGATATTTAGATAGACACAAACAGAAGACCGATACCATAGAAGACCAATACCATATTAAAGTGGTCCTTGACATATTATAGTTTTTTCAGTTACTGACTACTGCAGTCATCTCACTTTAATATGAATGAAAGCTAGTTTTATTTTTCGATACCAACATAAACATCAAGGTCAGACTTAAACTAGATTCAAGGGGGCAGGATAACTAACATACACTGTAGTGTATTTCTGGGGGCAGTTATTTAACTTAATCTTAGGAAAACCTTTTCTTTAGAGCTGAGATTAAAATTTAAGATTTATATTTGTATAGATTTAAGTTGAGAGGGGGAGATTTTTAAAAACTTAGGTCAGTGGTTACCAGACTTACCAAATTTTAGATGCATGGAAGAACTGTAAATGCCCATAAAGCTAATCTATTCATTGACCCCCACCATTATGATAGAGATCATATGGTGACTAATGCAAGATGAAACACTCAGCTTGGAAAGTAACAAGGAATAGGATGTAAGTATGAGCTTCTGTTTTTTATTATATTTATGGATGCCCCCTCAGAAAAATATGCAAAGGGGTAACTGGCTTGGAAATGGGTATTTGTGCATAGTAAATCCCACTCACGAGTTTTGCCTATTAAAAGCTTCTCTCAGTGACAGTGCACCTGTGAATGTTCGTTAATTGTTGAAGGTGATGCTTATGGATGGTGAAGTGCAAACACTGCATGATACGTATTTTGATGTTAGAGATAATAAGATGTTACTGGTTCTTACTCATAAGAATGAGTGACGCTCAAGTCAGTGAAATGCTAAGTGTTCATTTTTTCTTTTCTTTAATCTTATTTTTTCTTACTGCCTTCAAAATTCCACGTTGACAATCAATGCCATCGAAGCTGCTGTACACTAAATGATGCAGGCCCAGCCCTAGCTCACATACACAGTGCTTTTCCAGGAATTACATATGTCTAAAAGCACAAGTGCAGTTTTCTCAAATTAATTTTGAGAGTTAAAAGGGTAGTCCGTGGGAAGTCATTTTAGAAGAATACTTTTGGTTAGGTTCAATACTCAAATTCAGGATCTGAGTAAGCTTGAAAATGGTGTACAGTTGTGTGTGTGGTTTACCCCCATATTGTTATTTGTTAAACCCTGTCATGTCATTGGTAAAGTATGAGGGAATCGTGTTTTTAAAAAATTAATTCAAGATATTTCCTTCAGAGTTTGAGAAGCTGTCAGGCATTTGACTGCCTTAGACTTATTTCACTGCAAGGGGAATGTTTTGAATTTCCAAAACGTGCTTTAAAAATAAATCAAAAGGAAAAGAAAAACTGTTATTGGGTGGTATGGTTGAAAGAGATGTTTAAAACTTGAGTAACAAAAAATGAGCTCAGTGAACCTTTGCATGTTTTGGTATGAGTTTATTAAATAACCCCAGACTGTCAGGGTGTCAGCGTGGCAGGGGGCGTCCATTTACAGCACGGATGAGTCTGAAGAGAGAATAAGGTAAGATTTATGCTTTTTTTTCCTGTCCTTTCCTCTTCATTATTTCATTACTTTGTTACATCCTTTTAGACCCACTTCATTTCCTCTTTCTCTAGTCTTTGTCTTAAAATACATATATGTGTGTATCTATTTATTGCATATATAATCTTTTAGAAATGTATTTAGTATGGGCCAGATTCACTCACTTTTTCATTTACTTAGAATAAAACTTTTGAAATGAGTTCTGAAACAAATTGTTTACATAAGTGAAACTATATACCTAAGAAATAAGTAGTGCAGTGAATAAGGAAGAGTAAAAAAATTGAGGAGTTCTACAAAAGAAATTATTATTGGAACAGCTAAAATAATCTGTAAGTATCTATTATCTCAGAAATAAACAAATTTCTTTATAAGTGTATGATACTGAGGTAAGTTTTATGTAGTCCAGCCTCATTTTACAATTACAATTTTTATATTCCATTAGAACTATTTCAGAAATTAGAAAATTTGCCCCTTTAAATAGCTTTCAGTTTCTGTCCTCTTTCTATCATTTCTTTTCTGTTTGTGATTTCAATGTATTCAGTATTGGCTTTGCCTGCATTTTTCTTTGATATAAACTGGCATAGCAGCTGAATAGATTGGTTTCTCATGCATTAGCTTTTCTTCATAATCCTCTATCAGTTCTCTGATCCATGAGCAAGAGAAAAAGAGTATAACAGGTAAGATTGCTTTTTAAAGTTGTTTTAAATGCTGTACATGACTGAGAAAAGAAAAAAAAATGCACATTTTATCGTTAAAGTTTAAATTTCATTTCAGTGACTCTAAACATGGAACCAAAGAGATAAATGTGTTTTGTTTTTGTTTTGTTTTTCCTGTTTGGAGTTTTTTTTTTTCTTTCTGAGTTTGTGTAGAAGCCGCGTGGTACACTGGTAATCTTGTCAGGGTACAAACTTGGTCTGATTATGTTATTTGGTTTATTTGTGAACCATGTACTTGCTCTTCCTCCCAGAAACATAGCTTGTAGGCAAGGTTAATCCAGTGTTGGCGATCCATGTCCTAGCACAGCATCTGTAAGTTAATATGTAATCGTTCCTTCCAAGGATGGATTTATCACTGTTGATATATATATTACTGTCTTATAGGCGTAATGGGTATAACTAAATATGTTGCTTTTACAATTAATTTAAATGAGAATATTACAATTATGTACATTTTTGCTTGACATGAGTGATTTTCAAATTTTCTTTATTTGGTGGGCTGTCCATCTTGTAATGGTGGGAGTAAATGTATCCATAGATAATAAGATAGCTCGTGGCTGAATTCACCTTGTCTTTTGGAGGGTGGGCAACCCAGAGGGCAGTTTATTTAGTTGCATTACAGTGACCTGACTTTCCTTCCCCACCTCTCCTTTAAAATCTACAACTAGTAACCTTTCGGCAATGGGAAGTCTGGGATTATAATTAGTATCAGTAGTCCCACTGATTTACAGAAATTCATAACGGGAAGAATTATGTTTTAGCCAAGTGATTGTATTTCCAGAAATTATGAACCAATACATTCCTCACGGTCATTTTAGTTATTACATAATCATTGAGTGGCTAGCCACAGTTGACGCAATCTCTCAGCATCCAAGATTGGAGATTTCCTGGTCTGTGTAGAGCATATGATTTTGCACGGAATCTATCTCGTCTTGTGATTGCTTCTGTTTAGTTTGTCAAGTAAAACCACAAGTTTTTAATAGTAAAGTACCAGTGGTTTGGTTTTTGTTGTTGTTCCCAATATTGGGTATTGCGCCGGGAAAAATCTGAATACTGGAGCTACAGAGTTAACTCTAAAAGTGCTTTTATTGGTTTCTAGAAACTGGAAGAAGAGAAAGGCAAAAAAGAAAAAGAAAGACAGGAAATTGAGAAAGAACGGAGAGAAAGAGAGAGGGAGCGTGAAAGGGAACGAGAAAGGCGAGAACGGGAACGAGAAAGGGAAAGAGAACGTGAACGAGAAAAGGAGAAGGAACGGGAGCGGGAACGAGAACGGGATAGGGATCGTGACCGGACAAAGGAGAGAGATCGAGATCGTGATCGAGAGCGAGATCGTGACCGTGATCGGGAAAGGAGCTCAGATCGAAATAAAGATCGGAGTCGATCAAGGTAAGGCTTTATAGAAATTACTGTATTGCTGATAGTTTTAATAGAACTGCAGGTTAACACTCTCTAGGACCAATAACAATTATGTGATGAGAGAAATTCTTTAGCCACAGAGCATGCCCAGCTCGCTGTCTCACAGGTAAAACATTGGTTAAAATAACAATTTTCAACCATAGGATTAGTTTCTGTCTGAAGCTAGTTTTTACAGAGACCCAGAACACACCAACTGTCCACCCAATGTTTTGGGCAGACATGATTCTTTTTCGTCATCCAGGGCCAGTGGGCTATGTTTTCTAGTCACTGTTTCATTCAGGTATATTTGGAAATCAGCTCTAGCACCTCTGCTTTTAGCCCGTTATCTTTATTTGGTCCTGTAGCCCACTGGACGCCCATAACTCACCTCACAGTCTCTATTTACTCTCTATAGCTTCTAGTAATTTCACCTTGTTTTTGTTTTATTTAAATTTTTTCTTAATTACATTGATTATAATCGAATCATTTCAAATTCTTGAGGAATGAGGTAGAGCAAAAATGAACAAAGGAAGGAAGTGGAGAAGGGAGAAAGTAGAAGGGAAGAGAGGAAAAACTCACTTTTTTTTTTTTAAATCTGTATAGTCTTTTTTTTTTTTTAAACGTCTTTATTGGGGAACAGTGTGTACTTCCAGGCCTTTTTTTTCCAAGTCAAGTTGTCCTTTCAGTCTTAGTTGTGAAGGGCGCAGCTCAGCTCCAGGTCCAGTTGCCGTTTTTCTAGTTGCAGGGTGCACAGCCCACCATCCCTTGCGGGACTCGAACCGGCAACCTTGTGGTTGAGAGGACGCGCTCCAACCAACTGAGCCTTCCGGGAGCTCAGCGGCAGCTCAGCTCAAGGTGCCGTGTTCAGTCTTAGTTGCAGGGGTGCTGCCCACCATCCCTTGCGGGACTTGAGGAATTGAACTGGCAACATTTAGCTCACTTTTTTTCAAGCTAGTTTTCAAATACACATTTCTGTTGCAAATCTTCGACCTTATTATAGCTGAAGTGAGGTCCACTTTAGATCAGGTCACCAGTTTCTGGAACTGGAAGTTTAGTGCTGTTAACCTTTAGTAAGCATTAAAATCCTTTCCTTCTTCACCCCTGCAATAACCATTGTTGAGAATTTGACATGTGTAATAAGAATTTGATATGTGTAATAAGAATAAGAATTCTTATTATAAGAAGTATAAGAACATGTCAAATAAGAATTTGACGTGTATAAAATCAGTGTGTTCATGCTTTTACTACAGATATGAATCCGTAAACTATATTGTTTCATGTATGGATATATATTTACATATATTTGTATATATTTATAATTATATGTTATATATTATATATAATACAATGTAACTATTATATATAATATATATGTAAATATTATAATTCTATATTATATATAATACTATATATAAATATTTATATTTTAGTAGATCCATGACATCATGCTATATATGTTCTGCAGTTTGGTTTTATCACTCCAAATTAATTATTTGAGAACTTTTTGTTGCTGATAGATATATTAATAGCTCTAATTTCTCCGTGGAACATGCCAAAGTGCTTTTTCTCCACACCTTCTCCAACACCTTTATTCCTTGATCACTAGTGAAGTAGACCATCTTTTAACGTGTTCATTAGCACTTTGTATTTTCTACATTCGGGTTTTTTTTGTTTGTTTTCTGAGATACCAGTAAGAATTAACATTGAATTTAGAATGCAGTTCAGAATTTGAGGATAGAATTATATTCTGTGTTTCTCTGACGGATATAGAAGAGTTTACAATTCTACAAGAAATCAAATGTTAAATTCTGATTTGAGTTTGTGTATTTCATAAAACATCTTCTTTTTGGTTTTTAAAGCAAAAAGACAGATTTTTAAAATAATCTGTGTTTCATAGAGAAAAGAGCAGAGATCGTGAAAGGGAACGAGAGCGGGAAAGAGAGCGAGAGAGAGAACGGGAACGAGAAAGAGAACGTGAGAGAGAGAGAGAGCGAGAAAGAGAACGGGAGCGTGAAAGAGAGAAAGACAAGAAGAGAGACCGAGAAGAGGATGAAGAAGATGCATATGAACGAAGAAAACTTGAAAGAAAACTCCGAGAAAAAGAAGCTGCTTATCAAGAGGTAAATGGTGAAAATGCTTTTGTTCTTAAAGCTTGGTACTTAGCAGCTTAGTGAAAATTTTAGAACCCTTTCTATACATTTTTTAAAAAATTTATTGGGGTGGCAATTGTTAGTAAAATTACATAGATTTCAGGTGTACAATTCTGTATTACATCATCTGTAAATCCCATTGTGTGTTTACCACCCAGAGTCAGTTCTCCTTCCATCACCATATATTTGTGTATACATTTTTAAAGCTTTGACAATTTCTTTTTTAGCGCCTTAAAAATTGGGAAATCAGAGAAAGGAAGAAAACCCGGGAATATGAGAAAGAGGCTGAAAGAGAAGAAGAAAGAAGAAGAGAAATGGTAAGATTCTAGGTTAAGAATAAGTGATTTCCAAATAAAAATCAGATCAAATCTTTACTGTTAACTAGAAGTAACTTTATAATTAAAATGTACAAGCTCCCAGTATAATTTTATGTATTTCATGTAACCTTGAGACTCTTGCAGTACACCAAAATCTTTTTTCTTCTGTTTTTCACATTTTTGCTGTCTCAAAGAAAATTACCTTTTTGCATACTATCAAAGTAAGTCTGTCATAATGTATAAAATTAGAATTCATAGAACATTCTTTGATTAAGAATCTGCAATATTTTTGAATTTGAAGAGGCTTTAATACTGTTCTTATTCTGTATTGGTGTAGTATAGGTATTTGGGTGGAGGAAATAGTGTCGTAGAAGATCTCTGTTTTTATAAACCAAATTATTCTTTATATAATATTTATGGATTATAGTTTTTTATTTCAGTTACACCTTCTTTTGACTACATGATAATCATAAAAATACATATTTTTTACATTTACATTGTTTGATAAATTATAACAGTGAAGCAATTGGTATAGGTTGTTACTAAGTAAAATGACAAAAAATATATTTTATTATAGCACTTGCTTCAGTAGTATGTTCCATGTGTTCTGTCTTTGCCAGAATTTCATGAAAGTTTCTTTATCTCCAGTTTGGAGATTATTCTTCCAAAAACTTCAATGAAGTTAGGAATCTTCTTCAAATAGCTTTTGAACATGAGACATAGAATTTTTGTAAGTAACCAAAAGGGTGCATGCACCAACCAGATAGATAGTACGGGTTTTCTGGACAGTACATCCTTTAACGTCATAGCATTTAAAATAATTTTTATTTCCCTGGGTTATAGCTCTTATTCTAGATTTTTTTTTCATCCCTAGGTTAGAAAATAGGAGAGAATAATATAGAAAGAGACATAATTGTTGAAAGAAATATTTGCTATCAGCAACATTGTGGAAGAGATTTGAAGTGATTTTGCTTTCTACAAGCAAATCTGAAACCTGTCTTTCTAGAGAAAAATTTGCTATTGGATTTTTTTTGTTTGGGGACTTAAAAAATCCAGTAACAAAAGTTACAGTGGTACCTTGGTTTTCGAACGTCTCCGTTGACAAACATTTCGATTTACGAATGCCATAAATTTTATGGATCTATGGTATCATTAGATAGTAAAATTCATGCTAAATTTGCAGTTGTAGGGGTTAATTTTAAAGGTCTGAAACTGATTCATCCATTTTTGCATTACTTTCTATGGGGAAATTGTGCCTTGGTTTTTGAACGTTTTGGAACTCAAATGATCTTCCGGAACAGATTATGTTTGACAACTGAGGTACCGCTGTACTTGCTCATTATATAAATGTTCAAGTAACAGAAGCATCTGATGTAAAAAATAGAAGTTTCTACTCTTCAAGAGTGGTAACTTATGTATATATTTTAGTGTTTATCTATGGGCTCTCCTGTGTTTTATTTAGATATTTATGAGTATTGTATTTTCATTCATTTGACAAATTTTAAATATACATTATTTCTCAGCCTTGTGCTAAGTACTATGCTACAAGAATAATTAATGCGTTAAACTTGGAAACAAGTAGAAAATATTGTCAGATATATTGCTTAGTGTAACATGTGTTAGAGTATGTAAGGTATAATGAAGGTGTGTTCACAGAGGAAGAATGATTAATTTTGAGTGGGTGGAGGAGTTGGTCATGGATAGATGATTAGATCCGGGAAGTCTTTACAGAGGTAACATTTGAACTGGATGAAGTGTTTTACAATTTCACTGTAGTCAGAAGCCTACCATTAGTCTACTTTATATATAGATATAATAGTTGTTGGTATAATACATGTAGATTTCATTTTTATTTTTGTTATACACTCATACATATCTAATTGTTAGGTATACATGCTATTAAATATAATATTTGTTGTACTTGAAATTCCAAAAGGAGTGAGAGGTTCATGTATTTCCATGGTTTGTGTACTTAAAGTGAGGTAGACATTACCTTTAGATTGCCTTATGAATGTGATTTAAATTTTCAGTCCTGCATTTCATAAAAACTGCTTCTTGTAGCATCGTCTACCTACAAATGAAATGTAAAATATTTTTATTCAGTTAACACATTCAATAAGATAACTTTCAGTTTTGTTTCTTGGTGTGCTCAGATTTCATTAGAAAATAATTACTGCACTTTGAAGAGTATATTCAGAGAGGAAATTTATTGTACCACACTATATATGATTTTTATTTCATAGATAAGTCCTAAATCTGACTTGTTTTATGAATAAAAAACAAAAATAAAATCTATTATTCACATTTAATATATGAAGTATGTGACAATTATAAAATACAAGTGGTATGGATAAGAAAAATCTATTCCCAAGGAAGGGGGAGGAGGAAATCTAAATCTAAGTGATTTTTATGTTAAGTTTAACACACTTTGTCCTTCATTTCCTCAAAGGCAAAAGAAGCTAAACGACTAAAAGAATTCTTAGAAGATTATGATGATGATAGAGATGACCCCAAATATTACAGGTAAAGAAGCCTTGCTTTATGAACTCAAATTTTCAGCTTTTTGTTAGGTTCATTTTCCCTTGTCTTCTAGAGAGTGTAGTTTACTCAGTGGAATAAGGAAAAACCTTCACGTTCCATCTTGTAATCACTCCCGTAGTTGATTTGCTCTTTTGGGGAGAAAGAGAGGGCACTGAGGGGAAGAGCTGTTAGAATAGGATCAGTAATTCTATGCATCTTTTTGGGATGCAAGTCCATAACAGTATTATAACAAATTAACTTTTCTTTGTTTTTTAAAGAGGTCCAATTTTTCTAGCAAGTTTTAACTAATCTGTATAACTATAACTAAGATGGTCTAGCAATTTTTGTCTTCAAGGATTTCAAGAGTGTCAAATAGCAATCTGAACATCCCCTCTATCCTCCTCCCCTGTGCAATTGATATATTATTGTGAAGTGAGAGATGTGAAGCCTGGCTTCAGCCTCATCTCTTTGTTCTCATGGCATTTCTAAGAAACTACTTGTATTCTAGCATTTACAGCACTGTGGTAAAATTGTTTGCTTTGTTCTGCCCCCTTTACTCCAAACTGTAATATCACTGAGGATATGGGCTCTATTTTGATTTTTGTTTTAAATCTCTCATGTGCCTGACGTGATCCAGACATGTAGTAAAGGTATTTACTACATAATTAAATTTAGTGCACCAGAGCCAAAACAATAAAAACATCAGAATTAGCAACTTAAATTGAAAGAATACCAAGGATTTGACCTGGTAGAAGATGGAAAACATTAGATAAAATTATTGAATCCTAAAATAGTAGTACATAATTTCAATATTCTGAGATATAATAAATGCTAGATAGACTCTGCTTTCTAATAATTCTACACTACTTCTTTCTGAGATTTTTTTCCCATGAGGGAAACAGTTGATTTTAATTAAAGTTTTAGAGCTGTTCTTAGTGTTACTGTTACTTCATGTGTTAATTTCACAACTCGGCATCCTATTCCATAGGGGTTTTCCTATGCAATAGGCACAGAATGAGAACGTTCTGCTCTGAAAGCTAATTTTTTACTTGTTTTAGACACTTATTTAGAATGACTTAACAATGAAGCATGGTGATAAATGACTACTCAATGCTCATTTATCAAGCAGTAACATGTAAAAGAGCATATGGGTGTTCTGTTTTGGTGTTCTTCAGATCCACAATATTTAAGAGTCTTCAACAGATTGAGAAAATACGCATGCAGCTTTTTAGTATTGAAAAAAAAATCGTTTTGGAGACACGTAATAGTTGCGATCTGAGTATTAAATAAGGCCTGTTACTTTCTTTTGCAGAGGAAGTGCTCTTCAGAAAAGGTTGCGTGATAGGGAAAAGGAAATGGAAGCAGATGAACGAGATAGGAAAAGAGAGAAGGAAGAGCTAGAGGAAATTAGGCAGCGCCTTCTGGCAGAAGGACACCCGGATCCAGACGCAGAGCTCCAGAGGGTGAGTTACTATCACATTCATAATTATATATATATATATATATATATTTTTAAATTTGATTGGGGCATATTGGGTAACAGTGTATTTCTCCAGGGCAGCTCAGCTCCAAGTCCAGTCCCTGTTTTCAATCTTAGTTGCAGGGGGCGTAGCCTACCATCCCATGCGGGAATTGAACCAGCAACCTTGTTTTTGAGAGCTCGCACTCTAACCAACGATCCATCCAGCTGCCCCATATTCTTTTAAGATTATCTATCTTAAGCCAACTATGATGTGTTTAATTTATAAAAGAAATGCACTTTTATGTTCCATGAATCTTGCTATTTTCGGGGAGGTTGTTAGTATTTTATTTTTTTATTTTATTACACAAATCATCAGTATGAGTTGATTTATAATTAATTATTCCAAACATCTTCCAGGTGTCTTATTCCTTTATTTCTGTGAGGTATTACTAAGTTAAATGGATGTCTTTTAATGAAACTTTGCTAGAAACCTTTCTATAATGTGCTTTCGTAGTTTGAGTTCCTCTCTCATTACCACCCTAAATATTTTGTTTCCAAAATAAAGTTTTCATGAACATCTTTTCATTTAAAAACTGAAAAGACCTTGCCATAGGACATGGCATACTTCATTCTTGCTTTTAGGAATAGAGTGTGCCGTTTGTTTAAAGTTTTTAGTTCTTAATATATCATGAACCTAATAATACTATAAATTCTCATATCAACTTTTAAAATCAGTTATATGCTATTTGTTAACAGAAACCATGTCTTCTTAATGTCCCTTTTATCTTTCAAAATGAAATAGTGTTTTCTGTTGGTAAAAGAAGTACTTACATGAGAACTGGATTTTGCTGTGTATAATGCACTCCCTTGTATAATATGCACCCACATTTTTGGCCCAAACTTTCAGGGAAAATATTCTTTCATTTTAGTTTTTTTAACTCAAGTTTTTGTTTGTTTACATTTAGGTACTTGTTTTTTGCATTATAGAGGAATTTTAGCATATTTTAACATATTATGGTGCAAAGAAATTTTATGTACCAGTAACAAATTTACACATCTTAGAAGACTAAGAACTCTTTGTCGTAGTGAGTTCGTCATAAATTCAACAAAACCAGTTATCGTATTCCAGGTATTATTTTGTGTACGGATATTGTTATTGATTTCTAGAGTTACACTTTTAACTCATAATCATAAATAAAAGAATTAAAAACATTTACGTAGATATGGAATTAGTACTAGCCATGTATAATGCGCATCCTTATTTTCCCCTCACAAATTTGGGCCAAAAAGTGCACATTATACACGGCAAAATACAGTAAATAGAAAGTTCAGACAACATAGAGCACAATAATGAGATTAAAAACCATCTGATTTCTATCAGCTATTTACAGTCAAATGTGTGGTTATTTTTTTAAATGTCACAACACAGGTATACGTATACCCTTCCTCACACATAAGTTTTATAAATGGGATTATAATTTACATACTGTTTTCTGATGTTCTTAAATCGGGTATAATCTTCCACCCAGAATTCCCTTATGTCTTTTTTCATGCTTTCATTGTCATGGCTTATTGTCAGTCTTATTTTAAATCATTATTGTAACATTTAGGTTGGGGATGTTTTTATTTTTTAAGTATCTACCAGCGGGTTTGACTGCTTTACAGGTTTCATGTTCGTTGTACTTCCTTTGTGAGTTGATAGTTAGATGGTGTTACGTGATGCTACGCCCAAATTTTGAATTTTTATATAGTTTAGCATGTATGTTTGTATTTTTGTTTCTTTAGTCTTTGTTTCAGGCTCAGAAAAATGATTGTTCTTTGCATCTAAGTTTTTATAATGCTTTTAGGTTTTTTTTTTTTTACCATCTTTCATCTTTTTAGGGAGAGTGTTCATTTTGTTATAGGCGTTTGATTCCTAAAGTCCCTCTTCCCCTTATTTCTTCCTTTTGTTTGTGAATACAACAGTGACTGCCACCCTCAGTCATTTCCTAGAAAGACCAAATGATTGATTGTGTATGACCAAGCTGAGGATTTGAGTTGCCTCTTATGTATTGTCTACACTGTTCTGAAACAAAACTGGTTATAATTTCTGTAATAAAAATATAAAGACATTTTCATTTTGAATTAGCCATCCATTCTGTAGTTACCTTTGTTAATCTGAAGAGTTCATACAAACCACTCAAGAATGGTAATATATGTAAAATATTAAAAAAACATTTTGCAGAGTACCTAATTATACTTTACAGATTTACTCAGCTTTCTGATTATAGAAGCAGGCAGTGTTCATTATTTCTCAAAACAGAAAAATAAAGGTTTTATAAAAGGTCATGTAAAACAAAAACCAATTAAATTGAGTATAGTAGTTGTCCGAGTTAATCAGATTATTTTTGCTTTTAGATGGAACAAGAGGCTGAGAGGCGAAGACAACCACAAATAAAGCAAGAACCAGAATCAGAGGAAGAGGAAGAAGAAAAACAAGAAAAAGAAGAAAAACGAGAGGAACCCATGGAAGAGGAAGAAGAGCCGGAGCAGAAGCCCTGTCTCAAACCAACTTTGAGACCCATCAGTTCTGCCCCGTCTGTTTCCTCTGCCAGTGGCAATGCAACCCCCAACACTCCTGGGGATGAGTCTCCCTGTGGTATTATCATTCCTCACGAAAATTCACCAGATCAGCAACAACCTGAGGAGCATAGGCCAAAAATAGGACTAAGTCTTAAACTGGGTATGTTAGCATTTCCTTCCTTTTTTCTTTCTTTTATTTTGCCCCTTGCAAATACCTAAATTTTGCCTTAAGGAAAAAAAAAAAGTATGTGCTGCTTGGTAGGTAGATAGAAAACTATTCAAAAATGCCTTTCTAGCTCACTATTGTTTTCATAGTTCTACTAGTGCTCCTATATCTGCAGCTGCCTCGAGTTCTGAGAAGAAGTGAAAAGTTAAATTTTCTAGCACTTGTGAGTAGTGAGTTATTTTTTAAAGTTGGGATCTTCCTCTGAGATTTGTGGAAGTATTTTTTGCACTGCTTTTGAGGGATGGTGGGTTGTAAAATGTAACATTTGAATATTAAGTTGTCATTGCTAATACAGTGCTTTTACTATAGGTGCTTCCAATAGTCCTGGTCAACCTAATTCTGTGAAGAGAAAGAAACTCCCCGTAGATAGTGTCTTTAACAAATTTGATGACGAAGACAGTGATGATGTACCCCGAAAAAGAAAACTGGTTCCCCTGGATTACGGTGAAGATGATAAAAATGCTGCCAAAGGCACTGTAAACACTGAAGAAAAGCGCAAGCATATTAAGAGTCTCATTGAGAAAATCCCTACAGCCAAACCCGAGCTCTTTGCTTATCCCCTGGATTGGTCTATTGTGGATTCTGTGAGTAGCACATTATATTCCATCGTTTTAATTGGAAGTGGTTTTGAATATAGCATACAAACTCAGTGGATTCTATTAATGACAAGTTTGGATGATAATCGGAAATCTTGACATGGCCCTGAATTTAGATCATTGGGGAAATTCTTGGTGGTACTTGAAATCTTCAAAAATTAGAAGTAATTATGTCTTGATACATACCTGTCTTAGTTAAGCTTGTGAATGATTATACTACATTTAATCTTACCAAAAAATCACAAGGTTATAGACTTTCTAGTAAATGTAATAAAGATCTCTTTAATTTAGTAACCATACTTTATTTTGCAGATACTGATGGAACGACGAATTAGACCGTGGATTAATAAGAAAATTATAGAATACATAGGTGAAGAAGAAGCTACATTAGTTGATTTTGTTTGTTCTAAGGTTAGTTTTTTTATTTCTTTATCCCCAATATTTATTTTATACTTTAAACTTCTCCACCCTATTTCAGACCCCTACACCATGTGCTTTCATTTCAGAGGGTCAAAGAGAACAATTGCTGGCATCTGTCAGTTTTGCTCTTTCCCTGCCCCTGAGAATGCCTTGCCACCCCCTTCTGGTCTTAATGGTTATTATGCTGCTAACGTACAGTTCTGCAGGTTTTGTGGAAACTGCCAATAGCTTGTCTCATAAATTCCTTTGTCAGCCATCCATCCTTTGGAAGAGGAACAAAGTAGTTTTTTTTTAAAGCATAATAATAGTGCTAATCGATTAATTAGTATGTACCAGGCCTTGTTCTTCGCAGGTACTGCGTTAAGCTTTTTATAGAACCTTCTTTAAACCTCCCAACAACCTTAGAAAGTGTAAGTTACTAATAGTATCTTCATTTTAAACATAAAGAAATTGAGGCTTAGGGGAGAGAGTGTCTTAAGCATGGTTACATAATAAGTAGCAGAGCCAAGCCTATAACACTAGAGGTCTTAACCACCAACGTATACCGCATCCTTCCATTGTCTCCTGAAGACAAAGTCTTACCTTTAATAAGACAGTTATAATAGAAGTACCATATTTCTGTCAAGGAATAACTAAGTGCATTTTAACATACTATTTACTATTAACATTAGGAATAGCAGATTTAGGCTGCCCTTTCCACTTATAATTATTATAGCATTAAAATGTGTAAGTAAGTCTGGATATGAATTAGAAGACAGAAACTATGGTGACTAATATCCTGCGTTACGGTGTCAAATTTCCATTGAAAAGAGTGTTGGGGAATTAAGAAATTTATAGAATGGTTTGTTGGACATAAGAAGGATGCCTTAAAATTTCTTGATTATATTGCTAATTTTTTGTTTGTTTTCAAAATGACAATTATTTGTTTTTTTAGGTTATGGCTCATAGTTCACCTCAGAGCATTTTAGATGATGTTGCCATGGTAAGTTAGAAATTCATTGTAATTAATATTTTAATTAATAATATCTATGTCAACAAACTAACTTCTAAATTATTGATTTTTCTGCCTATGTTAGTTCCAGAATCTTTCTTTCTGCAAACCTGAGTTAAAATTTGAATATGCATTTAAAGAGGATAAAGGCACGTACAGCAAGATATCATTAGACAACACTGAAGTTAGGGATTTCTTTTTTACCAAGTTACTACCCTCCCCTATCTAATTTTTTCTTTTTCTTTTTAAAGATTTTATTGGGGAACAGTGTGTACTTCCAGGACTTTTTTTTCCAAGTCAAGTTGTTATGCTTTCAATCTTAGTTGTGGAGGGTGTCGTTCAGCTTCAAGTTGTTTTCCTTTCAGTCTTAGTTGTAGAGGGCGCAACTCAGCTCCAGGTGCAGTTGCCATTGCTAGTTGCAGAGGGCACAGCCCACACGGAGCCATCCGGGAGCTCAGCGGCAGCTCAGGTCAAGGTGCCTTGTTCAATCTTAGTTGCAGGGGGCGGAGCCCACCATTCCTTGCGGGACTCGAGGAATTGAACTGGCAGCCTTGTGATTGAGAGCCCACTGGCCCATGTGGGAATCGAACCGGCAGCCTTCGGAGTTAGGAGCACAGAGCTCCAACTAACTGCCTGAGCCACCAGGCCAGCTTCAACCCTCCCCTATACCTTTTTATGTTTGTGTGTATAAATGTAAATCCTGGCTCTAGTAATATATTTAGAGAACATTTATTAAGTGCTCACTGAGTAGAGCAATATGTTCGAAGCATAAAAAGGAGGAACATCTGCCCTTGAACTACCAGGGAGACAGGTATATTGATATTGATAAGCTAATATACTTGCTATAATGGGGCTATGTAATAAAGATAAGGGAGCAAAGGATTTAGAGTATCTGATGTTGAGAACAGTTAGGGAAAGCATTAGGAATTACCTTCTAAACAGACTTGGAGATGGCATAACTGTTTTGTCACTTGGACAGATGTCTGTTGGGTCAGCAATGGTTAAATATCAAATTCCCAGTTGCATTCAATTTTGGGTATTAGAGTCATTGGTTGCCCTTATCTAATATTGTGATTTTGTGAGAAAAGGAAGGAGGAAGAGAATTGATGGTAAAAGTGAGAGAGTGATTGAATGGACCGAACTGCAAGTTAAGAAGAGAAAGAAATATCAGAATGTAGCTGGTGGTTTGAATGAGTCAAGGACTGCTGGATCCAATGAAGATGTGGGAGGGGTGTTGGAATGACATAACTGGAAAGAGAAATTAATCAGAAAGTAGAATGTTTTAAGAGTATAAGTGGTGGATCAGTCCAGATGATGGCACAGTGCAAAATGTGGCCAGGGTCAGAGCTGATGTCATTGTTTAGAATGACATGAACAAACTTTAAGCCTGGGTCATGTACATAGAAATTGTAATTACTGATGTTGGGGTAGTTTGGAGAGAAATACTAGAACCAGCGGCCAGACTGCTCCTTTAATGTAGGTGAAAGACTAGGCATTTGCTGGACAGCTGGAGTAAAAGAGCAGTGTAGTGCAATCTCATGTGGAGATATTATTCACAAGGGTGTAAATAGCGAAGATATAGCAGCTTCCCCTCTCCTGTAGATACTAAGGTTTTGAAAGTGAGGAACTTCCTGAAAAGGCTCTTGTAGTGTCAGGGTTTTTAGGGGACATACCAGGTTTTCATTTAAGGTAAGAAGATGAAAACACTAATGAAAGAAGTTTAGGGTGGTTAGTATAAAGTGGAATAGGGGTCCAAAGGACAAAGCAGGAAGACAGCATTGGAAGACAAGTGAGGGAGGGAGAAGAAACATCAAGCATGATAGAAGATGACAGGTGACTGGGGGAACTTGCATTTCAAGCTGCAAAGTTTTCAGGGAGGGGCACAGTAGAGTATTTAACCAAAAGGAACTCTGAGGTTGAGATATTTTGTGTCCATGCACTAAATGATGATATCTAAAGCCCCAAAACATCTTTTCTCCTGCCCAGCCAGCCTGATGCAGCTAGTTTAGATTTCCTAATAAAATATTTGTGAAAAATTTGTTGGCTTCACAATGCTGAGCCTCATATAAAAGAAGAAATGTGAACAGACCCCAGTTTTGGGGGAATAGAATCTGAATGTCCTGACCTTCCAGCTTCTTTAAGGTTATCCTTGGAGTTGAGAGAGGGTTTGACAGTTAGGCCCGAGTTAAGGAATTTTTTTTCCAAATCAGTGTTTTAGTTTTTGATCTTAGCAAAGTTGTTAATGACTGTCAGTGAAGATGTCATGTATCAGTGTTAATCCTTTTTTGTCTGTTGAATTCTTAATCACTTACATGATTTTGATTATTTTTTGTCTCATTGTTGATCAGAGTAGGAGGAAACCAATTGAGCTACTGTTTTCAACTAGTTCTGCTGAAAGCTCATGGAGCCTGTAAACATCTCTTGTATAAATGAGATTGAATTTTTGGCTCAAGTAGTATGTTGCTCTTATTAAAATCTGACTTTTTCAAATTGTACCTTTCCTTATTTTACATAAATTAATGAACTTTGGTTGCATTTTGTGCCTCATCTATATTTCCAAGTTATGATTTTCATATTAATTAGTGTTGTGGTATAGTTCTTGTGAACTACTGGTCAAGTCTGGTTCAGAAGTCTGATTAAAAGTTCTTTAATTATTTGTTATCATTGAGAATTTTGGGAAATTTTTCAAAAAATCTGAATTTCTGGCTCCTCTTAGGTACTTAACTGATCACTAATTAGGCACTTTTCAAAGCACTTTGTACATATTAACTTTTTAAATTATGGACCAGTATGATGTATCTACTATTTCCTTCATCTTATAGATGAGAGAACTGAGGCTTGTTGTGGTTAAGTAACCCAACCCAGGACAGTTAACTAGTAAGAGGTAGAAGTGGGATTTGAACCTAGGTAATCTGGCCTACAGATTGGTTTGCTTAACTCCTAACCTAAAGTGGCAACATTAGGCCACAAATCATCATGTCACTGATAGACCTGAAACTCTGTCATTGCTTTACTGCCTCCTATAGAAGGAAGCATGATTATTCATTTTATGTCACTTGTAGCCCTAGTGTGAAGGCCGAATACGTGTGTGGGATGAGGGCAGAAGTTGTGGTGAGGACATGATGCATCTAACTCATGAGTAGATGGGAAGATTATTTATTTGCCAAGAGGAAAAGACCCTTTTATTTATTCGTTCAGTGGTCTGTGTCCCTTGCGATGATGATAGTGTTCACTTAACTCTGTTTACTGTATCCAAGACACTATTAAATGCTTTACATATTTTCTCGTTTAATATTTAATTCAATGTCACATCCATAAGGACTCCATAAATATTTAGATTGCAAGGTTGCTTTGGAGGTAAATGAGATACTCTGTATTAGAGTTATTGTGTAGTTAATAGTTCTTTGTAACAACTAGTTCTGCCTAAATGCTATGTTCTTTGTAACAAACATTTGCTTTCCTTAGGAAAATAGTTTTTCAAGATATGTATAAATGTAGTATTTGTAAAGTTAAAAATTAGAATAAAAGTTGGCTCAAAAAAGTACGGTGGTATCAGTATTCAGCAAGCCATTGAATTTTGCTGAATGCTTTTTTTTGATAATTTACATGTACTACTTAAGACATTTCTCACACTGGACACATTTCCTTTGTCATTTTATTGAAAGTAAATGCTTGTCAGTAGATGAAAGCCTTTTTAAACATCAGTCACTATTGTTGGGAGATGCTGATGATTGCTTATCTAGCGTGTGTTACTGTTTTTCTTTTTCTCTTCTAGGTACTTGATGAAGAAGCAGAAGTTTTTATAGTCAAAATGTGGAGGTTATTGATATATGAAACAGAAGCCAAGAAAATAGGTCTTGTGAAGTAAAACTCTCTTTACAGTTAGAGTTACATTTCAGATATCTTCTTTCCCATCCTTCAAAGGACTCTGAATTTTTCTTTGTCTTCAAAGACATTTGTGAGATCTGTAATTTTTTTTTAAATGTAGAAAATGTGAATTTTTTTTGTCCTCCAATTTGTTGATGCCCTGTGTACTCCCTTGGTTGTAAAGACATCTGAATCCTACCTTGGTTCTCTTTATACTCACCAGGTACAAATTACTGGTATGTTTTATAAGCCGCAGCTACTGTACACAGCCTATCTGATATAATCTTGTTCTGCTGATTTGTTCCTTGTAAATATTAAAATGACTCCCCAATTCTTTTGCAGAATTGCACTTAATATTGAACTGTACTGTATAGGAACCAACATGAACAATTTTAATTGAAAGAATACCAGTCCTCCTTTCTTGATCAGAATTGGCAAGCTCTCATGAAGGCATGAAGTTTAAAATTAAGAGTGCAAAAATTAGCAGACCATCCATTCCTACTGTATCTCTGTATGAGTGTGTTCGTGTGAATGTACATATAAAAGTCTTAACTTTTCCCTAATTGGCTTTGGAAACTCCCTTAAACATTTTCTAACTGAAGCATAGAATCGTAAAGGAAACGTCGTATTGTGCCAACCCTAATGTCTGGGTTAATTAGGTTATTAGTCTCCCAGAGCATAGTATTCTCTTATGGCAAGCAACAGTCTGTTGAGCAGAATGGGGTTCTGTTGATAGCTAGCTGCTTCAGCCTCTCTTTTAAGGGATTGTGGATCACTGGTTCCCCACCCCCAATTTTATTCAGAAATGAGGTAGATCCTTAGATTCTGGGTTCTGGGGAACTTTATTTAATGGATTTTTGCACTAATTGGTCCTTAACTTAATTTTGGTGTACCCCTTTGTTTAAAAAAATTTTGAAAAGCATAAATGAAAAAAGCTTTTTAAAAGGAGATAAAATTAGGCAATTTTACACTAGGGAAGTATGAGAAAACACAATAGGAATTCAGTGTGGCATTTTACAAAGTTTACATCTCATTTCTAAGGTAAATCATTTACCACTAATTTTTTTTGTAAAGGGTTTATAGCTTGTGTGTGTGTACACACACACACCTAGCTTACCTCTGTCACCAATGTTTAAAAATACAATGGTGGTGTTAGAGACGTACATGGGGCTTTCTTTATTGTAGATCAGAACTTCACTAAAGAGCAAAATTACCTGAAAATGTAACCATTTTTAAAACAGTTCTTAACACAAAGTAGGTGCGGCAATTTCCCATGTCTGAATATTTATTTGAAAGAAAGATAAAGATGGGGAGGGGTGTTAAAAAAGCATAACTGAGCTTGAGTTACTAGATTTTTTTTTTTTACATCTTATCCTCATAAGATGAAATTGAAAACACTGTTCTTTACATTGGACCATGACATGGTTCCATTATGTATATATTTCAAATATTAAAAATGTATATATTTGATCTTGGGGACTCATTCTTTCAGAGTCTTATTAAATAAATGGCATCATGCTGTAATTGTGCAGTGCATACTAGAAACTGAACTTGAAAATATGGGTTGAATTTTTATGAATATTAGTAACTGTAGGCCAAACAGGCCATTTACCTTATTTGGGATGACTCTGTATGTCTATGGAGATATCCCCTTTTAGTGTTACAGTATTTTAAATTCTGGATTCTCAAGGGAAAATTTCAAAAACGTGCTCTTTGCCATTTATAAATTCATTAGTAGCCTTTTCTCAGATTGACCCTCAGCCGAACACCTTGTTCAAGCAGTTTATTATGTATCTTCTCTTACCACATTACTGCTTCTAAAGCATGTTAGGTTATTTTTATTTAGCCAAAATTAGCATGAAGGTTTATTCAGGTAGTTTTAATTTTTCTTGCTTTTGCTCTTTCACTATATTTATCTTAAAGGGCCTGTATCTGAAACCCTTGGGGACATATACCATGTATTGCATAACATCTCTGGTGAGATTTGCTTTAGGATCCCGAGTTCATACATTAACGTTTCTGCAACAGCAGGAATGATCACAGCCACTGGGTTAAAGACCACTACATTGATAGCTTAATGTCAATTCGAGTTAGGTTTTGCCACCACCTTAAACTTGGAAGAGTTTGTTTTTCAGATTTGTGTATAAAGAATTGCACATGTGTAAACTGGCATAATCTAGTATTTGAGAGAATACACCTAAGAAAATTTCTACTAAATTGCATGTACCTCTGGCTTATCTTTACCATTACCAGGTTTCAGTTTGGAAACCTTTAGTTAAACCATGTTGCCCATTCAGGTTGTTATAAAATTTATATGAAAGTTTGGCAGTTAGAAAACCAATATGCTTTTTCCTCATTTGACCCTAAAAGTAATTTTAAATGTGTACATCTGTTTACAGGAGGAAAGATAAGTTATTTGAAATAGTTTTTTGTTTTTAATGAAACTTCAACATGCACCTGAATCACCTAATGGACTCTTGTTAAAATGCAGGCTCAGATTGAGGAGGGTTAGGGGAGGGCCTGATGTCGACCACGATGCCAACGCTACTGATCTAAGGACTACACTTCAATTAGCAGTTTAAGGTATCTACTCAGTTCTAGTATTTTATCCTCACAGACTACAGAAATGCAGCTTAATTTTCTTTTTAAGTAGATTTTAAAGAAAAAAACATGTTTGAGGCAAACAGATACTTATTTTGTATGTTCATGAATATAATCTTCCAAAAATGATGCTTGAGAACAACTCTTAATATTACAGGCTTTATTCCTAGTCAGTCCCAGAACATTTTCTCCTTACAGAACTGTATGTTGTTACTTTGAATCTTATCATAGCGTTTCTTGATAAACTTCTGTAATAGAAGAGGCTAACGCTTATTTTGTGGAGAGTGCTGTTTCAGGTACTCATCAGGCACGAATACTATATATGGTGGACAAATTGAGAAAACTGAGCTTGAAAGTCAAATTGGACTAAACACTGTTACCATTTTTTTCTCCTTTCATATGAAGTAAAAAAAAGTTTTATGCAAATAAATGTAAGCAGGCATGCAAATGTGTATATGAGGCTTATTTACCCAGCTCTTTTTAATAAGTTCCATGAATGTTTTCCAATTGTACCCAAAAACTGCTGCAAGGTTTTATGTCAAAATGCTTAGAAATTTTTCCACGTCATATTTCATCCTTCCGTTAACAGTATGAAATAGAGGTAGTTTTTGTTCAGTAAAAGAGAGTGAAATTGATTTGTGAATGCCACTGGATATAAAGGAGTATGAGAAGGATTCCCAAATAGGCAGTCCTAGGTGTCAGGAAGAAAACTGGAAAATTCACATATATATTTCAAACCCCGGAACTATTACTATTTTACATTAATATTGCAGACCAAAGTGAGCTTATAATTTTTAATAAACAGATTTTTTGAGGTGTGGGTATGTTAAATTAAAATATTTATTTGCATTTGAATGCTTACATTTTCATCTTTATTTAATTGACAGATCTTTACCTTTCATTTTATTCCTTAAATGAAGGTCAAATTAGGAATGGCAATCTAAAATGCCCAGAAAGAAAATTTCTATAAACAAAAATGAATAAAAATTCTTCATAAGCCATGTTGTTTGAATTAAATGACTCTACAAGTCTGTTTACCACATATTAGTTGAATTGATGACTCTTAGAATATCGTGCACAGATTCATAGCTGACCATTAAAGTTGGGATTACAAAAATGAAACATTTTGTGTTCTGGAAGCTTACCATTTAGGAAGATGATTCTTAAACTTGGAGCCTAAGAATCCCAGAAAGTATTTGTTTAAAATGCAGTTTCTCTGTTCTCCCCACCTGCCAGAAGTTTTAATTCCCTGCTTAGGGGGTGTATTTATAGTTTTAATGAGCATTTATTTCTTGATTGTGGTGCAGCTGGTTCACATTGAGAAACACTACAAATAGGTACCATAGAGAAATGGTAAACGTCAGGTTTAAGATGCCATCACTTGTAGGCCGGGCCAAGTACACGCTGGCCCCGGTTTACATGAACTTTGGTTCTGGATCAAAGAGCTGTGTCTCGGATCCCTGACAACCTCCAGACTCATCCCGGCACTCTGGGCGGGTTTCTCCAGATCCGAGGCGGTCCGAAGCGCAGGGCTTCCCCGTAACCCGCGCGCACCACCGGAAGCTCCACCCTTTTCCCCTGGGTCCCGCCCTGCCCCCTCTAGGTACCACCCCTCCCCCGCTGGATCGGCCGCCAACGACGCCAGAGCCGGAAATGACGACACCGGTGAGCCTTTGGGGCGGGGTCTGAGCTGGGCAGCTCCAGAGGCAGCGATTTCACATCGGAAACAAAACAGCTGCTACTCGCGAAGGAACCTCGGCTGCAAGCGGCCGGCGGCGGCGAGAAAGGAGTAGGTGCGTGATGGGGAGTTCGGGGAGAGGCAGGCGTCCCTCATCCCGTGTGGACACAGGCGGCCGCGAACAGGGCCCGACTCATTGTCGCGGCCGGGGCCGCGGAGCCGGTGTCCTCGAGGATGAGCGGGGCGCGGCCGGGCAGGGACCGAGGAGCCCCGTGTGGGGGACGAGAAGGGGCGGCCCGTTTCTCGAGTTCCGGGCGCGGCGCGCGGTCCGGTTGAAGAGAGACTACCCTTCGGAGCCTTGGTCCGGAAGTGCGGGTGTCCCGACGACGTCTCGGGGCGCAGGTGCCTGGGGCCGGGATTGACAGCCGTCGCTGAGTGCAGCTGGAGACGGGAAGCGCGTTGCGCTGAGTCTCATTGAGCAACTGGTGAAACTCCTCGCCGCCTGTCCTGCGTCTGTCCTTGTCCGGGGAAGCGGGTGGCACCCAGGGCGAAGTTCTGTATGCCTCACATTCGAGGCGGAAAACAGGGTCCGATGCTTTTGATTGATGGGCATTGTCACGGAGCGTGTGTGTGTGTGTGTGTGTGTGATGCTTTGCATGTAGCTTAGACATTGGCGTTTTCTTCCCGCCCACATTCCTGTCAAATAAGTATCTGCTGCTCTCGTGGGAAAGTAATTTAATAATACATTTTAAATCTTTGCTTGCCTGATTTGGACAAGGCTAATAAAGTATTCGAGGTTTATACTACAGGAGATAAGAATAGTGTGCAAACAACTATGTGTCATATGTAATAAACATAGCAGAGCACATTATAAAGGTCATAACATTCTCTGAAGTTTGAGGCAGGTAGACAGCATATCTGGTTAAGGGAATCTTGTTCTTCTAATTGTCTTTCGCAGTGGCAAGGTTTTCACCCTTGGAGTTGAAGTAGGGAGGGCATTATAATCATAGGGCGTAACACAACCAGGGGCCCTCTGGAGCTTAAACGTCCAGTGATCCAGCCTCAACATTAAGTAACCGTTGTGAAGGATGATAAAATAGGAACGTACATTTGAGCCTGTTGCATTTGGCTGATTTTCAGTCACCTGCAATAGCCTATTTCAGTTCTCAACTCATTTGCAGAATTCAACCAACTTAAGGACCCCCTTCTTCTTTTCCCCCCTCCCGTTTAATAACAAGCCTAAAACAATGAAAAAAGAAGCCTGTTGAGTGCATGGGGTCCTCTCCACCTTGCCCATCCCTTTCCCCCACCCCCACCCCCAAAATATGATAGATGTGGCATCTAGCATCTGGTTTTCCGCTCTTGTTTCTGGTTCTTGGGTAGACAGTTCCCACAGTTCTGGGTATACTTTCCTCTGAATGGATATGATTTATTAGTGAATTTTAAGTTAATGGCTGCTACTAATCCTAAACTGCTGCATGAATTTCCATTCGTGGAAAACTGGAGGACAGGAGTTGGTCTCTGAGAACCATCGTAGCAGGAAAGATAGAACGTGTGTCTGTTTTCCCTTTGCTTGTGCTCCCCCACTATTAGATTGTAGGGAGATACTCCTATCGGATACGTTCTGAAAACCCTTTCAAAGGCCTCTAATACTGCTTTTCCTTCATGTGATAGATGCCAGGCAGATCTGTAAGACGTTTTGAAAGTGTGGCACTGTTGTGGTCAGAGCTTTGCTTTAGGAACATTAATCTGGTAGTTGGGGCTAGAATGGATAAGAGAATTGAGGTGACTTTGCATAATCAGGCAGAGACTTAGAAAGGAGGAAAAACGTGAGCAAGACATAGCATTCAGTTGAGGTGCAAGAAATAAAGTGTGAAGTTGACTAGGAGGCTTGAAGTTTGGAGAATGGGGGAAATAAGATTGCAGAAATAAGGAAGTTGGCAAAGAACTATTTTAGAGTGGAAGATGAGGAAGTGGTTTGGAAGTATTACTTTAAAGTGCCAACAGGTGAAAATATCCCCTAGACAGGCATGGAGCTATAAACATGAGAGTCACTTAAATCGACTCGCCGGCTGATGTTGGAGCAGTGGAGGAGACACCTAAGGAAAGGAAGGGACCCGGAGGCCCAGGCAGACTCCTAGGAACATTTACAATGAGGGGATGGAAGAAGAGTGAGAAGCCAGCTGAGGAGAATGAGTGGCGGGAGGAAAACCTCCATAGAGCAGTGTCACAAAAGCTGAGGAAGGGAGAGAAGCTTCAGGAAAGAAAAGGTTGTCAGGGCTTTTCAATGTTAGGCCTGGTGTAGCAGAAAGAACTGAAGAGTTGGAGCACCATTGTCCAATAGAAACATAACGTGAACTACACACATTCATTTTAAACTTCCTAATAAACACATTTTTTGAAGGTAGAACGAAGTAGATAAATTAATTTGAATAATACATTTTATGTATCCCAATACATCTAAAATATTTTTTATTTCAACATGTAATTAGTATAAAAATGTACTTGTCTGTCTTCCCCTCTATATGGTAAACTCTTGAAGTAAACAGAAGCATTATGTGATTCAGTAGTATCCTCAGTACTCATCACAGTGTCTGGTTATGTAGAAGAAACCCAGTAAGTGTTTTTTGATTAAAGGGTATAATGTTTGGTTTTCACAATGCCTAGTACAGTTCCTTAAGTTGATCTAAAGCAAAAAGAAAGAATGGAAACCTTGCTGAATATAACCAGTGACTTACAAATTATTTAGATGTATTCATTTTTTTCATTAAAGATTAGTTGCATTCTCTCCATTTCTACAGTCAATTTGAGACAGTGATTCAGGGTAATCATACCTTCCATGTAGAGTTACTGAAATTGAATGTCTTTTGGTGGGAAAGGTTCTTTATAATTTTACACATACTGATAATACTGTTCCATATTCATGATTCTTAAATCCAAAAGCCCCTGGAAAACCTGAAAGGCTTACTCTAACCTGAACCTGTTTATGTAATTTAAGACTATTATATGTTTCACTATATATTTCTTAATGTGTTTGATTTTGTGGTTCTAAGGCCCTAAGGGGATATTATAAAACATGTGGTATTTGCATCATATTACCTTTATAAAATAAAAATAAAAAGAATTCTAAATATATTTAGTTCTAAGGGTTTCAGATAAAGGATTCTGGCTTTGTTCATTTTCATTGCATCGTTTGAGCCCACCTAATCATTTTTGTTTATTTATTTATTTTTATTGGGGAATGTTGGGGAACAGTGTGTTTCTCCAGGGCCCATCAGCTCCAAGTCGTTGTACTTCAGTCTAGTTGTAGAGGGCGCAGCTCAGCTCCAAATCCAGTCGCCATTTTCAATCTTTAGTTGCAGGGGGCGCAGCCCACCATCCCTTGCGGGAATTGAACCAGCAACCTTATGGTTGAGACTCAAGACTCTAACCAACTGAGCCATCTGGCCACCCCCAACCACTATTATTTTTAAAAAACTACGATAACTCTCTATATAACAGACTTCTCCAAAATTCAGTGCCTTACAGCACTTGTCCTCACTTAAGGCTCTGCTTCAAGGTGGAGGTCTGTGGATCAGCTAGGGCAGTTTGCTTTGCGTGTCTTATTCTGGGGCTTGGGCTGAAGGGGCAGTGGCTACCCACAGTAAGCTCAGGCAACAGTCGAAGTACAAGAAGGCGAGGCCAGCTTCACAAGCACGGTTCAAGTGTCTGCGTATGGGCCACATCTGCTAAGATCCCCTTGACCAAAGCAAGTCATAGGATGTGCCAAAGGCATGGAGTGGAGGGTAGGCTGCACCCACCTTGAGGCCCAAGTCAGTCACAGAGCCAAACCCACCATTACTGCAGAGGGGACGTATATCCTTCCTTCAGGGAGGTTGTGGGAGGTAGTAAATATTTGCTGAATAATAATCTAATCTATCACAGATGGTTCACAGAAGTGGAGTGGGATGGATGAAGGAAAACAAAAATTACCAAATAAGCCATCACTGTCCTTGCTCCTTTTAGTCTGCCACTTTCACAAAGCCTGTAGTAGGGCTGGGGAAATTATCTGCTCCTAGTCTCAAAATCCAGGATGGATTCCTGAAATTTTAAATTAGTTTCAAATTATTTTTATTAATTTTGGAGATTGGTAGGTTATTGTTGGATGTGAGCTTTAAAAAACTCAAATAGAGGCTCTCCCAGACCATCCACATAATCAGAACTGGGGCTGCCTGTCCAGGAAGAAGCTGTCAAGTAACATTAAGGCTGATTAAATACTTTTGTGGAAAATACAATAAATCACATTGTATTTCAAGTGCACATTTGGCACTTGAAAATTTCTTAGCATTAAGATACAAAGACACTATTTAAAAATATTTCAGGTAGTTTTCTAAGTGAAGGAGAGACTAGTCAAGTGGCTAGGGTCATTAAAACCAGTTACAAGCCCTTTGTGCTAGAGAAGATCCATGGAAATGTTTTTTTCTGTGGAGTACAAATTTTGTTCACATTTATCTCTGAGAGTGAAGAAAGAAAATGGTATCAATAATTAAGTAAACATGTTATAAGAGTTTGACGTTTAGTTGTTATCTTGGGATATAGTGAGAGACAGAAATGTATTTTTCTGTTGGTGCTTCCTTAAAAAGGATTTTTAATAAACTTTTTTGTGATTCTAAACATTGCTCTGGTTTTACTTTTTGAAGTGCTGAGTGAGGGGTAGGTTTTCTGGTTAGATAGACTTTTCTGTTCAGCACAGCTAGGCTCCAAGATTATTTGTATTCTCCTGGGGTTTTTTCTTTTTTAGCTCTTAGTATATAATAGAAAGAAATTTTAGTTGCCCATCAGGGAAGGATTTCTTTTTTCTTTTATATGATTAAGTGTCTTGAGAATAAAGAATTGGACGGCAGTGTATTCAAGTATGTTCTGTCCATCTCAGAAAATCTTTAGCAGGTGGCCAGAGAGAAAAGGTCACATGAAAGATCCTCACTCTCCAACAACTATCTTTTCTTGTTCTCACGGAACTGCTAAGACTGTTATAAAGTCCACTAGTATCTTTTGCCACATGGCCTGAACGGTGGGGTCATGGGCTTTCTCCATGGAGTCATCAATTGTTTTCAGCTGTTACTGGACCAGAATCAAATATGACTTTGCCTGCTCCTTTCTTTATACCAACAGTGTTTATTTGTTCTCCATGCCTGACTGAAGACCTAGCTTAACCCTGTTGCTTGAAGCCTCTGCTTTCTACTGAGCTCATGTAAGGAGCAGCTCTTCCAGTGAGGGTCCCCTTTTATGTAGCATTATGAACTCAAAGCATCAGCGGAGGCCTGAGCTTTCTCCGGGTGAACTAGAAAAGACCTGGGCTGGGCATCAGAAGACCTGGGCTCTGGAACTGGTGTTACCTGCCCCATAATTGTGCGCTGGTAAATTCTTTTACCTTTTCTGAGCCTTAGCGTTTCACAGATAGATATGTCTTTGAAAATAGTATTGGGATATGCTAAAGTGTTATTGATGATTCTTGCAAGATTTGTCTGAGAAAGCTCCAGTGTGATAATCAGTGTGTATGGTTTCTTATAATAGCTGAACAGATTCTATAAGCATAAGGCTAATAACGGAAACTACTTAAAATGACCAGATTCTCACTGTAGCTTTCTTTAAAAAAAATACATGAATAAATTTAAGACTGTATGTTAGGAATGCTTTTGGGGCTTCAGTTTTTAATTTATAGTTAGACCAGTTGTTGAAGCTTGAGATCTCATTTACTACTACTCCTATGTTTCCTCGAAAATAAGACTGGGTCTTATATTAATTTTTGCTCCAAAAGACGCATTAGGGCTTATGTTCAGGGGATGTCATCCTGAAAAATCATGCTAGGGATTATTTTCCGATTAGGTCTTATTTTCGGGGAAATATGGTAGTTTTTGTTTTGTTTTAAGGTCCCATTTACTTCTAAGCAGTAGTTTTATTAGTAATAAAAATCAGCTCAGTATGTCTTACTGATCATTGTTGTATACTCCTCAAGGGCGGGCATAGAATTTTACAGAGGCAACATAGTGTAATATGTGAGCCTTTTCTCTTTTGCTTACTGGACGTGACCTTGGGCAAGTTAGTGAAATTCTGTATGTCACATTGTTTTCTGTAGAATGGGTAAGTGAAATTAATTAATTGATTAAATTCTTTCAGTGTCTGTCTCTGAGTTTTGATATAGGTAGATAGCCAGTAAACTCGTATTTAGTGAATAATCACTTTCCTGTTCATTTTTCTTGTAAATGTAATATACTTTATTTACTTCTTATATATTTTTGCCTGCCTTGCCCTTTCTTGCCCTTTGCTTGTTTCCTTTGGCTAACGCTATCTTCTTTATTTGTTATCTTGTTTCTGAGGGATTATAAGAGACTATTAATGGCAGTTTCTAAGGGGTTAGTTTTGTAATAGAGCGGTACTTGAAATGATATGGTATAGTCTTCAGAGCAATCAGTAGAGATAATCAATTGCAACTTTTTTCTATTGCCATCCTCTGGCATTTCCGGGTTTCCTGAGATAGGTGCTGTAACTAAATATTTTTGTGGAAAAGAAGGGAATGATATATATGCTCTGTTTGCTGATCATTAATGCTACATTAATGTTACAGTTTCAGTTAGTCAGTTCTTAAAAATCTAGAAGTATAGATTAGAATATTTACTTTGAATACTTAGAAAATATAACTGTTCTGTTGGAATCCACCTCGTTTTTGGATAAGCTAGCATACATATTGCCAAGTTTTAATTTTATCCATTTTAAAAGACAGGACCATGGTATGAGTAATCCTACATATAGGTTTACTCCTACAAAATCTAGTTAAATGTTTTAATTGACGTATATAGAAATGTGCTCAGATCATAGGTGTATACAGCTTAGTGCATTTTCACAGACTGAAATCCCTCTGTAACTAGCACTCACGTCAAGAAATAAAACATTACCAATCCCCCCCTAATCTTCCCCTGTACCCCCTCCCAGTGAATAGCCCCCATACAAGTATTGTCTCTATTTCTATTTTTAATTCACTTTATTTTTAAAACAAATTTACATTAATTATGTCTTGTTTAGTTAATATTAATTTGCGATGCCCTGATCCCAGGCTCCTAGCTATGGGCCGAAGTTGGAGGGGAGGAGAAAGGTAGGCATGGTATATAAAAGCATGTAGGATAGAAGGGAAAGCATACCTGGCTTAAAATTTGTCATGATTTGAATGAGCCAAATATAGGCGATTATGGTGAATTTGAACTTGATACCTTTACTAGAGGGGAAAGTTGCTGAATGTGTTTTTTATGAAAAAATCATAATATAAAAAGTGGAGAATTTAAAGGGTAGAGGATCCAGAAAAGTGAAAATGAAACAGGAGATTGACAGAATGCTTTCATGTAAATAAATGTGTCCATGGTAATGTTTTAGGTACTACATATGAATTAGAATACTGCTTAGGTATGCAGACAGGACTTTTCCTTCTGTGTTTTTAAAGACTTTCTGTGAAAAGGAAATTTGAAGTCATAAAGAATTGACTGATAGAGATTAAGGTAGAGGTGCACATAGGAATGTGGCCCAGGAAGGGAGACAGTGATGTATGTAAATAGGCTGTGGAGGATACAAAGGAGAGACCCGAGGCCGGGAGTCAGGAGTCTGTGTGTTTTATCCTGGTCTTACTAATTGTGTGACTTTTTTAAGCAAGTCACTGAACTTCGGTCCCCTTCTGCTTTTGTAAAGTACATACGTTACCTGTTTACCCTGCCTTGGGGCATTATAGTAAGGATAAAATGAGATGATAGAATTTTGCAAAATTAAAAGCACTGGACAAATAGTTTTATGGAGATATAAAAATTAGGTTGGCTTGGTCAGCATAGTAAAAGGAATGTTGATGAGAACATTCTTTAAGATTATTCAACTCCTTTTGCTCTATATCTGAAATCATTAAGTAGCTTTATGAAAATATGTGGTTTGTCAAGTAGATCTACTCATTACTAAAGGGGTATCTTGAGCTGATAAAAGTTGTCAGTTGAAGGTGATGGCAAATTAATAAATTTGTTGTTTACAAATTGGTTTTATAAGTATTTGATAGATGTGAATGGATTTACTAGGATTTGACCAACTCTGCGTGACCTGTTTCAGACCTAACCCAGGAGCCTGCAAGTGACAACAGCCTACAAGGTCCTTAAGAAAGCTTGGCCTGGAGGAGAACACATGAAAAAAAGGTTTGTTTTTGCTAAATGTAATTTATGAAAATGTTTACAAGTAAAAAATCGTAATGCACAAAGGATTGTTTTCTTTTTCCCTTTTCAGAACCCCAAGAGGCTTTGTTTTCTGTGAAAAGGTATTTCTGTGCAGTTGCTCCGATGACAGAGTTACCTGCACCCTTGTCCTACTTCCAGAATGCACAGATGACCGAGGACAGTCACCTGAGCAATACTGTACGTAGCCAGGTACAGTGTCAGCCTCTGCAACTGCCTTTGCCAGACTGGGGATTCAGTGATCCCCCTGCCCCGCCTCCGAGAGAGGCTTCAGGGGCTGAGCAGGCTTTCTCAGCTTTACTAAATTCATGTATTTTCTGACTTTATCTGAGGGCAAAGCACTGTACCTTTTGGTGCTGGGGACACAAGGCTATGTGAGACATGGGTGTTACACAGTTCCTACCTGGCTCAGATATCACCTCCTTCACTGAAGCCTTCTTACTCGGCTATTATTATTTTATCTATCTTGCCCTACTCTTCTATAGGCTGAGTGTATTTCACATTAATTTTTTCAGTATCTAGCATAGTTCCTGACAGTGCTCAGTCAGCGTTCAGTGACAGAATGTGTGATGATGAATGCAAGTCTAAGTGTAGAGTCCTAAGAGAGTTCAAAGGAGAAAATCAGGAAAGAGGTATAATCCATGGCATGGGACACAGAGGCTTCACTGGCTACACACAGAGACATCAGATCGGCCTGCGACCGTTAGCTAATCATGGATTGAATGTGGCTTCCGCAGAGGGCCTGTGAGATGGTTGGGGAATTGGTAGGATTTTTAGAGGTGGAGTCAGAATGGGCGAAAACTTAAGGCCAACAGTAAGCTATGTGGAGGCCTGGGGGCGGGGGAATCAGACTCCTGTTTCAACCGGAGGGCAGAACCCGTGGGGGGAAGAGACCACAACACAGGCTCTGGATCAGTGAAAACAATTTTCTCACAATTACTCTCTGTCTGAAAGATCATGGAGTGCCTTGTGGGCTAGTGTGTGCTTGTCACTCAAAGCGGTCTCAAAGGCTGGAAGACTACCAGCCAGCCCAACCTGCAGACTGGAATGAGCAGCAAACTAGAACACTAGATGGCCTGGAAGTTCGCTTCACACTCTGAAGATCAGGAATTCCAACTGAAGGTTAAAATGTGGGGAAGTAGGCTTCACAAAGTAGACTTTGAGGGATGGGTAGGACTTGAATAGAGCAAACTGGAAAGTCATTACTGATAGAAGTAACACTAGTGGAGGAAGAATTTTCCTAAAATATAAATTGATAGGGAGGCCATATCCAGAGATCTAATGCAACAAAGGCAGACCACATTGTATTGCTAGAACATTTTTAATCAAGTGAAATCAAGTTAAAATGAATATCAAGGGAAGCCTGAAAGCGAACACAAGCTGTAAACTTAGAGGTGTGTGGAGGAAGGGAGAGGGACTTTGCACCATGTGCCTTGGTGCTCAGTTGACAAAGGGGTGTTACCAGGACTGATTTTTGTGACAACACATTTGCTCCTCTTCTGTGCGTCAGCAGCTTGATTACTCTTTTTCGCTGTTCCCTACGAACACCTTTTTGAAAAGTTAGGATGGGGCCGGATTATGAAGTTCTTTGGATACAGGATGTGAAAATTTGGACGTTACAGACTTTGTACTCATTTTTAAACTGTTACTTCAGAGGAGGGAGAGGGTAAGTGGAAACAGCGTAGTCAGGCCTCTGGGTACCCCTTCCTTAACCAGAGCAGCTCCTAGTTACAAATCTTCTCTGGATCCCTTGAAGAAAAGATTCCACAACTAACAAGTTTTGAAAAAACACAATTACATGTCACTCATTTGACCCAAACCCTCCAGAGGCATCTCATCTCAGAATACAGTCTGGTCTGTGAGGTTTTAACCTTTCCCTACCTCTGCCTCATCTCTGTCTTATCTCTTACCACCCTCCCCTCCTCCCCCGCTCCCTCAGGTCTGTCTCTGAGCCCTGGGTTATTCTCCCACTCTTCACATGGCTCCCTTCACTTCCTTCAGGTCACCTCATGGGTCACCTTAGCAGTGAGGCCTTGCCTTCCTCGGCTCCCCCTCCCTTCCCTGCCACCTGGCACTCCCTATACCCTTAGGCTGCTTTTCTTGTACATAGTATTTCTAGCATACTACCTGTTTACTTGTGGATTTTCTCTCCCTGTTTCCCCCTGCTATGTGTAAGCTGCTTGAGGCCAGGTACATAATCTGCTTTGTTCACTCTCTCATCCCCAGCTCCAAGAACAGCGCTGGGCACCTAGTGAGCTCTCTGTTGTTAATGTAGTATTTCTATCCCTCACACTCAGGTTTTGTAGGGCTTTCATGGTATTATTTTCCTGCCTTTTGGTACACCTTAGTGACTGATGAATAAAATATCCCCTTGAAATAAAGGGTGTGATAGAGGAGGTACAGTTGCATGGGATTTTTATTTATAATTACATATGTTCATGGTTTATTTTTAGCAAGTCTTAGTGCTAATATTCTCAGCGGTACCTTCCATATCTGTTAGGGTACCACTGTCTAGACCATCAGGCCTGATTTATTTGTATGATTTTGACTGCTGTTAAAAATGTGATGTAGGGCCGGCCTGGTGGCGCAGGCGGTTAGAGCTCCATGCTCCTAACTCTGAAGGCTGCCGGTTCGATTCCCACATGGGCCAGTGGGCTCTCAACAAAAAAAAAAAAAAAAAAAAAAAAAAAGTGATGTCAAATACTGTGTTTCCCCGAAAATAAGACCTAGCTGGACCATCAGCTCTAATGCGTCTTTTGGAACAAAAATTAATATAAGACCTGGTCCTATACTATATGTTTTAGTAAAATAAGACTTGGTCTTATATTAATTTTTGCTCCAAGAGACGCACTAGAGCTGATGGTCCGGCCAGGTCTTATCTTCGGGGAAACATGGTAAGTTTCTCTTTTGTTTATCCTTAAAAAATGCCCTCTATAACTTACAAAGATCTTCTTTATACATCCTCATACTTTTCAATTATCATGGGATAGGTATTATTCCCATTTTACAATTCAGATGTCTATCCAAGATCACATAGAAAGTTAAATGACAGACTTGGAACTTCAAACTGCTTTCTAACTCCCAACACGTTTGGTATACTTTCTGTTCTTCCAACTGTCTCTTACTTCAGAAAAACGTAATGCCTAAAGGAGACACTTACTATGGGAAAAAAATTCTAAGGAAAAGAAAAATGAAGTCTCTATATTCATTTTTGGACTAATGTATTTTTAAAAACCCCCAAAAAGAGGAAAAATACCTTACATTCTTATAGCTATAAAGAAGCCATTGTATAAACATATGCTCTGGTTGGTTATGAAAACAGGGGGGTAGATCCAAATTTAAATTGGACATAGACGACTGTTTTTGTGGATTAATTGTTTTATTTCTCCTCTTGGATAGTGGAACTGTTACATACAAGAACGTTATCTGGTCCTTTTTCTATAGTTTGTGATCTGTCATAATCCTTTGTTTTACTATGTCTGTTAAAAAATTGTAAGGTTTTATTTTTCTGGTGCAAAATTTTGATGGTAGAGCTCTTTTTCCTTCACTTGTCATAATTCGTTGCCAGAAGTCAGCCTCCATTTCATTTCTACTACATTACAGGAATATACTAAAACTAGAGGAAACTGAAAATATAAAGTTCAGAATAGTGAAAATTTATGCTTTGATTTGGTATAGACTTACATCGTTTATGTGGACTAGGCTCTGAGACGTTTTTGCTTTTCTAAGATACAAAAACGGTGATTTTTTTTTTTTGGTCAAAAATTCATTTGTATTTTATATATATTTGTATATTGTGTAGTAGTAGAGCAGTGATTTTCAAATCTTTGTGTGCATTGGAATCCCCTGAAAGAATTGTTGATACAAATTCTTTGGCCCCAAACCCCGAGTTTTGTAGGTCTGGGATGGGGCCAGAGAATTTGCGTTTCTGACAAACTCTTGCCAGTGTTTCTGGTCCAGGGATCATAGTTTGAGAACCATTATACTTAAGTAATGACATTAGAGAAAAGCTATTGGATTTATAAATTGAATACTCGGTATTTTATTTATATTAGTTAATTCTGACCCGAATTTTCTAGTCCTTAAGGAAATACATTGTCAATAGCCTTTTTGATTTAGAATGGAAAAAAAATCAATCATTTGTTAACTAAAAAGAAGCCTTAAAGTAGTAATTCATTGAAAGATCAATAATGATTCTCTATATAAAGCAATTGCTGGAGAACACTTATGTAAATGCTTTACCATCAGCTGCTAAATTTACAACATTAAAATGTATCTGCTCTTTATAAAGGAAGGTCATCTGCAATATCTTTTCTGAATTCAAAACATTAGATGTAAAGAACTTTACTAAGTTGTTAGCAAATCATAGACTGGCAGAACTAACCTCATTTTCTAGATGATGGTGGGTCACCTTTTTTTAAGTATGAGAAATCCTGTAAGATTAAACAGAAAGCAAACCTATAAGCTATTTAAAGTGATGTTTAAGTACTAGGGACTTTGAGGAGAAAAAACATAAATGAAAGAAATGATCTAAATTTAAACTGAATAGGGTTCACAGGCCCAGTTAGCCTTTAACACTGTTACTGTACTGTTTATAGAAATGAATTTGTTTTCCCAGTTATGTCAAAGTGAGGTAAGGAGAAAAAGAACTTAAAATCTTTGTGACCTCCAGAGGAACGTGCTTGCTTTTGTATGAGAGTAAAGTCAGAAATGTTTGGCACAGATCTTAATAGTTTGTTTAAAAACTCTAGGTTCAAGCCCAACACGATAGCCCCATAAATGTTAAATGTCAGGTTGGTGCAAAAGTAGTTGTGGTTTAAAAGATTAAAAATAATTGCAAAAACCCAATAACTTTTGTACCAACCTAATAGTATCTGTTTAATGTTAACGCTCCCTGTTCAGTGAACCAGTTAATGTTCACTGTTCAAGGAAATGACAGCCTTCCTTGATGTTAAAGTGATGGTTAAAGCTCTAACTCCAGGGAGTCACAAAGCTTGGACAGGTGCTGGATGGATTTTTGTGTGCTGTTGGAAACGTATTGCCTATGATTAATAAATATGTTCAAGTTTTCCACGTAACTTGCAGGTTCTTCAGTTAAGCTACTCTTCTAGTTTTTCCTACAGGGCAGGTTTAGGAGCCTCAAATTTCTAAATGTAGAAATCCAAACAATATCCATAAAGTCTTACAGGATTGATACTTTTTCTTATAAATAAATAAACATTCATATTAAGTAAATAACATGCAGACTGTAAATATAGCAACATAATGAAATACATTGTAACTTTAGGCATCTTGACTTATTACATGGAAATGTATGCATGAAATAATATTAGATGAAAAAATAAGGATGCAATATTTATGAACATTCATTATAACTATGTACATGTGTGTATGTTGAAAAACATTACAGTTTGGAGTGTTGTAAGAATAAGTTTTACTTGTAAAATCATCTAAGGTCATATTCAGCAATATAAATTTATAAACTTAAATGTGGCAAAAACTGCCATGAACAAAGTCATAAAACAAACTGGGCAAAGGCTTATAATGCATAATGACATATCTTAATGTACAAAGAATTCTTATGAAGTCAAACGGAACATGAACAACTCAGTAACATTACCAAAGGATATGAGCAATATATATGGTGGAAGAAGAAGAAATAAAAATGGCACCAAATATAAGAAAAGACTAGTTGATCAACCTTACTAATAATCAAAGATATAGAAATGAAAACTTTTCATTTTTCACCTATCAGTGAGGAAGGATTGATACCAATTCCTACTAAAGGTGTAGGGAAAACAGCCATTCTCGTATGCTTTTCAAGGGAGTTAAGTTCATGTTTCTTTGGAGACAAGTTGTTAACTGAGTCTGCAAATCTACATGCCTTTTGGAGATAACTTAGCAATTAATAGGAAAAAAATGCACATACCTTTTGACCTAGCATTTTCACTTCTCACATTTTATGCTATAGAAACATTACAAGAGTGCCAAGAAATACACTCAAGAGTATTTATTGAAGCATTATTTGCAACTGAGAATTTTGAGATAGCTTCAATCTTACGTTACTAACGGTTTACCCAGTCAGTATAATGTAATGGCTAATAGTATAGGATCTGTTTACTAAACCATCTGAATTAGAATCTCTTTAGAACTTCTTAGTTCTGTGATCTTTGGCAAGTTATCTGGCCTCTCTAAGCTTCAGTTTCTTTATCTGTTAAATAAAGTTTATAATATTAATAAATTCAGTCTTACTAGAATTAAATGAGATTACTCACCTGAAGTACATAGGTAGCCAATTGCAGCCCGCGATCCATTTTTTATTGGCCCACAGCAAATTCCAAAAATATATTTAGTTTACTTAAATAAACCAGGTGAGGCAATACATACTTCACCTCGAGTAAGTGGCCCGGCTGTTTGTGTATTTTACCGCATATGGCCCTTGGTAAAAAACGTTGAAAAAAGTTTGGACACCCCTGGTCTAGCATATACATGGTCAATAAATCTTAGCAATTATTATCATAATTGTTATTACTATGCTGCTGTTATAATACTTAAATTGGAGGTATGTGTTTACCATTTTTTAAAACTTAATTACAGTTGATATTTAATATTATATTAGTTTTAGGTGTACAGCATAGTGGTTAGACATTTATATGAATTGCAAAGTGATTCCCCCCGTAAGTCTGGTACCACCTGGCACCATATATAGTTATTACAATATTACTAACTATATTCCCTATGATGTACGTGTACTTTACATCCCTGGGACTATTTTTTAACTGCCACTTTGTATTTCTTAATCCTTTCCCCGGTTTCACCCAGTCCCCAAACCCCGCTCCCATCTTGCAACCATCAGTTTGTTCTGTGTATCTATAAGTTTGTTTCTGTTTTGTTTGTTGGTTTATTTTTTTAGATTCCACATAGAAGTGAAATCATACTGTATTTGTCTTTCACTGTCTGACTTATTTCATTAGCTTAATACCCAAGTTTGAGGTATATGTCCTGGCATAGAAAGGTATCTGATACATGATTAAGTGACAAAAGCACATTGCAGAACCAGGCTTTCAGAAAATCTAACAGTACATCAGATTGCTCACCACATTCATGTTGTGGGACAGAGATTAGGGAGGATAGAGGCTTTCTAAGGTACAAACAAAAGTTTATAAGACTTTTAAAAACTTCTAAAAAATGTTTACAAACTTTTGTTTGTATTTCTTTTAATTACAGAACTAAAACTTTAAAAAAGGCAGGCAGGAAACAAGGTTAAAAAAAAGCAGGCAGACACTACACTATATTAAAAATACTTCCGCAATTTTTGCTGCTTGAGAAGTATTCTCTCTGCTTGAGGGTCTACATGCCTTGGGTGGCTGGCCTGTACTTGCATCACATTCCGAAGTAAGGAGAAGGGAGAAACAATTAAAACGAAGCCTCTGACGTAATGGTGTAGGAGGTTGGGGGAATCTGACTTCATGGGAATTCACTTCCCACATACTCATCACTTCCTACGTACTCACCACTTCCCGAAGGACCCCGCCCTCCCTGAAACTTACAACATTTTTATAGTGAGTAATCCTTCCCCCTGCCACTGAAATGAAATCATTTCTAATTGCTACAACACTGGTTTTTCTGAACCTTAACAATAACCTTTAAGGATAAAAGTACAGAAGCAGTAAAAAAATCGGTGGTTGTCGGTGTATCGGAAAGGGAGGGATAAATAGGCAGAGCACAGAGGGTTTTTAGGACAGTGAAACTATTCCACATGCCTTGTTTCCCTGAAAATGAGACTGGGTCTTATATTAATTTTTGCTCCAAAAGACACATTAGGGTTTATGTTCAGGGGATGTCATCCTTAAAAACCATGCTAGGGCTTATTTTCCAATTAAGTTTTCTTTTCGGGGAAACATGGTAATACTATGGTGGATACATGTTTCATTGTACATGCTTCAAAACCCATAGAACGTACAACACCAAGAGTGGACCCTAATGTAAACTATGGATTTTGGGTGCTGATGACATGTCAATGTATTTTCATTGATTGTGCAAGTGTACCAGTGTGGTGTAGGATGTTGATGGGGGAAGGCTGTGTGGGGACAAGGAGTATATGGGAACTCTACTTTCTGCTCAGTTTTGTTATGAACCTAAAGCTGCTCTAAAAATTATTTTTCTTAAGGAAGAAAGAAATGAGCTACCAAACCACACACATAAAAGACCTGTAAGTTCTTTTTTTTTTTTAAAGATTTTATTGGGGAAGGGGAACAGTGTGTATCTCCAGGACTTTATTGGGGAACAGTGTGCTTCTCCAGGACCAATCAGCTCCAAGTCAAGTCATTGTCCTTCAGTCTAGTTGTGGAGGGCGCAGCTCAGCTCCAAGTCCAGTCACCGTTTTCAGTCTAGTTGCAGGGGGCGCAGCCCACCATCCCATGCAAGAGTCGAGCCGGCAACCTTGTTGAGAGCTCGTGCTCTAACCAACTGAGCCATCCGTTTGCCCAAGCCTGTATGTTTTTATCTTTTATAAATATATACTGACATACTTATGATGAAAGAAATGATATGTCCAAATTTGCCTCTAAATAATACTGGCAGGGCAGTACTGGGTGGGAAAATAGATGGAAAAAGATTAGCCATGACTTGATAATAATTGAAGCTAAGTAAAGTGTTCATGGGGCTTGATTATACACTTCTGACCATATTTATTTTAACTTTTTCCATAATAAAAAGTTGTGTTTTTTTTAATTAGCCTTAAAAATAATACTGTCATCGTTCCAATATTTAGCTACTAAGATTTTTTTATTTTGGAAATCCCTTATTCTAGTGTCATCTTCCTCATCTGACAGTTTTTAAAGCATTTACACAGCCCTTTGAGAAAGATGCTATTTTTTTTAAAACAGCTTTGTTAAAGTATACTTGGCATGCAGTAAACTGCACATATTTAAAGTATACAGTTTGATAAGTTTTGATGTGTGTATACCCTTGAAACCACCACCACAGACAAGATAATGAACATAACCATCACTCCCAAAAGTTTCCTCATGCTCCTTTGTAATCTTTTCCTCTTGCCCCTCCTCAACTACTCCCCATCCCTAGGCAACCACTGGTCAAATTTTTGTCACTATAGTTTTTATTTCCTAGAATTTTATATAAATGAAACCATACAGTATGTACTCTTCTGTCTAGCTTCTTTCATTCAACACAATTATTTCTTTTTTTCCCCCTTTCTTCTGCTTCCCCTGCCTACTCTGGTTCAAGCCGTTGTTTCTCGGTCTAGTTGTGTATCAATAGTTCCTTTTTATTGTTGAGTTGTATTCCATTGTATTGATATACTACAGGGTTTTGTTTTTTTTTTATCCATTCACTGTTCATCGATATTTGCATTTTTTCCAGTTTGGGGTTATTACAAATAAGGATGTTACAGGCATTCATGTACAAATCTTTGAATGGACATATGCTTTCATTTATTTTGAGTAAATACCTAAGAGCAGACTACATTATACAATGCAGTTGTATAATATATTGAACTTTTTAAGATACTGTTAAACAGTACTCCAAATTGGTTGTGTAATTTTGCACCAGCAGTTATGAGAGTTCCAGTTCCTCCATATCCTCATCAGCATTTGGTAAGGTCAGTCCTTTAGTTTTTTAGCCATTGTAGAGGGTGTGTAGTATCTGAATGTGGTTTTAATTTGAATTTCTCCAAATAATGATGTTAAGTGTGCTTTTCTTGTGCTTATCTGTCATCCTAATATCTTTGGTAAAGTGTCTGTTTAAGTCTCTTGCTTAGTTTTTAAATTGGGTTGTTTGTTTTCTTATCATTGAGTTTTGAAAGCTCTGGATATATAGGCTTTGCAAACATTTTTTCTCAGTCTGTGGCTTGTCTTTTTATTAACAGTGTTTTTTGAAGAGCAGAAGTAGATCAGTTTAGATATTAAAGTCCCTCTTATCAATATTTTGTGATTCTCTTTTTGGTGTCATCTAAGAAATCATTGCCTAACTCAAGTTCTCAAAAGTTCTTTCCTACGTTTTCTTCTGGAAACTTTATAGTTTTAGGTTTTACATTTAGGTCTGTATAGTGAGTATAATTTTTTGTATGTGGTATGAGGTATGGATCAAAGTTCATTTTTCTCCATTTGGATATCCGGTTGTTTCAGAACCATTGGTTGAAAAAGACTATTGAATTGCCTTTGCACCTTTGGCAAAAATTCATTGTCCGTGTATGTGTCGGTCTGTTTCTGGGCTCTCTGATCTGTTCCATTAGTCTATTTGTCCATCTTTGTGCCAATATTACATTTTCTTGATTACTGTTAACTAAGAAGTCTTTTTCAACTAGGCAAAGAACTTTATTAACTGTTGTTTCAAACTTTATTCCCAAGCTTCTTCACCTTAATTAGCTGCAAAGAATGATATGTGGAAGCAAAAACTGAAAAGAGTTGTAATGTCCAAGGGATTTGGGCTTAAAAATATTAGAGATCGAGATTTTATCAGATCCATGAACAAAATTTTAAAAAGCAGTCATAATACAAAATAGCAGCTCCAAGTAACTTCTTCAAGTTTTATCTTCTTCAGAAGTTGACTCAATTCAGTTTGCTTCATTCTTGGAAGCCTCATCATCGTTCTCCACAAGATCTGGAACTTCATCATCATCATCCTCTCCAGCAGCCAGTGGTACTTTTCCATCCCCAGATGGTTTGGGCAGAGCTTCAGCCAGTCTCGTTGAACTAGTCAGACTGTGTGCACCGAGCTGGTTTAAATGCTCCGTAGCATTTCTGTCAGCTGCTTGGTCTCAGCATGGCCTGTGATAGTCCCAAGTGTTCACGGCCAGAGAGGTTTGAACTTTAGGATTGTTAAAGTGGATCACTGTTCCTTGGTTTGTGAACATAGTCAGTTCTTCAATACCAGAGATATTGTTTGCCCCTAACTTCTTTAAGGAGAACTGAAGTTTTGTATCATGTGCTGTAGCTGTTCTGTGAACCAACTTCTTCTTTCTGTGAGCAGTTCCTTTCCCACCAATGTGCACTTGTGCCTGCAGTTTGGCGAGTTTCTCCTGGTTCACGATAGTTTCTTTCATCTTGTTGGAGAGGAAACGGAGCTGCACAGGGAACTAGAGTTGGCTCTCAGGAGTTCTTGGGCAGACCAGCTGAGAATAAACGCACACTCGCAGGGACACAAGATGGCAGCTAGAGCATAAGAAGTCCTAAAATCAAGTAGCATTAGTTTTTTAACTTTGAAAATTGTTTTGGATATCTTAGGTCCTTTGTATTTACATATGAATTTTACAAACATTTCCACAAAAAAGTTTGCTAGAATTCTGATTGAGATTGCATTCAATCTATAGATCAGTTGGAGGTGGGTTAGGGTGCAGGGGACGAGGGTGGTGATAGAATTGGCACCTTAATAATATAAAGTCTTTCAGTCCATGAATGCAGTATATTTCTACATTTATTTAGGTCTTCTTCAAAAAATTTTTTTAAAATTGTGATAAAATATAACAAAATTCAAAATTTACCATCTGAAACATTTTTAAGTGTACACTTCAGTTGTGTTTAACTGTATTTACATTGTGGCGCAACAGATGTCTAGAACTTTTCCAACTTGCAAAACTGAAGCTATACCCATTGAAACAACTGAAACTGAAACAACTCCCCATTTCCCCCTTCCCACAGCCCCTAGCAATCACAGTTATACCTTCTGGGTTTTTTTGAGTTGGACTACTTTAAGTATTTCATATAAGTGGAATCATATAGTATTTGTCTTTTTGTGACGTGGTTATTGCACTTAGTGTAATGTCCTCAAGGTTCATCCATGTCTTAGCATGTGACAAGATTTCTGTCTCTTTTGAGGCTGAATAATATTCCGTTGTATGTGTGCACCATCCTTTCTTCATCTATGTGTTGATTTGAGTTACTGCCATGTCTTGGTTCTTGTGAATAATGCTGCAATGATCACAGGTGAGCAAACACTTCTTTTCGATAATGATTTCTCTTCTTTTGGACATATATCCAGAAGTGGGGTTGCTGGGTCATATGATAATTCTATGTTTAATTTTTTAAGAAAACTCCATACTGTTTTGTATTGTAGTTGCACCATTTTGCAGTCATAACAATAGTGCCCAGGGTTCCAATTTTTCTACATCCTCACTAATACTTTTTATTCCTAGTTTTTTGATAGTAGTCATCCCAATGGGTGCAAGAATGGTGTCTCATTGTACTTTTGATTTGCATTTCTCTAATGATTAGTACTGTTGAGCATCTTCTCATATGCTTATTGGCCATTTGTATGTATTCTTTGGAGAAATGTCTATTCAAGTCCTTTGCTCAGTTTAAAATCAAATTGTTTTGTTGTTGTTGTTGAGTGGTAGGAGTTCTTTATATATTCTGAATACTAACCCCTTATCAGATATATGATTTGCACATACTTTCTCCTATTCTGTGGTTGCCTTTTCACTCTGTTGATTGTTTCTTTGATGCACAGAGATTTTAAAGTTTGATGTAGTCCCATTTGTCTATTTTTGCTTTTATTCTTTAATTTGTCATAGCAGTAGTGAATAGGTATATTTGGGGTTCCTCAAGATTATGCTCAGGTTCAATGATTAGCTAGGACTCACAGAACTCAGAAAAGGTGTTATACTCACTGTTCTATTTTATTATAGTGAAAGGATATAGATTAAAATTAGCAACAGAAATAGGCACATCGAGCAGGGACTAGGAGACACCAGGCATAAGCTTCTAGTTGTCCTCTCAGTGGAGTCGTGGGGACAGTGCTGAAACCTCCTAGGAACAGTGTGTGACAGCATGCGCGGAGTATTGCCAGTCAGGGAAGTGCATTTGAACCTTGATGTCCAGGTGTTTTATTGGGGTTTGGTCACGTAGACATGGCTGACCCTAGTTCTCTAGCCCCTCCCAAATTCAAGCAGATACTATGTGGCCCAAAACCCCCACCATGGAGCCCATTGTTAGCAATGTGGCCCAAGGCCTCATGCAGACAGAAACACTCTTAATAAGCAGGATATTCCAAGGACTTAGAGGTTATCTCCCAGGAACCAGGCCAAATCTTTCTTTGGCATGTGCAGGGTTTGGACACTCCTGGCTTGCTGAATTAATTCTCTGTTGTACATCCTTCAGCTCAAATGTCACTTCCTCAGAAAGATATTCTCTGGCCACATTATCTAAAAGTAGTGCCATCCCGTGTATTCTTTGTCACATCACCCTGCTATTCCACTCTGTGATTACGTTATTATCTATCTCCCTCTGCTTGAAATCAATTCATGAGAGCAGAAACCTTATCTGTCTTGTTGACTGCTGTATCCCTCGCACCTAGTACATAGCTGGCATTCACTGTTTTTTTATTAATTAGTAAGCATAGTAGTAATTATACTTACAAACTTTGTTTTAAAAGTACCGTAAGCCAAATAGAAAAATGGCAAAGGAATTAATACTTAGTTCATAGAAAAAAAATGCTCATCTTTCCTAGTAATGAGAGAAATAGAAGTTAAAATTACACTGAGATCCCATATTTCACCTATCAGATTGGTAGAAATCCAAGCTTTTCATAGTTTACTGTGTTGACAAGGGCTTGTTGAAATAGGCACTCTCCTACGTTAGTCTTTTTAAAGTGGTACAACACATAGGGAGGGTGATTTGGCAATATACTTTGCATATGTACTTTGACCCAGCAGTTTTACTTCAGGGAATTTCTCCTACAGTTAGGCCCCCCGCATGTGTGAAATAAGTTATAGGGGGCATTCATCACTGCAGTGTTTATAATGGCAAAAAGTTCGAAGCAAGTTAAATGTCCATCATTAGGGGATTGGCCTAATAAATTATGATATATTCATACACTGACTTTGTAGCTGGTTAAAAATATATGTTTTTAAAGAATAGGGATGTTCTTTGGGTACTGATATGTAAAAAAATCTCTATGATACATAGTTAAACAAGTGCAGGACAATGCATTCATTGTGCTACTACCATTTGTGTGATGGGGCAATGAGAATATATATTTGTATTTGCTTGTATGTACACAAAGAAACTTTGATAGGATTTGCAGAGAACAATGACGGTGTTACCCTGGGAGATTTGGAAACTAAGTAGTTTAGTGGGAGACTTTTTACTGTATACCTTTTGATACTCTGACTTTACACCCAGGAGAATGTTTTACCTGTTTAAATAAGTAAATTGTACTTAAAAAAAAAAAAAGAAAAGAAAAGAAAACGTATAGTCAGTTTTAAAAATAGAATCCAAAGTATTATAAAGAAGGGTGTGTGTATTAAACTGTGCTCTACTATCCCATATCAGCTTCGAGGGTGGGGCAGGGTGGGGTTGGCTAATGTTCATTATAAACCAGAACATCCAGTTGAGTAATGTGAATGAGCATATTCTGATTGCCTTTCATGCTAGGCTTAACCCAATTAAACTGTTCCTGTAGCCTAATAGGGCAGCAGTGGTGCCATAGAAAGAACAGGTTTTGAAGCAAGAGACCTGAATTTGATCCTGCCTCCGCTGTTTTCTGGCTAAAATTTTGGACAAGTTGCTTTAGTGCACATATACCAAAACCTCTCAACACATGAAAAGACTAAATGAGATAATGTGAGAGTGCTCTGTAAATGATCAACTACTATGTAGAGAGAGCTATTATTACTTGTTTTTTAGTTTATTTTGAACATTAGTCAACCCATCAAGTTGGTCATAATTGTATGGCTGAGTCACAAACATAACATTCTTAGCATATGGCCGTCACCTCCTCCTAAGAAAATAGAAGGATGAATTCCCTCCGCTGTCCTCCTCAGCTCTCCATCACCCTATGTCTCTGTTCTCTAGACCCCACCTTCTTCATAACCATTTCTTTCCTACGGGACTTGGGCCACTCTAGAGACTTGTGTTCAGCAAAGAGCTACCTTTTGTGCTTTGGAATAGTTTCCTTTTCATTCCTCATAGGGTTTCAGTCTTCATAAATATTTTCTCCATGAAGACAGAGTTACTTCCTGACTGAAGTAGAAGATACCAAGACCTTTGTAAGGCAGCTCTTCTCTCTTTTTTTGTTCCCCTCTGTGTACCCGCCCCCCATTAGTTATCAACCCTCTGTCTGGTATTGTCAATCTCTTCCTCTAATCCTACTTCTGTACTTTGACCTGATAAGTATGCTCAAGACGCTGACATCCCTAAAATAACTTTTTCAATTTGAATCCCTTCTGTTGTCATATCATTTTTTTCTTCAAGGAATGATTGCTTTTAATTTCTCAGTTTCTGTCCGTTCCTCAGTCCATTATGATTTATGATCTGCTTCCCTCTTAACTGTTGTACTTGTGTGAAGAAGTTGGTGAACTTCCCAGTGCCAAAGTCAGTGGCATTTCAGCTCTCATTCTGCCTGACTGTTGATGACACCTTTTTGACATGTGCTTCTCCTTTGGCTTCTGTGACACATTGATTCCTGGGGTTTCTTTCCTCTCCCCTGTTCTTTCTCCTTAATTTCTTTTGGTGGGTTTTCTCCTCTCCCCTGCTGCTTAAGTTTAGGGGTTAATCACACTTCTCTCCTTGGTCATAATCTCCCTCTGTGTTTTTCTTTCCACAGCTGTTGTAGTGCATTAATGACCAGCAAAATCATACTGTTCCTTCTTCCCATTTATACTCTCTCCCTGAGATTTCGTTCTTTTCCAAAGCTATAGAAACTAATGACTTCCCCCAACTCTCTTCTGAGCTTGAAATTCTTATTAACTGCCTTTGGACTTTCCTGCCTGGTAGCAGGTACTTCAGATTCACCTGTCTCCCACACTAAAATCTCTCCTCCTCCCGCCTGCGCGAGAGGCCTTGTGAGCCAGCCCTTGTGAGCCTTGTCTCTAGCAACGTCGTCATCAGCATTCCTAGTCGTCTCTTACGCTAGGAACCTCTAGAGTCATCCTTGACTCCTTCCTGACCATTCACATATAATTTGCCACAAAGCCCTGTCAATTCTGCTTCTGAAATATCTGTCTTCTACATCTATTTTTCATCACCCTCAGTCAGGCTTTTTAAAAATGAAACATAACGTGATGTGTCATGCCCTCAGTCTTGACAATTTTGATGGCTTTCTATTGCCTGTAGGACAAAGTCTAAAGTCCGTTGCACGGCAAACAGGGTTCTTTACAACCTGTTCCTAACCTGTTCTGCCACCAGTCCTGACAAACCCTTTTCTCCAGCCACCTCATGAGTACTCCCTGGTTTTCTGCATAGGCCTTGCACTTCACTTTCACACCTCTGTGCCACGACTCGGTGTCTCTGCCTGAAGCCCATTCACCTTCTACTTCTTCTTGAAGGTTCTACTTAAGAATCGTTATCTTTTATGTTGCCTTTCTTGACCACACAGAATTGTAGTCCTGTAGCACTTGAGAATGATCTCTAATGTAATATTCTATATTAAACCTAACTTATGAACTTCTTAAGGACAGCATCAAGATCTTACTAATTTCAGTACTGCCACAGAAGAGTTCTTGGAATATAGAATATTGATAATTACCTGTGGAATGAATGTATTGAAAGCAAAGTAAAAGAGAACTCGGCCCACACTGAGTCTGCAGAGCTCCCATGTTTTCTTGTGAACAGCAGATTGAGGTGGCTAAGAACTTGATTTCTGCGGTCAGGCATAGCTGGGTTCAAAACTGCTCTGTCACACTTACTAGCTGTGGCTGTTTCCTTACATGTGAAGTGGTGATGATGGGGTGGCTGTGTGTAAATGTAAAGCATATATCAATCCCTGGCACAGTATAAAAATGTTAGGCTATTATTAAGTGTGTAATGCATTTTTAATGACTAATAGTAATACTCTAGTAATAGTTATACCCTGTAGTCAAAGATGAGGTACAGGAGTTCATGTTCTCACAATTCTCCTAAGAGAATACTTTTTTAACCAAATTGATTACATCTTACCAGCAACAGTGACTATCAGTCTACTTTTCTCTCCTGTTCTATTACCTTGTTTCCCCCGAAAATAAGCCCCAATTAAGATCGTCAGCCAGCCGGACGCATTTAGTACGTTATGACGATGTTCCAGAAGAAGATGACATGACTGTATTTGAATAAATGTAGATTGTTGTACGTGAAAAAAGAAGACATCCCTTGAAAATACACTCTAATGCGTCTTTTGGAGCAAAAATGAATATAAGACCAGGTCTTATTCGGGGAAACATGGTATCTGTGAGGAGGAGGAGTGCCTGTTCTTTTTTCCTTAACTATTGTTTTTATTGTTGTTCGTTCTCTTGGGATTCATTCTACCCTTTACAAAAACTGAGTTTTAGATATGAACAGAGATACCAAAAAGGATATTGAACTTGAAGAATAGGAAAGGATAAACCCAAGATAAGGGTAAAGGTAATAAAAGGGTGTCTGGATTAAGAGTCTGAGAAAAGTAGAATCTAAGAAAGGTTCTCATTTCGTTCTGTCATTCATCAAGTATTATTGTCCCCTTACTCTGTACAGGGCACAATGGCAATGGGGCAGGGATATCAGAATTGTTTTAGGCCTAGTTTCTCTCTGTAAAGATATTTTTTTAATTGAATACTTCTTTGAGCTAATTGCAGATTTACATAGCAGTTGTAAGAAATAATACAGAGAGGTCCCCTTGTACATTACTAAACGGATTTTAAGTCTTTTTAATAGTGGAGGTGATATGGCGCCTTGTATAACTGGTAACTGGTATAAAGCCACAAGTAGAAAGCAATTCATGAATTTGGTAAGATTACTCTGCTTGTTGCTGCAGCAAATAAAGGTTTCATGCAGGTATCAGTTTTAAACCAAACCTCAAAGGATGAGTATACTTGTATTCAGTTGGGAATGGGAAAAGAATGCGGTAAGCTGAGACTCAGGTGAAAGGGAGGACCTGGGTTTCTTCAGTGAACAGTGGTAAATAAGCTAGACTTCTTAACTGTACACTTCTTGTAAATGGGTTCTTTCTTGCATCAGGTTTTTAGAATTCAAGTAATGGTGAGCCTGTTGTTAATCTCAGGTCCAGCTGTTACATTTCTGGTTTTGATATAGAACACCTTGATTCTCCTGAGGATCTGATTTAATGAAAATTTTGTACTTTTAGAATGACAGTAGAGAACGGCATGAGCACAGCAGCGAAAGGAGGAGGCGTGGCAATCCTGAGCCAGTGTCTAATGGAGGACCCCAGGGTGACACACTGCGGGCAGTGGAACAAGATGATGAAGAAGATGAGGAACTGACTCTGAAATACGGCGCCAAACATGTGATCATGCTCTTTGTCCCCGTGACTCTCTGTATGGTGGTGGTGGTGGCCACCATCAAATCAGTCAGCTTTTATACCCGGAAGGATGGGCAGCTGTATGTATGAGTGTTTTGTTTTATTGTTCTCAAGACCAGTGTAGCTTTTCTTCACAGCATGTCATCTCCAGCTTGAAGGCCTCTGAACTGAAGGGGCACGAAGGCTAGAGAGTTCTTCACTCAGAAGGAGTTGAGAGAGTGAGGAGTTATTTGTTACTTGATGCTTTAAATAGAGAAAATGAAGGCCACAGAACGAGATTTCCTGTATGGTGTCACTAAGGGCTGAATTTATTTGGATTTGAGCGGGTAAAGAGTTGAATAGTAATCTTTCCCACTTCACGGCCATTGGGCCCATTGTTCTTTGCCTGGAACATCCTTTTCTAACTTAGGTGGATTAATTCCTATTATCCTACTCACTTTGGCTTAAATGTTACGTCCAAAGATAACTTCCCTGATCCTCCTAACAAAAATAGGTACTTTCTGGTATTTCTCATAGCATCCTGTTCTTTTTCACTTGTAGCAATATGCAAATATATAAATATTTATTTACATTATTTGTTCAATACCTGCTTTCCTTCTCTACTGTAAGTTCTATCAGGCCACTTTGTTTCCAGGGCAAGGTATGTAATAAATGCTCAGAAAAAAAAAACAACAGTTGTTAACTGAAAGGATGAAGAATGAATGCAAGCTGGCGCTCTTGGAGAACTGTCATGTATATTCTCTGGCACTGTTGGTGCCAATCCTTTGCCTCCAAGAAAAATGCTTTGCTTCATATGTCACCTAGTTCTGTCTCTAGGATTCTCAAGGGGCTCAACTTTTAAGTGGATTTTAGAATTTGAAATTGGCAAGTGTCTGGAAAACTGTGGGGTGCTGAATGCAAGCTTTTAATATTTAGGAGAAAGGCTAAGACAGTGAGTAAAGAGCAGGAGTTAGAGACAGTAGCCAAAAGAGATTGAGGAATATTCTCTGTAGGAGTTAGAGTTAGGTTTGGCTACATATTATAGAACAAGGGTTAGCAAGCTATAACCCACAGGTCAGATCTGCCTGTCATCTGTTTTTGTAGCTGAAGTTTTATTGGAACACAACCATGTCCATGGTTGTGCATGCCCATGCGGTTTATGTTGTCTATGCCTGCTTTTATAATGGCAGAGTTGCCATTATTTGACCCACAAAGCTTAAAATATTTACTCTCTAGTCCTTTACAGAAAGTTTGCTGACCCCATTATAGAAAATCAAAACAACTGCTTTACATGATAAAGATATTTTATCTCTCTCCCACGGTGTACAGAGGTAGTCGGTCCAGATTGGTGTAGTGACTTCACATTCATCAAGGACTCAGGCTCCTCCTTTCTTTTTTTGCTGCTATACTCTACGTTATTCCAGGGTCCGTCTAGGTTATTGTGGGTGCTGGAGTCCCAGCCTTCATTCAGACAGCAGGAAGGAGTGAGGGAGAAAAGGACATAAGACATCTCTCAGCAGAATTAACTCCTTTCTTAGAAGTTCTACACAACACATCTACTTATAACTCATTGGCCATTACTTAGTCTCATGGCCACACCTGACTATATATATTCAGAACAGTCTTTTAGCTGGGAACATTGGCACCTAGAGTAAAAGTGTTTTTCTGTGAATGATAAAGAAGGGGAAGATGGACATAAGGCATTATTTCAAGACAACTCCAGTTGCAGTCAGCCTAAAGATGAAAGATAATAATTATAAGCCATATTACCTTCCTCTGACAACCACTTGTAGCCTGGGTAGTTTACGTGGCAGAATCCGGTTCTTCTGCAAATCACTAATAAGCTGTGGAGAAGGAACATTTGAGGAGGTAGTTATTTCAGCATATAGTGCTCACTGCATGAAGCCAGTGTCTGACTACAAGGAAGTCTACCTCTCCATGTTTTAGATGTTTCCTTTTATTTCGAAGCACGTACTTTAGAGGCTAGCTATTTTTCTTAGGGTAAAAATTTTTGGCTAGATTGATGAAATGGAAAAAAGTAACATATCAGTTGAATCAAGGCAACAAACCTTGGGTTGGACAGGGTATGTGGTTTGGGATAACACTTACCTGGGGCTTTTGTGTTTTGTTTTGCTGTAGAATCTATACTCCATTCACAGAAGACACAGAGACTGTGGGCCAGAGAGCCCTGCACTCCATTCTGAATGCTGCTATCATGATCAGCGTCATTGTTGTCATGACTATTCTCCTGGTGGCTCTATATAAATACAGATGCTACAAGGTGAGCACAGAGACAGAGCTTTGCTTTTCACCATATTCTTTTTATGATTGGGCTTTCCTGTCACATGCCTTAATTGGTCTAGTAAAGAAAAAGATCTTATATTCTTAAACTAAGTTACTTTTTAGTTTTTCCCCTCTCATTGTAGAACATTTGAAAAATACAAAAAGGCATACATAGAAAACAAATGTTTGCATATTATATCACAATCTAAATGGTTTTAACATTTTGATTTGTGATATATATATACATCTATATACACACGTGTGTGTGTGTGTGTGTGTGTGTGTGTGTGTGTATATATATATATATATATAAAATTCCAAAGGGATATATCCTAAGACTTTTGGTGTTTCCTCATTCACAAATAGCATAATATAATATATTTATCCCCATAAAATAACATATAACTTAAAAAAATCATATTGAGGTAGCCGGATGACTCAGTTGGTTAGAACGTGAGCTCTGAACAACAGAGTTGCTGGTTCAATTCCCGCATGAGCCAGTGAGCTGCGCCCTCTACATCTAGATTGAAGACAACGAGCTGCCGCTGAGCTTCTGGAGGGGCGGCCGGATGGCTCAGTAGGTTAGAGCGCGAGCTCTCAACAACTAGGTTGCCGGTTCAATTCCCGCATGGGATGGTGGGCTGCGCCCCCTGTAACTAAGATGGAAAACGGCAACTGGACTTGGAGAGGAGCTGCGCCCTCCACAACTAGACTGAAGGACAATGACTTGGAGCTGATGGGCCCTGCAGAGACACACTGTTCTCCAATAAAATTTTAAAAAAACAATCATTATATTTTCATACTTGAGCACAGAACAATCAAGCCACCTTCAGATGCTGATTTAAACTTGTTGGTGACTGGCTATATCCCCAGTTCCAAGTGGGTACCCACCCATCATTCCCTCACCACCTCTCTTCCAGTAGCACTGATTCTTTCTTTGGGAAACAAGGGCAGGGGAGGTTGTGCAGGAAAGACACAGACCTAACTTTCCTAGCCTCTGCTTCCCTGGCTCACTCTTTAGCAAGTGACTCACTTCTGAATTTCAGCCACCAGGCACATGTTCCAGATTCATGCCTCAAAAAAATGACAAATTATTAACAGTCATGAACCTTTAGGATCATTTTCAAATAAATACTAAATTTCCAAATATTGAAGTCTACTCTACTTCCCCTTTGTATTTATTTGTGTATATTTTTTAACATAATTAAAAAGCTTAATCAGTATGTGTCCTTTCTTTACTTTAACTTTGGCATAAGCCATTTTCCATATTATAAACTCTTAGAAAATACATCTTAACAGCTACATAATATTTAACTCAATGGGTGTATTGTAATTTACTTCCCCGAATTTCCCTCATATTGGACATTTAAGTTGTTTCCAGTTTTTCACTATTCTAATAAACAATGAATGTCTTTATGCATAGAGCTTTTTCATTTTTTCAGATTATTTTCTTAGGGTAAAATCCTAGACAGAATTTTTGGGGCAAATTATTTACATATTTTTAACTGTCTTGGTACGCTAAATTCCCTTTTCAAAATGATAGTATCAATTTGTACTTAACACTAGTAGTGAATGAACTATCTGTCCTACCTTACCTTTACCAGCATTGAATTTAAAAAATTTTAAATATCTGTGCTAATTTTTATAGGCAAAACAAAATGTCTTAATTTGCATTTAGTTGATTACTAGTAAGATTGGATACCTTTTCAGTGTTCACAGACTCTAAAATTATACAAGGTTTAACCTTGTTTGTTGAACATTTGGATGGATAAAAGTGTTAGCCCAGGTGGTGAACATCTGTAGTCTGATGTTAGCGTATAGAGAAGGTAGAAGAGGAGATGTGTTATGATGATGACAGGAAGTCATCAGAAGGCCAAAGAGCAAATGACGTAAACCCAGGCTGGAAAGCATACTCCTCCCACTGTTCAAATGTGGTCATGTCTTAAGTACTTTTCTTGATCCCTTTTTTCACCATATATATTGTCTGCATATAAATGTTTACTTGCCAGTTCCAGTTTTTTGCTTTATTGGACTCACTTTGTGACTTTTATCTAGACTATATGCAACTTTTGTTCTTCACATTTTGTTGGGAGTGATTGGGGTCACATCCACACCTGTGCGTCCTGGGGTTGGTCCCCCAAGTTCCTAACAGCTTTTTTTTTTTATAAAGTTTTTTTTTTTTGTTTTTTTTTTGGGAAGGGGAACAAGACTTTATTGGGGAACAGTGTGTATTTTTTCAGGATTTTTTCCAAGTTGTCCTTTCAGCCTTAGTTGTAGAGGGTGTTGTTCAGCTTCAAGTTGTCCTTTCAGTCTTAGTTGTGGAGGGTGCAGCTCGGCTCCAGGTCCAGTTGCCATTGCTAGTTGTAGGGGGCGAAGCCCACCATCCCTTGCGGGAGTCGAACCAGCAACCTTGTGGTTGAGAGGACGCACTCCAACCACCATCCAGGAGCTCAGTGGCAGCTCAGCTCAAGGTGCCGTGTTCAATCATTAGTTGCAGGGGGCGCTGCCCACCATCCCTTGTGGGAAATCAAACTGGCAACCTTGTGGTTGAGAGCCCACTGGCCCATGTGGGAATCGAACCGGCAGCCTTCGGAGTTAGGAGCACGGGGCTCCAACTGCCTGAGCCACCGGGCTGGCCCCACTAACAGCTTTAAGAAGTTTCTTTCTTGAGTTTCTTCCTTTCTGTAGTCTCCCGGATACTTTCTGGTTTTTGGCCTTCCCTGTTTCCTTCCTTCAGCCAGAAAGCTGGGCTTTATTTTCCCGGTGTCAGTGCCAGGTGGGAGGACAGAGAGAAATATAGCAAGGGCCATTTGCCTCACTGTCTGGGAACTACAGCTCCTCCAGTCAAATGGGAAGAGCTTCCCCTCCTCCTAAATGTTAGGCTCCTGCCACCCCCATTGCCACCACCACTGGATTGTTTGGGGGTTGGATGTGAAAGAATGGAGAAAATGGAAAAACCAGAAAATAGGATTTTTCATTCTATTTTGGTGTTAGGAGACTTCTTTCCTGTTCCTCTGGCCAAAACTGGAGGGTTTCTCCTGCTGCTCTCACTGTCTTGCTAAAAAACCACTCCGGATGTGTTGAGTAGTGGTGGGAAGGGTAGTACTGGAGGGAAAAAAAGTGGTAAACTCATTGTTGGTCCACTGGTACTTTTCATTCCCCAGTTCACCTGCCTCTCTTTACTTTTCAGATCCTCAACTAGCAGCTGCATGCATTCTATCCAGGTTTTATAGCTGCATTCGGTGGGAGAAACAGGATGGGATGTGCTTTTACTCCTTGTTACCTAGCACCTATCTTGATATATTTTTGGTCAGTTTTGTGTCTTTTAGTTGTGCTTCATTTTACACCATCTGAAAAGTTTATATTCAACCAGATTTCCACATTTACTCATTCATTTATGTTGTTTTGCGTTTTTAATGTTCAAGTCTTAGCAAGCACAGGCCAAGTCTATAAAAACAAGTTGTTTACTTTGACTCCTAGTATAAAGTAAAAGCTTTTGAGTCAGAAATTCAGAAACTTGCCAGAACCTGTTTGGAAATGATCCCTGGGGATTTGTTATGTCAGTGGTTGGTTGTGCAATGCCTATAAGAAGCACAAGAAGCTAAAAGACCAAACAAACCTTAAAAAGTGTCAGCCGAGTGTAAATGAATCAGGATGCTTTGGCTAGAAATAAATGGTAACGACCTATTTAAGGGTCTTAGGGTTTGTAGACTGGACACATAATTAGGCCATATGCTGAGTGTTACAAAGAAGAAAAAAAAGCTGAGGATTCTTATTTTTAAAAAAAATTCTTGAGAAGAATCAGTTCTGCATTCTTAGCCTCTGTATTGGTCCTAGATGGTAATCCTCTAGACGACCAGTGGTCTGGATAATGGATGTCAGGCGGTCTGAATACGTAAACATTCTTTCCTTAGTCTTTCAGGAGGTAATCGGAGGATTATATGGAGGTTTGATGTATATCCAGGTATTAAAACAGGACTGGAAATTTAAATGTAAGTTCCCAGGCTAGTTAAAACAAGAATAGAACCATTTCTTCATGCCTTAACGTACTTGATTTTAGTAATTTAGCAGCTTGACTATAGTGACTCCATATGTTGATTTCTCAAAAAACAGAAAAGGCAGTTATTATTATTTGTTGTACATGGAACTATATAGCTTATTTAAGTCACATGACTTCTGGCCTGGATAGTTCAGAGTTTAGAGGAAACACTTGCTGTTCTGTACTGAAACAGGGCTCTTTTCATTCAGAGCATTTAGCACAGGAAAGATAAGTAGGGATTTTTGCAAGATGAGAAAGACCTGTTTTACAATCTGATGTTCTAGAAAAAAGGGGAGATGCTATTAAGTCATCATCAGAAGAGACTTTGAATTCAGGCCATAACTCAGAAAAGGTTGACACAAATCACCAACTTAAATAGGAAAACTGTTTACAACCATTACTACAGGCAAAGGGCAAATGTTATAAAGATCACTTACAGATCATTAAGAAAATTATGAACATCCTAATAAGAAATTTTAAAAATTCCAAGCAGAAAAATTATGAAGGAAATAAAGCTGGCCAGTAGAGACACGTGAATATATGTTTCCTCATCATTAAAACAGAAATATATTAAAATAACAAATTAACATATTTTACCTATTAACATGGTAAAGATCGATCCAGCCTTTTTTGTGAAGTCATTAAACCATTATGTTTCAATAGTCAGTGATCAGAAAAAGTGTGTGCACTTTGATTCAGTAATTTTGCTTTCATGATTTTTTTCTAAAGAAAGAATTAGAAATGTAGAAAAATATTTGCATGCTAGTACTTTATCCTAGCATAAATTGTAATTGAAAAAAAAAAGGGAAAACACCACAAATTTATGCCTAAGGAAAAGGTTAAGTTGTGGGTTCATCTCTATAAATTATTTGGTCATTTAAAAATCACTTAAAAAATATTTGGTGGCATGAGAATATCTGTAATAAAAAATTAAGTTTTAAAAAAGCAGAATGTATTGTAACTTGATTCTAATTTTGTTAAAAGGTCTTTATACATGCCTACATAGGCAGACAGAAAACATATCTGAAAAGAAAATGTTAATATTAACTTTGGTTGTCATTGCTCAATGGGAATTGTTTTCTTCTAGTGTTTCTCTATTTTCTAAATGTTATATGCATGTTACTTTGGTATTCAGAAAAATGCTGTTTTTTTAAATAAACAATATCCCCGTGTTCCCTTACTGAAAAAACAAGGTAAAAAGCATTTCTCAAGAAAGATGAGAATTTCTAGTATGTAATATTTGCCTTGCCCTGACCTTTAATATGGAGCTTAATATGGAAAACCAGTACACATCTTTAAAGCATTTCTGTCTTGTAATATTTTATTTCCTTTTAATTTTGTATGTTGGATTATTTCTAAAGCTGAGACCTATGAGCTTGATGAGGTAGGATGCAGGTGGGGAGATTTCTTTCTGCTTAAGCTATATATATATATTTTTTTACAGAAGAAATAGATTAAGGGCTCCCTTTAGAATATTTTGCTGAGGTTGAAGTATTTAGAGGGAAATATACAGGTATCTTCAGTTTACTGTGATATGTATTAAAAATAAGATGGACTAATGGATAGAGAGATGGATAGAAATGTTGCAAAGCAAGTATAGCAAAATGTGAATGGTAGAATTTAGGTGGTATATGGATGTTTACTGCAAAAATTGTTAAACTTTGCTGTGTGTTTGAAAAGTTTTATAATAAAACATTGGAAAATGTTTGTGGAAGAACAGAAACTAAATTTAATAAAAATTTTTAAAGAGAGTCAGTGAAAATTTTAAATAAATCTTTTTTGTTTTTCCAAGGATTTAACAATCACAAATAACCTTGGGTGATCAAAACAGAACCACGAGAAAATTAACACAGATTCTAATCACAACTAGACTTTGATAGCTTAGATCCTGATTATTGGAACAACTGGATCTGGTAATGCTGGTAGAAGATTTAGAAAAAAAATGAAGACGATATAATATTCTTGATTTGGAGGTTTTCTTTTCTCTCCTTTCGTCACGGTTTGATTTGATCTGTTCTGGTTAAGAGACATATTTGGAAACATGCATTTTGTAGCTCTTTCTGTCATTAAACAATAAAGTTCACTGCAAGATTAAAGCAAAAAAAAAGATTAAAGTAAATTATGGGTGTTTCCATCTCGAAATATTTTTACTCTTGGTTAGAAATTACTTGACACTTTATTGTACTTTTTCTGTTTTTAAAAACCCCATACTTTTTGGGTTGTATAGTATTTTCCCAAATATACCCATAACATAAAATTTCCATTTAAAGCGTTCATCTTGTGTAATAGATTACAAAAACAAATTCTGTCTCTTCACATTAATAAGCTGTACATGAGTAACAGAGAGTAATATTTATATAGTGCTGTATGAATTCTGCATAATAATGATGGACTGAATTCTAAGTGTTTCAAAGAATTCATAATAGTAATACTTAATGAATGATGTAAAATGTTGAAAGCTTTGCAATACTCATTGAAACTTCAGATTCTGAATATTCTTTTGTCAAATGGTTATATAGTTTAGAAGGCTTATTTTCTTTGTACAGTTAATGTATGCATACACAGGTTACCTAACCAAATACCTGATTTTCAATTTTATTTATCAAGTACTTATTTAATTTATTTATTGTTTATGTTAGAAATACTACATAATTCCTCCACTGAAAATGTTGCTACTTTAAAGTTTAAAATGTCAACTGTTGACTCTTAATAATTCGATATTTTAGAATGCATTCTTTTCTTTTTAAAATTTCACCTATTTCTAAAGGAATGAGGGTCTATATATGTCTTGCTGAAATTTCTATTTACTATTATGAGTTGTTCAGCCCCAAAGAGTTCTAGTATAAGAATTCACTGAACCCAAAGCCATTTGTGTTCTGCCATTTGAAAAGCATAACATATACAGAAATAGTATACTATTTTTGAAGTCACAAATTTGCACTTCTTTAGGGCTTCAGGATCTGCTAATTATATTGAAATTCTTTCTTTTCTAGGTTATCCATGCTTGGCTTATTATTTCATCGCTATTGTTGCTATTCTTTTTCTCATTCATTTATTTGGGGTAAGTGTGAAATATTTGGTCTACTTTTCAGAAATTAACAATGTTTGAGCTCTCTGTCATTTAAAGCAGTGTCTTTTATTGATGAACTACTCTTAAATTATAATTGTTTCCATATGTAGATCATACTTGTTATATATAAGACGAGTTAATATTATCGATATTCTTCTGTTGATCCTTACTTATAAATAAGTAGAACTGAAAGAACGGAAAACTATAGTCAATTCTAAGTCTTTTTTAGTGAAGAATTTAATTCTTTCAGTGAAGATTTTTTTGTATTCTTTACTTCCAGTAGAAATCTATGAATCAGAATGTTAAGAAAGGATTTCAAGAAAGTATATAAATATGATTTAATTAATTTTCAAACCCTTATATTGTTTCATCAGTGAGTTGGTTTTTCCAAATGAAATGTTACATGAAAATATTACACATAAAATAGAAAAAATAGAGCTGCTCTGTTGAAGAGAATAGAGAGGCTCAGAGATTTGCCAACCTGACCTTTCTCTCAGCACCCGTGGTAGAAATAACGTTTGTAAACCATTGCACTAGCTCTTAAATTAGGAACAGAAGCAATAAAAACTAATAAATAAATTGATGAATTTGGTAGAGCCAGTAAGAAAAAATGATAGACTAAAGAAACAAATATGAGAATCTATATGAAATGGATGATTTTCTAGAAAAAATTGTCAAAACTGACCACTGATGCAATAGAAAATCTAAGTATAGCAAAGAAAAAATACAGAAGGTTGTTGAAGAAGTTCTCATCTTAGCTCCACCAATAACAACAGTACATCATTTTATAAAGCCAGCATCACATTGATACTAAATACCTCTAAATTACGAAGAAAAAGGAAACTAGACCAATCCTATTTATTGATATCAAAAGAATAACTAAGTATTAACAAGTAGGATTCAGCAACACATCAAGGAAATAATACCTTATGACAAAATGGGGTTTGTTTGCTGAATGGAAGAGTGGTTCATTATTAGCAAATTTCAATATATGTCACCATGTTACTAAGTCATCATCTCTGTACATGCTGAAAGGCATTTGATAAAATTTAACACCTGTTCTTGATGAAATTCTGTAATAAAACAAATCGATAGTTCCTTTTTTAACATGATAAAATGAATAAATCTCTTCTAAAAGTCAGTATCATCTTCATATGGAAATTCTAGAAGCATGCCTATTATGTCAGTAACAAGATGAGGATTTCCTTTATCAATATTGTTGTCTGACATTGCTCTAGAGGGAATAGAGCACAATTAAAAGAGAGAAAGACATACGAGCTATACAATTTGGAAAAGAAGGTTAAATTACCAGTATTTGGAGTTAAAATGATTGTGTACTTAGTTTCAGAACTCACCAAAAGGCAATTATAGAATCACTAAGAAAACTTGGCAAGGCATCTGAATACAAAATTAATTCAGTAGCATTCATGAAGACACTAGTTAGAGAACATAATGAAAGGAAAAAAAATCCCATTTATGATAGCAGCAAAAGAGACAAAAATATCTAGGATTAAACAAGAATCGTGCAAGATTTGTTAAGAAATTTTTAAATGCTTCTGAAAGGCTTAGAAGACTTAAATAGAAAGGTATACCAGGTTTCATAAGAAGACTTAGTATCATAATGATGTCAGTTCTCTCTAAGTGTATTGTAAAAATTAATATAAGCCCAACAAAAATATGAACAATTTATTTTTGATCTGGACAAGATAATTCTAAGTTTATTTGGAAAAATTAATAAGTGAACTTACTCCAAAGAATTCTGAAAAAGAAGAAAAATGAAGGGATACTAGTCCTACCTGATTTGAAAATATAATAAACCTACAATAATTAAAATAGGACACCTGCACCATGAATAGTGATCAGTAGAAAAGCTCAAATATATAATGGAATTTAAGATAAAGGTAGTATAGAATCAGTAGGCTATAGATGGATTATGTATTCATAGTAATTGGTGTTGGGATAATCAGGTTGCAGGGAAATGAACAAGTACACATTGGTTTATAACTTTTAAGAGCAGTTTGGCATATTAAAATTTTAAGTGCATATGTCCTGAACCTAATAATTTGTAGGAACAATCATTGTAGCATTGTTTCTAATAGCAAAAGAATGGATGGAATCACTCTAAATGTCCATCAACAGAAAACTGGTTAAATGAATTAAATAAATTAGGGTACATTTATTGAATAAAGCCATTAAAAAGAAAGAGGCAGCTCTGATATACTAATGTGGAAAGATCTCCGTGAGTATTGTTAAGAGAAAAAAGCCTGGTATAGAACAGTGTATACAATATGCTATTATTTGTGTTTAATAAAGTATATGTGATATGTATAGACAATCACTGGAAGGATACAAATGAAATTAATAATAGTACTTTTCCTTTGGAGAGGGGCACTGTGGGACAAGGTGGGGAGGAAAACTTACTTTTCACAGTATGTATCGTGAATTTTATATTATACATGTATTACCTAGCCAAAGATTAATAATAATTTGTGTGTTTTTTGTTTTTTGTTTTGTTTTTGTTTTTGAGTGCTAGGATATCTGAAATGCTTAATACAAATAGCTGCATTGTCTAGAAATTTCAACATTTATTTTGAGATTTCAAAATGGAAAAATTGTCTTTCTGGATAGTCTCGGCACCCAAAGTTTGTGCTTAAATGAGTGCTTGCTTTCTCTTCAATTACGAAAAGGCATCTTCTATACTTGTAATCTTTTTATTTTTAGATGGTGAAATTTTATCCCCCCAAATTAAAATAGTGTTTTGTTCTTTACAAAAATGACTTAACAGTCATTGGGGAGGGAGGGAGGGAGATAGAAAGGAGGGAGGGAGGGAGGGAGGGAGAGAGAGAGAGAGAGAGAGAGACAGAGAGAGAGAGAGAGAGAGAGAGAGAGAGAGAGAGAGAGAGAGAGAGAGAGATCACAAGATTATAAAGAAAAAGAAAAAAGTGAAAAAAATGACCAAACTCCCATCATCTAAAGATAAGTCCCTCATCCTTTCAGGAGTCACTATATTGATATATTGCTCTCACTACTCACACATTGTTTCATAAATGAGATCATTTTTTTCCCCAGGCAACAGTGTGTCATGTCTATCTATATTCCATGTTTGTGTGTGTGTATACAAAATATATACCTTTTTAATGGCTGTACTAAATTTCATTTTAGGAAAATAATATACATCCTAGCTATAAAATGTATTGTGCATGTTTAATTTTTTCCAATTTCAGCTATTTTAAATGAGGGTTTCCCAAAGTGTAGAATGGCATTTTAGATGGTATACAGCCTTTTTTAGTTTTTGTACTTGTACTTGTTTTTATAGTCTGTGATACTGGTTTCCCATTTATATGAATTATACATTTTTCTGTTAAAATAAGCTCAACTTGAGGGAAAAAGTTAATTTAAAGAAAAGTGTTAAAAGCCTAGTTGATACAGATATGGTAAAAATGTGAAGGTGTAGGAAATGAACATCTCATGTTTGGGAACCATAGTTGTAAACAATGTTTTGATGAATTATTGTACATAAATCTTTTTACATCTCTATGTAATTATTTTCAGGGAAGTATTTAAAACCTATAACGTTGCCATGGACTACATTACTGTTGCACTCTTGATCTGGAATTTTGGTGTGGTGGGAATGATTGCCATTCATTGGAAAGGTCCGCTGCGACTCCAGCAGGCGTATCTCATTATGATCAGTGCCCTCATGGCCCTGGTGTTTATCAAGTACCTCCCAGAGTGGACTGCGTGGCTCATCTTGGCCGTGATTTCAGTATATGGTAAAACCCAAGACTGACATTGTGTTTGTTACATAAATGCCTCACGGGTGTGTTTTCCTTCATCTTCCCGTTATCTTGACTTACGAAAATGATAATGGTTATACCCCATAACTCTTCAGTAAATAATTAATTAGCTATGGTATCTTTTTGATACAAAGATTTTGATTTTTTTGAGATTAAGTTCTTTAAAAATGTCTTATTACTGTCCCCAGTTTTACTTAGTGATAGATTAGTGGAAGGATCCATAGACTCTGGTCACAAGACTTAGAGTCAAATCTTCTCTGGACCGTTGACAGCCTTTATGACTTTAGGAAAGTTACTCAGGTTCTTTGAGCTTCAGTTTCCTCATTTGAAAAATGGGAACAATGCTTCCTAAAGTTGTAAGGGTTCAGAATGTATGGTGAAAAATTCTAGCAGAGTGCTTAATACATATAAAGTGATCAATTTTTAAAACTAAAATTAGGTTACATACTTTTTATAAGGCAACGTGGGTAGAATTATTCTTTTAAAAATAGTGAAATTCAAATTCATTAACAGCCAGTGTTACATGGATCCTGAACAGTCAGAATGTACCCTAGCCCTGAATGACCAAGGCAGCTGTACAGGTGTGTACTCTGTGGCTGTCACCCTGCATGAAAGCCGAAAGAGAGCCATTTTCAGACATCAGTATGTGGTCTCTATATTATAAGTAGGCAGTGGTCTTTTATCCCTATACAAATGCTTATTAAAATGTCAGGTGACCTATAATAGGAAACTCATCATCCTCTCTTGATTGACAAAGAAAAAGTCTGTGGAAATAGAATTGGATTGATTCCGTTCTCCTATAGATCTAAAGAAGTCCTATGTTCTCTATGCCTGCCTTTCATAATAACTTTAGGTTATATAGTACTTGATGGTTTGCAAAGTACTCATCTATTATTCCATAGCTATGATTAAGAATGCTAGTTCTAGACTCCATCCAATCAGCACTGCTAAATACTTTGTACTCAGAGATTTTACTAATATGTTCTATTCAGTGCCTTTTTCAACAATCACAGTTACTCTTCACCTTCAGAGGGACACATTATATCTTTACCTAGCTACCCATGGAGTACTTAAGCATTCTTACCATTGTACACAATCTTTGCAGACTATATCTTAACCACATCCAGCTTTCTCCAGGAGCACAGAAATAACATCACGCTGATATCATCCTCTGAAGACATTCATTTGACATCCTCATTGAGGACATACAAGTAGTCACAAAGGAGCTCAAAAGGGGGTGGTGGTTGGCATTTCCCTGTACATAGAACAAGGCCCTGCCACCCCAGTTAAATTCCTAAAAAGTACTTAGTAAGCTGAGGGCTTTTGCATCTCTGACACTGTCAAGAAATAGCAATTGACCCCCTGCACCCACGATGTTAAAACAAGCCCAGTAACTTTTAGGCCTTTTTGGGACCTCTAGGTAACATACTCTTCATTTACAAATTTTATGTAAGACTGTTTATACTATTACAAATTGGCCCATCTTGAATTGGGGCCCCTTACAACAAAGGGCTCTAGAATCTGTCCAAATTGTGATACAACAGTCACGCCCATAAATGTTCCCTCCCTGCCCCCAGAGAATCATTCATTGTAGAGGCTTTAGCAGCCTCCTCTCAAACTTTCTGAAATCTCTGGATCATCCATGATGATATTAAGTTAGCCGTGGGTTTCTGGTGTGAGAAACTGCCCTTAGTCCAGTACTATACACCATTAGGATGGCAGTTTCTGACTGCGTATTAAGTTCTCCTGGAAACAGAGATTCTCACATATCTTGAGGATATGTGAAGCTCCATATCCTTCTCCATTTCCTCCGGATCATGGAGGCAGCATTCTACAGCTCAGCTCAGCCACCGGGGCCTCCTTGCTAACACCAAACTGTTACCTGCAGGAGAGGGTAGCCTCTTCTGTCCTCAGTCCATTGTCAGTTGACAAGGTATTAGAGAATGTCAGGCCTCTCTGGGAACTTTGGCTACGCTGGGAGTCCTTTGGGATCAAATGAATGAACAGCAATGGAAACTGGAACACTTTGTGGACAGTATCAATACTACATGTGGTAGAGCTTATTGAAAAGCTGCTGCTTTTCATTCCTTAATCCATGCGTCTTTGATCGAAGAATGGGGTCCAACAGTCAGCAAAGTTAACGTTAGGCAGTCATCTTACCCTGGCCAACAACTGGCTCCACCTGTGCTTTTTTTACAGATTCGTGGGCCATTGCCAATGTCTAGCCATCTGGTTCTGCTAACAGCGGCAACAGCAATGACTTATGCAAGGTTTCCCTCTTTGGAGGATATAAGCTTGAGAACCTCTTGCCTCAGATACCCAAAACATAAATCAGGGTTATACATGTCTCTGTACATATTAAAGCCACAATACAGACTTCACTTTAGCCACTTTGGATTTCCAGACATTGTTAATAGTGACCATCTCACTTCTGAAAATACATGATGCTGGGCTCTTAGGTGTTCAGTGGAACTGTCACCACCCTTACCAGTCTCGGGCTACAGGCCTTATTCGGGCACCATTATGACATACTAGAGCAAGTTAAAATTTAATTAAATGAAGCAGGACGTATTTCCATCATCAGAGGTGAATTGTAATAAAGAGTAATGAGTCTGATTCCATTTTTGATATTTAAAAAAAAGAAAATGCTAGTTCTGGGGACAGACTGTGTAAGTTCACATCTAGACTCTTCTACTGTCACTTATTGGCTATGTGACCACAGACACATTACTCAACCCCTAAGTCTTAGTTGTTGTGAAGGTTAAATTTAACGATACATATAACACTTAGAACATTATATCAGTAAATATTAGCTGTTATTATTTTTTTTGTTGTATAATACTGTGAAGTAAGCAAGGCGGTTTTCCTTGTTTTACTGCTAAGAAACCTGATGTATATAGAGGTAAAGTATTTGCACAAGCTTTCACTGTTTGATGTAGAATTGGAATCCCTAGTCCAGTATTCTTTCTACTACAGCATACTATTTCTTCCATCAATTCTCAGTTTCTTCTTCTTCAGAGCTTTGAGTTCATTTAAAATAAGAGACTTGTATCCAGTTTTTAGAGTAATGATTCTCAACTTCATTTTTACAAGGTCTCAAGATATTTTAATTTTTCACAAAGATTCTAAACAAAATTAATTGTAATTCACATTAATTGCTCTAAAAATATGGGAGTTTATTATTTAGCAGTTCTATAAGGGGGAGTGTGTCATAAAACCAAGATAGTTACAGAACATGGCAGCTTCAAACAGGTTGAAAATCCCACTGTTTTGGAGCACAGCAAATTTCCATTTTCTTTCCAAAATAAATCAAATTGAAAACAGTGAGGGTAGCAGTTTCTCTCTCTGTGTGTGTGTGTGTGTGTGTGTGTGATCTTTAGTATCTTTAGTAGTAGTAGTACTACTAATACTGATCTTTAGTAGTAGTAGTATACAAGAAGACATGACCACTTGGCAGGAGTGAGGTTTTTTACTTAATTGCATCTGAATGATAGTAATGTCAACATAAGCTATCAAGTCTTCCTTAAAAATTTTAGCTGTACCTGTTTTATATTTATAAATGTTTGAAATTATTTTCTATATTTCTATTTCTGAATTTTCATGACACAGAAAATGTAAGAAAAATTACAGTTGTGGAAAAGATGGTGGTAGAATCAAGAATAATTGAAGCATATTGCTTCCTCTCGGAGTCGCTGTTTTTGTGAAATAACCGTTTTTCAGCACCACATGTATTATAAGACCTGAATATTTGTGAAGTGCTTTTGACAGGAGAACTAAAGAAATATGCAATTACGTGACAACTTTTGTGTAATAAAAATGTATTTAAAGTTAAAAAAAAGAAATGCTAAACTTTCTCATGGAAAGGTTTATTAGTTTTTTGTTTTGTTTTTTAATTTACTGCCCTTTTATTTCAAATACCCCTAAGTAGTACATATTCTGTTTTTCAAAAAGGGGAGATGAATCTCTTCTCTGCTCTTCATATTTTGAAAAGTTCAGTCAAATCCCTGCTATTAAATTCCTCTTAAAGCTTCTGTGACTCCTAGGTATGGTTTGTTTGATAATGACTTGTTCTTGGTTCTACTAATTGGAAATTGAAAACTGTTCTAGAATAGTTCTGTCTTGTCATTATCTCTGCCTCTTTTCTTCAAACTGAGAAGACTTATTCATAGAACCCAGTGATGACACACTAAACTAACCAAATAGCATCAAAACCGAAATGAAATTTGCACAGATCTTCTGTATGCTTTCATGTATTTTTTGAGGTTGTTGTGTCCCCCATCAGTTTACTTGCTATTTATTTCATATTAATTATTCATATTTCACATCCTTTTGTGTAAAAAAAAAATTTCAACCTTTTCCATTAGTTAATTCCTCCCTAACACACCCCTTTACAAATTTAGCCAATACATTTCTTACAGATATTTTTTCCATTTTTCTCTTTCTAGATTTAGTGGCTGTTTTGTGTCCAAAAGGCCCACTCCGTATGCTGGTTGAAACAGCTCAGGAGAGAAATGAAACTCTCTTTCCAGCTCTCATTTACTCCTGTAAGTATTTCGGAATGATACTAAGTTAGTAAACAGCTTAGAATTTATAGGAGTTCAAACACATGTAACTATGGTCATTATCATATCATTACTTTTTCTCATCTTAAATGCATGGCATTAATGGAACTTCTGCAGATCTCCATTTCCTTGCAAATTGTCTTCTATGTGACATTGGTTCAGGAGAGTTTTCAATATGTGTAGAGCTAGAAGAAATAGTTAAGAGACTGGGGAGCCAGTATTCTCATTTAAAATATTACTAGTCAAGTGTTATTGAGTACTTGTTATATACAGATATTGCAAGTGAATCGTATCCTGGCTTATGAAAGAATTGTACTGTTCTTCTAGAATGTGCTTGCCTTTTTTTTTTCTGTTTATAGGTATACTCTTCCTAATCATTCCGTAAATATTTATTGAGCATTGGCCTGATCTGTTCCCACAGAGCACTGTGGAGGACATGAAGGTGATTAAGCTACTCAGAGCTCATTTGCTTACACTTTAGAAGTAAGATGAGACAAGTATATAAACAAGCAACATCCAAGGCAGAGTGTTATCAGATTCTGAAGAGACATGATCAAACTGTAGAGAGAGTTCAAAAAGAAGGAAAATCTGGCTGGGGAATCAGGGAAGGCTTCATGGAAGAGACAGCATTTGGTTTGAACCTTTTAAGATGAGTAGGATTTCAGCAAGCACAGATGGGAGTTGATTTCAAAAGTGGGCTTGTCACAAAGAATGGCTTGCAGACGTAAGTGTGGGGCCTCTATCAGATTTCAAGTATTCAATTTGACTAGAATATAGGTTACAAAATGGGGAGAGTACTAGGAAGAGTTTGGAAAGGCAGATTAGGGCAAGATCAAAAATAGCTTTGAGTGACTGGTTTAGATCTCTGTATGCTTTCATGATCACTGGGGAATCATAGGATGTTCTTGAGCAGAAGAATAAAAAACAAGAACATAGGAGAATATGTGACAGAGACAAGATGTAACCCATAAGCCCGAAATGTTTACTGTCTGCCCTTTTACAGAAAATGTTTGCTGACCCAATTTCTGCAGTAATACTAAATATTAAAACAAAAGAGTTTGTAGCAATACTTTTTGATGCTTACATAAAGAAAGAAAATCAGATAAATAACTGCTGCCTTTATTGACAAGAAGGCTCCAGAAATCCATAAGCCTTGTACATGGTGGTTGCCCTTCTGTTTCTCTTATTTGGGTTTTGATTTAGTTGAACAGTGTATTGCCTTCCTGGCTTATGTTGGGTTATTGTATAATGAAACTTGTTTGATCTCAAAATTACAAAGCCGTGGTGAACGAGGAAGTATGTCTACTATAGAATTTTCAGCCTCTTTGGTCATGTATTTCTTTTATAAGTTATTCAAGAAGTCTAAGAGTGTTAAGGCCATGGATATAATTATAAAATCAGTAACAAAAAGCCAGAGAGACACAGATGCCAAGTATTTTGTTTAAAATTGTTTACTATGACCAGTTTGGACTCAGGTTGCTGCTGGCATTTGGTTCCTGCTGTAGCCCTATAGAGTACATGATTATATATATTTTTATGTTATTTAATTGGTGTTTTTAGGATAAATTCCCAAAAGTGGTATTCCTGGGTTGAAGGGTTGAAGCACATGTAGTTTTATGAGATGTTACCAAGTTCCTTCCAATCAAAATTATACCATTTTTAATTCCAACTGCAATATATGAGAAGCACCCTGTTAAAGTATCCACATTGCCTCTTAACGAAATGTGACAAAGATGTATGTGTATATCTAGATCAACCTATATCTATCTATCTATCTATCTATCTATCTATCTATCTTGTGTGTGTGTTTGTGGAAGGGACATAGAAGAGACCAATTGACTCTCCCCTTTGTGTTTATTGCTTTTAACCTTTTTTTCTTATTCCCTACGTATAACACAGTTTAGCCTTATTGAAAATCCCAGAAATGAGACATAATATGAAGAAAATTTATTCCATGCATTTTTAGAGTTATAATAATCATCTGATGCCCTAGTTTGTCCTCCAATTTAATTCCAAGAAGTAATTTTCATGAGTTAATTCACATTATTATAGGATATTCAACTAGTCCAGCTATTGTCTCAGTGGAATCTTGCTGGTCTGGACAGTTTTCCTTTTGGTTACTTTTCACGGACTGTAAATGATGATGAACAGTTTTAAAATAGCAGCTGCAGTTTGAAAGCTACAGCAAACAGTCAGTTAAAGAATTTTTTTTATATGCCCAAATCAAAGAGAATATTTTGTGGTTTTTAATATGCATTTACTTTGATTGTTAAGGATTCTGAAGGCAACATTAAGAAAATCGGTGATTTGTGTAGAGAACTAATGGCCTGCTATTTGTGCACTTTCCTTCTGTGTTTCCAGTTTTCACCTTGACTTTTGTCGTTCTCAACAGCTACAATGGTGTGGTTGGTGAATATGGCAAAAGGAGACCCAGAAGCCCAAAGGAAGGTCTCCCGAAGCTCCAATTATAATGTACAAAGTAGGTGACTTTTATTTAGTAATTTCTTGGTTTTAAGGGTCATTGTCATCTTAGAGGCTAACAATGAGTTATGAAGCAATGATTTAGTCATAGATTCTTTTGAGAATCTCCTAAAAGTTGTGGTAATACCCTAAATATGTAAGGAGTTCCGATGTTCCAAACCCAACAGTACAGCCAAGGCACCCTAGATTAAGAATTTCTGCCATTAAATAGCATTAATACCAGTATGGAAAGGTTTAAGTTGAGGCTATAATTTTAAAAGAAAAAATAAGCTCTCTCTCCAAACATGTTAAAAATGAGAATCTCTTGTCTGACATGGCCAGAGTAACTTAAATAGAATTTTATTTGAGATGTGGTAATGTTTATACTGAGAAGATGAAATATTCCAGGTGGACATGACTTTTTGAAGGAGGATAATAATGATGACCTAGGATGGGAGGGAGATAGGAAGGCCCACTCATGGGTACCACAGAAGATGTTAAGGAGAATATAATTTAGGAGCTGTTATTAGAAAGAATTGAATAATAAAACAATATCAGTAGTTAAGAAGAAAGTAAACAGGCCGGCCCGGTGGCTCAGTTAGTTGGAGCCCCGTGCTCCTAACACTGAGGTCGCTGGTCCAATTCCCACATGGGTCAGTGAGCTGTGCCCTCTACAACTAAGATTGTGAACAACAGCTCTCCCTGGAGCTGGGCTGCTGTGTGCTGTGTGCTGCCTGCTGCCTGCTGCTGTGGCCGGCAGCATGGTGAGTAGCCTCGAGCAGCTGGCAGCTGGCGAGAGCTGTCATGAGCGGCCAACCGGCGGGCGACTGGCGACCTACTGCCTCAGCAGTATCAGGCCTGTTCTGCAGTGAGCAAGGCAACAGAACAAGGAGACATTATACCAGTAGTAGACCTAGAAGAGAAGTAGGAAATACAATATATTGGAAACAACTGCTGCAAGTCTGGTTATCGTGTTAACCTGTGTTAAGCTAAAGAAAATTGAAAGATTGGTTGTCATGAGTATATATGTTTATGTATATGTGAGTATGAGTTTGTATTTGGCATGTCAGGATTTTACCCTTTTGACAACTGTTGATCGAGCACCTAACTGATGTTTTGTTAGATACTGGGGGCAGAGCACTGAATGAGGTATCTCGTCCCTGGGGAGCTTACAGCCTATTTGGGGAAACACAAACATTCAACAAATAATTCATACAGTTGTGATAAGTCCTATAAAGGAGAAGTGTAAATTGCTGTGAAAGTTTATAGTATAGGAATTTCTTTATTCTGGAAAGAGAAGGAAGGCTTTCCGGCGGAAGTGATAATAGGAGATGGCCAGCTGAAGAGTGGAAGGAAGATCTTTCCAGAAGAAGAAACAACATGGGCAAGGGCCGCGAAGTGAGAAGTATCTGAATGAACTGCAGAGTCCTCAGTGGGAGTAATGGCGGTATTTTGGTGGGGCAGTTCTTCATTGTGTGGGGCTTCTCCTCACATTGCAGGATATTTAGCGTTCCTGGCCCTTCACCCACTAAATGTTGGTAGTGACTTCGAGGTATTGCAATAACTAAAAACTCCTCCATCATAGTTACTTCCAGACACCTCCTGGAACGGAAGTTCTACCCTCTAGTTGAAAACCACTGTTAGAGGAACTAGAAGTTAGATTGGAACAAAAGGGCACAGAGCTCCAAGGGGGATGTCTGTAGAGGGGGAAAAAAATAATAGAACTGGGAGGTTACCTGAGTGTAAACTCTGTTAGAGTGTTTGAGGATGAATTAGTCAAAAATAATATATAGGAAATTAGTTAAGGGAAAAAACGTGACAGTTTTCCAGGGAAAACAAAAAGATGTATGAAAGAAGCAAATGTAGTTTATTCTGGCTGTAGCAAAGTAGTTTAGTTGTGAACACTATTTGCATAATTATAGTATACAGACTGAACTTAACATAAAATTATGACATTGAGAATATTGGGAGAGTTAAATTTAATATATTTATATATTAAATTTACCATGAGTATGGGAGCTAATGCTTCCATCTTCCCTATAGGAAGTATTAATATCTAAAATAAAAGCATCAAGATGTAGTACTATAAACATACTATTTATAATTAATTATGGAGGTAAATACCCAAAGAAAACAGCTGAAAGGGTTGAAAGCAGGAATGAGGATTAGGAGTGAGGAGGGATGGGGCAGAGCAGGGACTGCTGTTTTTGTTTATAAACCTTATGCTTATATGATTTCATAAACTCCAAACCAGGGAATATTCCAGTTTATGGAGAATTTCTCTGGTTAAGAAAAAGCATACGAATTACAAATCCAGAATTGTAAGAGCCCTTCCCAGAGAAAGTCCATGCAAGAGGCCTAAAGTGTACAAGCTTTATTTATTCATGGTAAATTTACCTCTGCTATGAACATGTATCACTTGTATAAAAAAAAAAGTAAAGGAGGGGAAAAAAGTATTATCAACTTACATATTATAATTATTTTTGATGTATGGAAGGTTCTCAAGACTATCATGTTATGCTCACAATTTTCAGTCAGAGTGACTGTCATAACGAAATGACTAGCCCATACAAAATGCACCCCTCTTTTCTCCTCCCTTCTCCCCCTAGTAATGGTCTACTTTTGTAACTTAGTCACTAAAGCCAGTGGTGAGTGCCATCAGTTAGGAAGCTTTCGGCTGAAAACATCAGAAAACCCAATTCCTTTGCTTTAAACAAAAAAGAAATGTGTTCTCTCACATGACCAGAATCCTGAGCTGTAGACATTTGTAGGGTTGTTTAATTTTGTGGCTCATTGGTGTTATCAAGGGCCCAGGTTCTTTCCATCTTCCTGCTCTGCCATGCTTAGGTGTGGGCTTGGGCCTCAGCCTACTGCCCCTGATGGTCACAAGGTGACATGTGCAGTTCCAGGCATCATGTACAGATAAGACAACATCCAGGGGAAGAAAGGGATGGTTGGTATCTTCCTGTTTCTCTTAAAGTGAGAAAAATTTCCCCCAAGTTCCCAGCAGACTTTGCCTCACATGTGACTAGTACCAAACACACAGCCATAGAATTTTCATTGGAAAGAGGAATGATGAAATTACATGCTTGGCTTGGATTGATCAGGATTTACCTGCAGAGTATTGTCGGTGAGAGCTGGAAACCCAAAAAAATCAGAGCTCTGCCCTCAGGAATAAGGGGAGAAATGGCTGGTGGGTGAGCAACCAGCAGAGCAGGCCTTTCTGCAGCCTGTGATGCGTGGTTTCAGAGCCAGCTAACCTAGTAGCAGTGACAATCAAGTAGTTACTGTTCCCATGTACTTAAAAGTATTAAAAAGTTGTGTAAATGTTACAGCTGTGATTTCCCCTTTTTCTTGAAGGTACAGGGAATGAGTCACAAAACTCTGTAACAGAAAATGACGATGGCGGCTTCAATGAAGAGTGGGAAGCTCAGAGGGACAGTCACCTAGGACCTCATCAATCTACGCCTGAGTCACGAACTGCTGTACAGGAACTTTCTAGCAACGTCCTCGCCAGTGAGGACCCAGAGGAAAGTATGTGCATTTCTCTAGTTAAAATGTCATGGATTATTCCTTTACGTGCTGCATTATCAAACTCTCCCAAAATAAAATGAATTGAGAGTGTTACAGTCCAATTCCAAATAACACTACAGCTTTTAGTGGGTAATACCAATAGTTGGTGCTTTTCTCATAGTTAAATTTGTTAATGGATCAAATTCTGCCCCTCAGATTTTTGAAATTGGCCCTTAGAGCCTGATCTTTGGCATTTGTTTTACAAGAGAAAAGGTTTCTTTGAAATTATTGTTCTAGTAAGACTTCATGGCTGCAGTATATTTGTGTATAAAAACTTCATTAATTCACGCTTTGCTGTACAGAGACCTATGGATTTGAATATATCAAACTTTCACACTGTTATTCCCTTTGTTGGCAAGCACTACATTTTATTTTAAAGAAAACCAAAGGGATCTAGGTTATGGGCAGAAATGTAAGCGTTTGTTCAGTGTCTAAGATGTGTTGTCACTTAGATTTAGGTTAGCAGTTGGAGCTTCTTAGGAACATTAACCAGTAGAGTCACTTGGTTAGGGCTTAGTCTTAGTGATGTGGTTTATTGAATAAGAGATTATTAGCACGTTTTCCAACTAAATTATCCTCAGTTGTTTCATTTTCACAAAAGTGAAACTCTTGATTACAACATAGCAAAAATATTGAGTAGTGTTAAGGAAACAAACACCTAGATGCCTTAGCTTCTTTAATCACTAATCACTATTTATTATGACCTTGACATGATACTTCATCTTGAGGAGAACGCTTCTTACAGATCATCCTTACTCTTTTAACTGGCTCAGAACCTGGGCATATCCATGACTTTGGTGCTTGGCTGGGTTTTCCAGATCTTAGAGCCAGCTGCGGCCTGCGACTTGCACACTTCTGGAAAACTCAAGTGCCTCATCTTACAGCTAGACCTGAGCTTGCCTTTGCTGGTAATTTCTCTGCCGGCAAAGTTTCCACCATAATTAGGTTGCCTCTTCTGTTCCTCTCCTCTTTTCTCAAGGTGCTGGAGTCAAAAGAAAGTGATATATAGCGTTTGAACGCACCAGTACATGCGTCTTTCCTGACTGCCTTTCCGACTTGAAGATTCTCTCTCCTGATCATCTCTTTGTGTCCTTCTTTTCTTCATTTCTGACTTTTATTTTTTTAAGAAAAACCCAAGTATTACCTCTCGTATCTACAGATTAACATTTTCTTTATCTGGGACCAATGTAACTAATAACATTCTTTCATAATCTTAGCATTTACCGCCATATACAACCATCTCTGATTGCATTAGTGTTTTTAACCAGACTTACGGTAACTTATAAAAGTTTCCATTTACACTAGAATTTGACTTCTAAAAGGCACAAATGTCTTCCAGAACAACCTTTTAAAAATCAGCATTTATCAGAAAACAAGTTTTTAACTAGAAATGTATATCATTTCATTCAGTGTGAAGGCAGTTGGTCTTCTAGAGAATTTCAAAACATACTTTCCTGAAACATCATGCCCATAACCGGCTCATCCTCCGTCTACTACTGATAGACTTAAAATTTATCACAGTAGTGAAATTAACCTGTTGTTTCCAGGAGTGGGAATTTGACTCATAGAAATTCTTTTTCTATAACCTCAAGGGAGGAGAGAGATTTTAGTGGAGGAAGAGATTTTAGTAGTTTAAAGATAAACAGTAAGTTTGAGGCAGTTTTAATATGTTTATATTTATTAAAAAGATAATAGGAAATTTTCATTCTTTTATTGTGTTATTATTATATTTATGCTAGGCACATATTATACTATTAGAACTTGTATAGAGAAATATTACAATTAAAGTGACTGTTCACCATCATTTGGTGAATAGTCCTTACTGTGTCTTGTGTTTGGTAGACCAGCAAATGCCCCTTTTAATATTAAAGGAATACTGTAATTACTTAAAATCATTTTTCAGAGTTGGCAAAAACAAAACAAAAAACAACAGAAGGCCTACACTACCGTTAGCAAATAGCAATAAAATACTAGCAGTGAATCTCAGCATCAGCATTTGGCATTAGAATACTGTTATTATGTCTAATTTAAGCAGTTACCATTGCTGTGATTTTAGTTGTTTGGCCATTGCATATTTTATTTAAATCAAAAGGAGCTATTTAAAGAAAACAAATTTCCAGCAATGTGATTTTTTCTTAGGTTTTATATACTGATTCAGTTTCTTCTGGTTATAGGTGAATAAAACTTTTCACTTCGGTAAGTGCCTAAAGAAAAAAATTGATGGTTACTTCTTTGTTGATTCCTTACTCTATTTTAATTTTGTTAATAAAATGTATCTACGTTTCTTTCTTCATTAAAATGAATTCTATGAAGTATAACTATAGCATTTTCCATAACGTTGCTATTATTTAAACGAAAATAAGCTTTTAAATGAAAAAAATGTGAGGCCATAATTTTAGGCTTGATTCCATACATCATTTTTTGATAGCTTTGTTGAGATATAACTCACATACTATACAACTTACCCATTTAAAGTTGTGGTTTTATTCACAGAATTTTTCAACCATCACCACAATTAATTTTAGAACATTTTCATTACCCCCAAAAGAAACCCACACTTCATAGCTGCCACTTCTCCAATCCTTCCCATACCTCCTATATAAAGTATACAATGCATTGGTTTTTATTGTATTCATAGAGTTATTCAACCATCACCACAAGTGAATTCTAGAACATTTTTATCACCTCAAAAAGAAACCCTGTACCCATTAGCCACCATGTCCCTCAAAACCAACCAATATATTATCTTAATATATTTGCCTATTCCAGACGTTGAATAAAAATTGAATCATACAATGTGGTCCTTTGTACTTGTTTCTTTCACTTACCATAATTTTTTCAAGGTTCATTTATGTTGTAGTGTGTATCAGTACTTCATTTCTCTTTATAGCCAGATAATATTGCATTGTATGAATATGTCATACTTACCCATTCATCCATTCATCAGTTAATGGATGTCTTGAGTTTCCATTTTGGCATAATGTTGCTATGAACATTCATATACACTTCTTTGTGCAGACATAGGTTCTTTCTCCTTAGGTACTTACCTACAAATGAAATTGCTGGGTCATATGGTGACTTTATGTTTAACCTTTTTTTTGTTTTGTTTTAAGAATAATGGCAAGGGACTTGTTTTTTAAAAAAAATTTTATTGGAGCATATTGGGGAACAGTGTGTTTCTCCAGGGCCCATCAGCTCCAAGTCATTGTCCTTCAGTCTAGTTGTGGAGGGCGCAGCTCAGCTCCAAGTCCAGTCACTGTTTTCAATCGTAGTTGCAGGGGGCACAGCCCACCATCCCATGTGGGAATTGAACCGGCAACCTTGTTGCTAAGAGCTCACACTCTAACCAACTGAGCCACTTGGCCACCCCTCCAGAAGCTCAGCAGCAGCTCATTGTCTTCAATCTAGTGTGGAGGGCGCAGCTCACTGGCCCATGTGGGAATTGAACCGGCAACCGTGTTGTTAAAAGCTCCCGCTCTAACCAACTCAGCCATCCAGGAGCCCCTATGTTTAACCTCTTGAAGAACTGCCAGACTGTTTTGCAAAGCAACTATATTACCTTCCCACGAGTAATGTATGAATGTTTCAGTTTTTCCAAGTCCTTACCAACACTTGTTATTATCCGTCTTTATCATTCTGGTGGCTATAAAGTGGTATATCTCCTTGTGGTTTTGATTTGCATTTCCCTAATGGCTAATGATGTTGAGTATCTTTTTGTGTGCTTATTGGCCATTTGTATGTTTTCTTTGGAGAACTGTCTATTCAAGTCCTTTGCCCATTTTTTAAAATATATTTTATTGGGGAAGGGGAACAGGACTTTATTGGGGAACAGTGTGTACTTCCAGGACTTTTTTCCAAGTCAGGTTGTTGTCCTTTCAATCTTAGTTGTGGAGGGTGCCATTCAGCTTCAACTTGTTGTCCTTTCAGTCTTAGTTGTGGAGGGCGCAGCTCAGCTCCAGGTCCAGTTGCCGTTGCTAGTTGCAAGGGCCACAGCCCACCATCCCTTGTGGGAGTCGAACTGGCAACCTTGTGGTTGAGAGGACGCTCTCCAACCAACTGAGCCATCCGGGAGCTCAGCGGCAGCTCAGCTCAAGGTGCCGAGTTCAATATTAGTTGCAGGGCACAGTGTCCACCATCCCTTGCAGGACTCGAGGAATTGAACCGGCAACCTTGTGGTTGACAGCCCACTGGCCCATGTGGGAATCGAACCGGCAGCCTTCAGAGTTAGGAGCATGGAACTCTAACCGCCTGAGCCACCGGGCCGGCCCCCTTTGCCCATTTTTAAATTGTCTTTTAAAATTATTGAGTTGAAATGGTTCTTTATACATTCTAGATACAAGTTCCTTATCAGATAATTGCAAAATTTTCCTCCTGGATTATTTTCAAAAATTCATTTCTATACCATTTTTCCCCCCTGAAGAACTTAGTTTCTTTTAGTTAGTTTCTTATAACATTTAACATTTGGAATCAAAAGTTTTTCTGAGGGTATCATTTGTTTATCCTCTGTATGTGCCATGAGCTTTTTCTTATTCTTTTTAATTCTGATAACAACACTATGAGATAGGTCTGTAAACCCCATCTTAGAGCTGAGGAATTTGAGGATTAAAGAAATTAATGACCTTGCTCTGGATCACACAAGTACTTAAACGGAGAGGTAGACTCTTCCACAGCGCTGCCACTGGTGAGTGCATTCATCAGTCTGGGAAGGTTAGCAAGCCCTGTACTTCATAGCATCAGATTTCACAGGTCGTACGTATGTTTGTCTTTTCCACTAAGGAAGACTGCTCTGGCTTCCATGATTTAAGAAGAACAGTGGTTTCTCAGTAACATCTTATTAACCAGCACTCTGCTTTTTTCTCACCCACATGTAGAATAAACTGTACTTCTCAGGCCCATTCAGCCCCTATCTTATGGAAAAGATTTCTGTAACCCAGTCAACAAAACTTTAAGACCAGGATCAAATTCAGTAGGAAATAGTTATTTAACAACCAGAAAGATGAAAGCCAATTATAACATGTACAGAGTAATATTGGACCCTAAGTCAAAGCTTATCTTTTGAATCTATAATGTTTGCTTGAGTGTTTTATCTTTTTGAGAAGAACTTATCAGGTTAAAATTGTTAGACAGCAGAAAATCTAGGGCCTTTGCATTTCCATATAATTTTTAGGATGTGCTTGTCAATTTCTACAATACCCAAAGCAATTTTGAAAGAGGAGAAAAAAGTTGGTGGACTTAACATTATCTCATTTCAAAACTTACCCTAAAGCCATTGTGATCAGGAGAGGTACAAGGACAGGCATAGAAATCAGTAGAACAGAATTGAGAGTCCACAGTTAAACCCTTACATTTATGGTCAGTGATTCTGTACTTCATAAGATAGCATTAAGAGAAGAAATATTTGCACACCCACGTTCATAGCATTATTCACAATAGACGTGAGGTGGAAGCAACCTAAGTGTCAAATGAATGTATAAACAAAATGTAGTATATACATACAATAAAATATTACTTAGCTTAAAAAAGGAAGGAAATTCTGACACATGCTGTAACATGAATGAGCCTTGACATTATGCTAAGTGAAATAAGCCAGTCACAAAAAGACAAATACTGTATGATTCCACTTATGTAGAGTAGTCAAACTCAGAAGTAGAACGGTGGGTGCTGGGTGCTGGAGGGAGAGAAAAAGAAGTTACTGTTTAATGGGTATAGAGTTACAGTTTTGCAACATGAAAAGAGTTCTGTGGATAGATGGTGGCACAACAGTATGAATGTACATAATGCCACTGAACTGTATTCTTCCACAATGAAAATTTTTTTTTAAAAAAAAAGGACAAGAAGTCACAGACTGGGAGAAAAAATATTTTCAAACTATATTGTAAATCCTATCAAACCATATTGTAAGTTCTGTCAAAGAACTTGTATTTAGAATATATAAAGACTGCTTACAATGCATTGAATATAGGAAAATAACCCAATGAAAAATAGGGAAGTGCTTTGAATAGACATTTCACCAAAAAAGAAGTAAAAGGGTTAATGAACACATGAAAAGATACTCAACATCATTAATCAGAATGGCTATAATTAAAAAACTGGCAATACCAAGTGTTGGTGAGCATGTCAAGAAACTGGAACCCTCCTGCATTGCTGGTGGGAATATAAACTGGTACAGCCAGTATGAAAAAGAATTTGGCATTTTCTTAAACGCAAACTTACCATAGAACCCAGCAATTCCACTCCTAGGGATCTACCCAAAGGAAATGGAAACAATCTGTCCACAGAAAGATATGGATGTACAATAATGTTCATGGCAGCGTTATTCATAATAGCCGCAAACCAAAAACAATCTAAATGTTCATCAACTGGTAAATGCATAAACCATACATAGTATGTCTCTAAGTGGAAAACTCTTCATCTGTAAAAAGGAACAAACTACAGACACATGCAATATCATGGATAAATCTAAAAAATGTTACATGAAAGAAGCCAGTCACAAAAAACTTCATATCCTATTAGTCCATTTCTATAAAATGTCTATAAAAGGCAAATTTATATAGAGAGAAAGCATATCAGTGGTTGCTTAAGGCCTGGGGTGGGAGTGGGGATTAACAAAACAGGCATAAGTTATCTTATTGGCAAGATAGAAATGTGGGGGATTGTGATGATGGTTGTACAACTCGAAATTTTTTACAATCATTGAGTTGTACACTTACACAAATAGGTGAATTTTCTGAAATAAATTGTACCTCAACAAAGCTGTGTTTTAAAAAAGGAGATGATATGTCTCTCTCATAGGGGTTCTTGTGAGGATTTATTAGAACAAGTGCCAGCTAGAAAGTAGGCATTCAATGGATGACAATTATAATTTATTGTTACTATTTTTGATATGTAACAGCAGCATGTATGGTTAAGACCCCAGAGACATCCACATAGAGTCAGAAACTCCTATTGTAAAACACCAAAAAAGAAAAGGGAAAACCTAGCTGCAGCCTAATTTTGTATGAGATCATTTGCTGACTTCTCATTCAGTGCAGGGTGGAGTGGAGCATTTTTGACTTGTGAAATCATAGCAAAGAGTGACAAACTTTTTTTTTAATGTTTGTAATCTTTCCTTTTTAGGGGGAGTAAAACTTGGATTAGGAGATTTCATTTTCTACAGTGTTCTGGTCGGTAAAGCTTCCGCGACAGCCAGTGGAGACTGGAACACAACCATAGCCTGTTTTGTAGCCATATTAATTGTAAGTATACACACTAATAAAAACATGTCAGAACTCTCATCTCAAAACTCTGATCATGCTGTCCCTTTAAAGCAGTCCCATTTTAACTCCATCTGGGCTGAGTGTCCCAATCACCTGGGAACTTTTGAAAAACAAATTACTGGACTTCACCTAAGTAGTTCTCCACCTAGCCACACATTAAAATCACCTGGAAGCTTTTAACACTGCATTCTCACCTGAGAGATTTAATTGGTTTCAATTCTGTATCTTGTTTTTAAAGTTCCCCAGGTAATTCTGAAAGTGCTTTTGATTAGGAACCACTGCTTTAAGCAGCACAGATATGGAGGAAATTAACTGTCTTAAAGGAGTAAGTAGATCCTCACTTAGTCCCTGAGTTTGGTGGTGGTTTTGCAGTTAATGCCACAGGCTACAGCGTGCAGGGTTCCTGTGGGCAGCAAGTAGGAGGTGACACAAATTAACACCATGTGTGATCTCATGTAGATCTTACAGTTCTGTGAACCCTGAAGCTTTCATAACTGATTTCAGTAAATAATTCAGAAGATAGTTCTTACTGCTTTTTTTTTTTTTTTTACTAAAATGGGATATCTTTGATATATGCAAGTGGAGTTATATGAGAGCTTTTACATTGCATTTATTTTGTGATTACGTTTGTGATTCATCATAATATAACCAGTTACAATTTTCATGTATTTTATTTCTCTTTGGAGGTTAGTTTCCTGGGTGTGTTGTATCTTTTTAAGAAGAAAATGACTTACAGTGGTAAACCTGAAATGATACTCAGCCTCCAGAATTTATAGTTAGTGTCTCAGTAACTAGAGTAAAAAATGGACTGTATTATATGGCTGCTCTGTGTTTCCAAGAAAGCAGCAATATTCTTTCACAAACAAACTTTTACTGGTATGTTCATGAGCATCTTTGCCTCCACAAGCATAAAGACTGCTCTTCACCTCTGGGAATTTAGCCAGCCCAACTAAACGCACAGTAGCCAACTCACTATTTTCGATAGAAGTCTCTGTATTATTTAATTTTTTTCAAAAATAGTTTTACTTATTTTCAGTTTCTGTTTCTTACCTAGAATTAGGGGATGAAGAATCACAAAACGTATGCATAATGAACTCTGTGTTGCAAAGGAAAATAAAAGTTGTTTCCAGGTTTCATAGAAACATGTGTTCTAAAATTTAACCGGAAAGAATAGTATTCAGTTTACTAAATGAAAACCAAGATTTGTGGTTGAGTTGTTTTACATGAAATACTTTCATAATTATGTCTCAGTTTGAGTTTTCCCCCTTCTCCCCCACAGGGTTTGTGCCTTACGTTACTACTCCTCGCCATTTTCAAGAAAGCATTGCCAGCTCTTCCGATCTCTATCACCTTTGGGCTTGTCTTCTACTTTGCCACAGATTATCTTGTGCAGCCCTTTATGGACCAGTTAGCATTCCATCAATTTTATATCTAGCATATTTGCAATTAGAATCCCATGGATTTTTCTCCTTTGACTGTAATAAAATCTGGCAAGGACAAAGGTGTTTTCCTGTGTCCACTTCTAACAAAGTCAAGATTCCTGAATGGACTTTTTGCGGCTTCCTTCCAAGTCTTCCTGACCATCTGCACTGTTGGGCATTGGAAGGAGGTGTCTACAGAAAATGGTTCTGAACATGTATCATCATGGTAGACTGAGTCCCTCAGTTTAAAACAGCCAGATTTGAGGGACAAGGTCAAGGACAAGTGATGGGTCAAGAAGTTGCTGTGCTCCCACCAGCTTTTTGACCCTTGGTCACAGGCGGATTTTATCAACACTGCAGACTCTCAGGACTACCATTACCAAGCGGTTAAATGAAGTGATGGAAACCAAACAGGACTCATCGTCTTAAGCAACATGTTGGAAATCAACTTAATAAGTCTGTACTGAATTCTAAACCTTTTCAGGAGGTACTGAAGAGCAGGCACCAGCAGCAAAATGGAAAGGTGGAAAGGGGCTCAAACTTTCACTTTCAGACTTTTGTGCTGCAGACTTAACCATTTTTCAGTAAGACTTTTTTTTCACCTTGAGTCAAGTCAGAAGTATATAAGTTGATTTTGACACTTTTCGTTCTCAAGCACTGAAACTTATTACCATCCATGGTTGCCATTTCTGCCCAAGGCCAGTCTGAATTTATCTGAGGCTGCTTTATCTTAAAAGTGTTGACCTCAGTTTCCAAATTCAGTAATTTCTGGAAATAACAGAGCTATAACTTAATAATTCCCTATCACCGTTAGGTAAATTCCGGATTTACCACCAACTTCCTAATTTTTAGATGTTCTTGTAGGTTCACTTGTCCCTGATACCTCCTTTGTTCTCCATCTGTCCCTTTACTCCCCTCATAAACTGTTCTTTTACACAGCAAATAAGACAGCTCAGTTGTGATAGCAGATGATACGGTTCTTTAGGATTGTACCTTGTGTGGTACAAAGAATGTGTTATGAATCAGTACTATCAGCCTCGCTGTTGTCCTTTCTTCAACAGCAAATACTGTGTGCGCCCAAAGACAGTAGCATTAAAGAAGAGTAAAATGGCTGGTGAAGCACTTTCTGTCCTGGTTTTTCTTTTTTAACTACAGCCTGTTGTCTGATAGTAGGTTAGAATTCAAACCAGTAGCCAAAAGCTGGTGGTTTATAAAGTTTATGGATCAGTAGTATAAGTACAAAGCATAGTTTGGAGAAAGCCATGATGTCACTTGGCGAGCTGTGGGAAAACCTAGGGTCGGGGAGAACCAGCTACCAAGAGAAGAAAGAGGGATCCCCAGCAGCCCGTGGGACAAAATGAGCTAATGTCCCATGGGCACATGTTCAGGAGGGGATCCAAGTTGTCCCTCAAAAACTTCTCAGTGGGTGTTTTGTGGTTTTCCTTCTGCGCTCCCTTTTATTTCAGTGTAACTTTGTGTGAGATTGGGCAGTGGCGTTCAGGCCCTGTGCAGCTCAGCTGGACAGTGCACAAAACAGAGCCAGCAGCTGTGGGCACACAAGCTCCATGAAGCTTTACCAGGGCACAACCCTTCCTTGCCCACACACACCCCTCAGCCATGGTGATCTGACTGTAAGGATTGGTGAGGAACTCAGTTTCCCCCTGTGGCTAAACAGAGACCAGCTTTCTTCCTCCTCCTGCTTTCAGCCTATCCTGTGATCTGGTTTGGGGTTCTCCCTGGAATTTAGAATATTTGTTTTCTGTCATGGAATATTTCTTAGAAACTAACCTCAGGAGTATTGTGCTGGTACTAACCTGTGTGTGAGTAACAATTGGCTCATATTAGTCAGTTGAGAACAGTAGGAAAAGTAAGAGCTGTGCAAAGAAAGAGTGGGATATAGAGCAGTAGTTTGTTTCATCTCTTTTTTGTTGTTTACCCCCTTTTTTCCAAAATTCTCTTTTTTTTCCCTGAATATGTGGCAGTGTAAGTATTATCTTCTAGGAAGATGTGATACAGCAGCTACAGCAAAGCTACCTGAACACCCATTTATGATTTGAAGCGGTCTCGAGGGAGCCCTGATCTAGAGCAGTTTGTGTTAGGGTACCAAACATGCGGTATCTTTCATGAAAGGCTCATCTCAGAAGAGGATGTGTGGTATGTGTGTGGGTGTGTGTGTGTGTGTGTGTTATATCTGCCCTATGAATTATTGTCCCACGTAGAAAGATTATGATAAAGCTGTCACTTTCTACAAGATGGAACCATATCTCAGCATAGAAAACACATCTTATTTAAATCACCAATCTCAGATGCAGAGGTTTTTCTTCAAATCTTAGAATCCATTCAGTTGCCTCTGAAGTATCAAAATGCTAGTCTTCCACCATGAAAAATCACTGCCACCAGAGAAAATAGTAGCAATTCCACTGAGGATGTCCACTGTTGATTTCACACAGGCACAGGGGTGGTTGTGGAGCCAGGCAACACAAACAGTAAAGCATGAGCAGCCAAGCCAATCTGCTCAATTAAAACAAGGAAAAACACTAGGAAAAAGTGACCAGTGATGTCTGGGTCTGACTGGCATACAGAATAAAGAGTTTATATGCAGAAAGTTGCTGCAAATGCCTATGGAAATACCAACCATATTTGGAAGATTTGTAGTGTTTTCAAAGAAGAAAGGCTCACTTTCCTGTTTTTGATTTTTACTAGGTTAGTATGTAGTCTTAGGATTGATTGCAACTCTCACTATAAATGACTACATTTCTTGATCAGAAAAAATAGCTTTCTAAGTAACTTGAAACATTCGTAAGTGAGCAAATTATTGATCTCACTACAGAAGCAACAATTAAAGAGGTGGTGTTTTCACTCTTAAACTCCTAGATCCTCATGTGTTAAAAGTCCATTGGTTTTAAAAACCCTTCTTCCATAATAGACGCTTGAACAAATAATATGTTTAGTACTTGTCCTTTACTTGGCCTCTAAATACCTTATATATATACATATAGTCGTGATTATAATTTGTAAAATGTGAGACAGAAGTTAAGCTACCACATTAGATCCTCCAGGGTCAGGTGTCTCAAGGAAGCTTCTGATCCTGACCCCCACCCAGTGCCCAGCCTTCCATCTTTCCCCATTGACGCTCTAGCCCTGGAAGAAAAAGTTCAGAAACCACTATGAAAGGATTTATTCAGTGTCTTCTGTGGTGCTGGAGTCTAAAGATGCAAAGATGAATAAGATCTGTCCTCAGAATCCTGCTAAAGTCTCTTGTTTTCTGTATATGCCATTTTTAAGTTCTCTAAAATATTGGGTACTTGTCAATTATGCCTTTCAGTTACCGTTATTAAAATTGATGTTTACAAACTGATTTCATTCTTCCAGAAACCCATCCTTTCAGTAAAGTACTCCTTTTTCTCTAAATTTGCTTTTGGGTAAACTATACAGAACAGCCGACTTGCCATTCTCCCCACCTCCAAGGGTATCCTGCATGCCAAGTTTGGGAAGAGACTTGAAATATGGACATTTCTTTTTGCCCTGGGGTGAAACCATATCACTATCGTAAGTTTGAGCCCAGAAGTGATCTTTGTGATCTTCTCAACTCTTTTTAAATTCCCCAAACACAGGAGATTAAAAACATGGTTTCAGCTCTTCACAACGCTCGTTGAAATTGCCGAGCAGAGTATACGGACAAGGCTGTCCTCATGCTCAGGTCCCAGATCACATGGACAGTACCCTCTGAACAGTCCTCCCCTCAGGGAGGAGACACCTCAGAGGTGTGTGTGAAAAGTGAGCCCGGAGCTGAAATGAATTCTCTTGAATGTCAAGGCCGTTTCCCAGGACCTCAGGCAGCTGCAGCATTGCCCTGAGGAGGTAGTTGGGTCTTCCCTGGGCCCTGGAATGTTAGCACTTCAGTCTGGTCTGTATAGCAGGAAGGATTTCCCAGAAAGCAATTTTCCTTTTAAAATCAATAATTGCTGCAACAGGGCAGTTTCAAACTCAACTGGAATAGCGAGTACAGTGGTACCTCGGTTTACGAACGTAATCCACGAGCACTGAAACATCCGAAAACAGCCGACAGCTAGACCTCAGGATCTTGCATCAGGGGAAGCTGTGTGACATATTGGACTTCTGAGTCGTGTTTGAAAACCGAAGCATTTACTTCCGGTTTACGGCATTCATAAAACAAAATGTTTGTCTACAGAGATGTTTGAAAACCAAGGTACTACTGTATAAGATTGTCTTGTTTCCTGTGTGATTGGCGGGGCTGGGATGTGGGTTCAGCAGGATCATTTACACTCACGTGTTTATTGTCTGGCTTTTGCTTCTGAAGACACTGCTTTGTACATGTTTCAGACAGACTGTGAATGCATCTTTCCTAAATACCTTTCAAATTTTTGGTAATATGTTATTTTGACGGATGACTGCAGATTTTCCTGTATTCCGCAAATGAATAAAGCACGCATGAACCCATCTGTGCTAGCTTTCTTACATGAAAGGAGTATAACGTGTAACTGTGAGAAGTGTTCAGCAATGATCAGGAAGCAGTTTAGGAACACAAATGCATTGTTTTCTATCCTTAGTACAGAATAAAGTGGTATGGATAATAGCAGGCCATGCATCTGAAGAGTGTAATATTGAACTATTTATGAGATGTCTCAAAACGACTATTCTTAATACCTAGTTTCTGAAAAATATTTTTCTAGAGAATATTTAACTCAAGTTAATGTATAAACTGTCAAAACAAGAACTTAAGGACATTTTGTTGTAGTACAATGCAGATACTTCATGTGCTAGAGGATGATGGTCTTTTAAAAATTATTATGTAGAGCACATCAATGGTAAAAAGCAACATTTATTGACCTGGTAGAGCATACATTGTCCTATCACTCTATTCCCAAACTCTACACAACCTTTTGTTTCTAAACAGTGAATAACAGGCACAATATTGGGAGTTATGGATCAGAAATAAGTTTGTGGCAGAAAAACCATAGTTGACCATTGTCTTCCGAAGGAGCATATAAGAGATGGATGCATTCCTGGCTACACTGGGTAAGGGCATCAAGAAGCAGAGGAGGTGGCCATTCCCTTCTTTGGGAATCACAGCATCATTTGCATTTACGAATCTTGTAGGCAGCGTCACTCGAGTCTGCCACAGAAGCATCGTGGTTTGTCCTCATCGGCTGGGAGAGTTGTCTGATTTTTAGGGGCCCTGAGAGTGGTGCCTTTGAGAGAGAATTTCCTGGAGCAGGGTTAAGAAGCAAGAGAAATGAGGCCAGATTTTCTGCATCACTAGGTAAGTACCACAGTTTTCTGTAACCCGGCCATTGTGCCTGGGGCCGCTTGCTTATGTGTGCTGTGTGTGGGGGGAGAGAGAAAGAGACCCGCCCACCAGTAGCTTAGGATCTGGTTAAAAGTGAAGTGACAGCGTACTTGAGTACAAGGAAGTCGAGTGTTGGCTCACTACATTGAATTTGAGTGGGAATACACAGGAAAGGAGGGAGCCACAAAAGACATGGTTTAAGATCAGAGTTTTCTCCAGAAACAGAAAATTTAAGCCAAATTTGGGAAGAAGAGAATAATCGGAATTGGCAAGAAGGCAAAGAACATTCATTTAAAAACAAAATCAGGAAGGAAGAAGTATTTGGGAGACACCCAAAGATAATTGGTTTTTGAGTTAAGGTGACGATTTATCCAAAGGAAAACCCAATTAGCAAACCAAATCTGTTTCCATATTTACTTAGAATGTCCCTCCTTCGTGATGTGACTTGTAGAAGTCATGGAGGAGGATAACCTAACACGGGCCTTTCAACATAAGAATCTCTCACACTTGACAAAGATCGATTCTCTTACCCGGGCCAGCACTTCTAGGCCTGCCATGCCTTGCCCTCTGAGGGAGAGACGGAAGAGCGTCAGACACCAGGTTTGTTGGAGACCTAATTCTTAGGAGAAGAGGCGACATACTCTTGATGCCTCTGTCTCCCCCGCCCCCAAGATTGCTTTAATTATGTGGTCACCCAGGGTAAGTCCTCATGCAAAAGAGAAGGATTTTGTGACCATTTTAGCCACAGCATACCAGCAAAGTAGACTGCAGGTAAAATTGTGACTGTGATTAATTCTCTTGGGTAGTAGCCCTAGTCAGGAACCACTGCACTCAAAGGTATACATACAAAGATGATTTTAAAGTGGAGACGATGCGGGGAACAACATGAAACTTAATTGTTTAGTGAGATGACTGGGTTTTAACTTGCATGAGCCAGATAGGTGGGAATGTATGATTTCTTCAGATTTTCTGAAATGTTGACAATGACCTCTGCCATCCTGCCATTATCATCGTGGAGATCTGACTGGGAAGCCTTGTTTCAGACTCCTAACCCGCTTCCTCACCTCTTTCCCTCCCTGTTTAGGGGTCTGCTCTGGAAGAACCCAGGCGGAAACTCAACCAGTTTGAAAACGTCATTGGGCTGGGGGGACTGTAACATACCAGGGGAAGGGGAAGGGCTTTTCTGTCCCTGGTAACCTGCACAGGCCTTCCAGGGCACAGTCTGAGGACACCATGAGGGTGTCTGTGCTCTAGGGGACGGCTGGGAGAGTGGGCCAGACTTCACATTTTGTTAATATGGCTACTCTGGCTCTCAGGGTACTGCAGTGGGCATTCAGCAGTGAGTTCCGTGGCTGTTTGTTAAGGGCCTTAACTTTTGTTAGATCCCCACAGTGAAGCCAGCCTGCCTGGGGCGTAATGTGCTATTGACGGCATGGCCTGTTTGACTCTCTGGTGATGGAGGATACTGCTGGAAGCCAGGGCGCCCATTTTGTGTTATAGGCCCATGACCCCAGAGCTGCCTGCTCTAGGGAGAGACAGGGACCAGTGCCCTCTGCCCCTGTCCACGTGCAGCAAATCATCCTTTGGGAGAGACTTTTTCTAATGGGCAAGGAATTCCCTTTCCCCCCTTGTGCTCTAGATAAATTCACTTGTTACAAGTGATTACACAACCTTTGTCATTAAAAGATATGATTCACCAAGACACTCCAAACATTTGATAATTGTTGCATGAATTGATTTTCATTTTCAAGTCAAATGCATTGGTAAACATTTTTGTGAGGGGAGGCAGGTGAGCTGACCCAGAGAGTCCTGGTCCTGTCCCAGGAGAAGTTCACTGGGAACCTGGCCTGGGGACCTCCACCAGCCACTGTGCCCAGCCAGGCTGACGTGTAGCAGTGCTCTGGGCTCCCTCCCCACTGGCCCCTGGCTGTTTGGAAGGTTCTGCCCGCCGCCTTTCAGTGGCAGCACTCCAGCCTTCCAGCAGGCAGGGTGGGTGGGGAGGAGGGTGAGGCCTGGCGCCCCCTCCGTGGGCCCCTACCCTTGGGGCTGGAGACAAGTCTGGCCGCATCTCCCAACCGGGAACTGGGCCAACCCAGCTGTTTCCTGCAGCCCCTCCCTGATTCACCCCCTCTCTGCCCCATCTCAGCGCAGGTTTCTCACTGCCCAGCCCCCTTCCTCCCACACTGTGTTGCCCCAGGATTCTGTCTCTGGCTGGGGAGAGCCCCCCCAGGCCCTGCTCCTTCCTTTCATTTCCGTGAGGTTTGACATTCCTGTGGCTCTTACCCCTCCCGACATTCTGCTTGTCATTTTCAGAGCAAGCCAGCCTTTGTCTGCAGACTGGATCCCTGCACAGGGAAACTGACAGAGGAACATGTCCTGTGAACCAGATGAGGGGAGCCAACGTGGGCAAATTCACAGACCGTGGGGTGTGCACCTCCCTCAGGTGTGGGGACCAGCTGCCCGGGTGGTAGGAGGGAGCTGGGTGCGTGTCTTCACCATCCCATCCCTGGGCTCCTGGGAGTTGCTCAATCAGTGTTTGTTGAATAAATGAAGTAACCGTGGATTAGGGGTCCACAGGAAGGGATTTGCATGCAGGAAGATGTAAACAGGGCACGTGTGTGGGAACATGTTTTAAGTAAGAACAAACATTAACCAGTTTACAAGCATGTGCTGGAGACTGGAGCCTGCAGTCAGTTAGCCTTATCTGCTTGAGACTAGTGTTTATAAACAGGTGGTCAGGGTTGAATCCAAACAGGATTCCTCCCCAGGACACATTCGTGACACCTTGAGAAATGTCTGGCTTTGTCCTGGTTCAGTGTCACCATGTTAACTGTGGGAGGAATAGAGGATAGTGCAGTTCTTAATACTCATTTAACCAAGAAGAACTCCAGAGGAACCTACTTGCTCCGTAAAACCACTGTCCATCAAGCACATACGAGGACTATGGCTCGGACACCATGCTAAGTCCCTCACAAGCATTGTCTTGGGTCACCCTCATCCGACCTCGGAGTAGGGACCTGTTATCCTCATGTTACGGGTGAGAAAATGGGAGCTTTGAGAAGATGAGAAACAGCCCCAGACTCACACACAGCAAGAAAGTGGGAGAGGCTGCCCCAGCCCAGGGAGGTCTGAAGCCAAAGCCCATGTTTCTTAGGGGTGCGGGAGACCCGTTTCTGTCAAACTGGATCGGTGCTCTGGGCCTCTGTTTTCTCCTTAGTAAAATGCAGTCTGACAATGTTTCTCAAATTTTCTCACTAAAGCTGCCCCAGCATGAGAGGACCTGAGCTCCTAGGCAGCCCAAAGTGGCGGCCACAGGGTAAAAAAGTTTCTATTTCATAAGATATTTTGTTGTTTTATTCTGGTAAAATACACATAAAATTTACCGTCTTAATCTTTTTAAGCGTATAGTTCAGTGGTATTAAGTGCATGCATGATGTTGTGTGACCATCGCCACCATCCATCCCCAGGCCTCTTCATCCTGCAAAACCGAAAGTCTGTGCCCATTAAACACCAGCTCCCCATTCTTCCCTCCCTGAGCCCCTGGCAACCAAGCGTCCTACTTTCTGTGTCTATGAATTTGACTACTCTAGGTATCTCGTATACGTGGAATCATATATTATTTGTCTTTTTCTATCTGGCTTATTTCACTTAGCATAATGCTCTCTAGGTTCATCCATGTTGTTATATGTTTGTTTTAATATAAAAATAGCCACAACAGCGTCATAAACCATCACCCAAAAATATTTAACCTCCTCCCGGCATACACACACTCCCAGTCTTAAAGCTGATGTTCCCAGAAGCTGTGCCTTGTCTACTTGGTGTCTTTGTGTCCCCAAGAGGACTTATCCCAGACTGGAAGCATTCCTCCCCACGCTCGCCGACCAGTCCAGCCGCATCCCAGCTGGACTTCAGGGTCTGTGCTGAGTGGGGCCTGTGCTGGAGGTTCCTCATGGGCCATGTGTATGTGCACCCTCCATCTCTCTGCTGCCCTCCTTTATTCTCAGCCCCTGGGACTGTTGTGTCTTGGAAATTTTCAATTTTAGTGCTTATTTTTGTTTACATTCATCAATTGTCTTCTTTTGAAAATGAAGAAACCACCATGCATAAAGGTTAACTTGCCAGAGATGTCCCGGCCAGACTCCAATCCAGGCTGGCCAACTGCGCAGGCTCCAGACGCCCCCCCACCCACGCCCACTGCCTCCCACACTCAGGCCCGCATGCACAGCCCCCACCATGATGGAATTCAGCAGGCCGCCGTCATCTGTGCGTTAGCGTTCTGTTCTGCTAACCAGAATCCCATCTGCTCTGCGGTTCTGTTGTGCCAAATTTGTGCAGGTCTGCAGTCCCTTATTTGCAACTTAGGAATTCAAAGTTCTGAAAATTGAAAGGTTTCTCATAAGTTTGGGAGACCTGGCCTGCCTGAACTCTGTGAGGCTGTTGAGAGCTTCAGTGTATCCTGTTTAGGTGAATATTTATGTTTTTCTGCAGAGCTGAGTGTGTGTGTGGTTTTTTGTTGTGCTTTTTGGTGGTTTTGTGTTGATTAAAGAGGGCTTCCGGACCCTGCTGGGGGTGGTATATCATATACAAGTTAGTAACTTCTAAAATCTGAAGAAGTCTCCATTCTGGAGCACATTTGGCCGTAAGAGTTTCTGATAAAGGATTGGGACCTAGATATATGTAACAGGATTGTAGTTATATAAAAGCTGTGAAAATAAAGAGCTTCGACCTAGTTTTATGTCTGTATATTAGGTGGCATTTCACTCCAAATACAGGGATCCCGGATAATACGTCCGAAAATTACTAAAGCTAGAAAAGCACTGCAAAAAATGAAGTTAGTATTTCCCCCCTAGTTTAAGTTGAAGTCTATTTTGGGAAGTTTGTTTCTGAATTGTGAGGCGCTGGCCCTCTGACTTTCTGGGTAATGTTTCCAGGCCTTTGGCACAAGGCAAAGACACCTCTCAGTTTCTGGGCTGAGAAACATCCAAATAGAGCAGAGGAGATGAGATGTGCCCTGGGAGTGTGGTGGAGGGAGACCAAGAGGGAAAGATTCGCAGAGCCTCGGCTGCTGGCCTCTGGGGTCCCAATCCAGGACCCTCCCCCGCAGCCCACCAGGACAACAGCAACAGCAGGAGACACTGAGCCAGACACACAGGGTCCGTAGCAGGAGAACGAAGACTTGCCCTCTTGGCAATGAGCAATGGAGCGCCGCTGCTCAACTGTAGGACACCAGGTTTGCTCTGGACGCCAGGGCACTCCCCTGAGCTGAGATGGACCCTTTAGGTCTGTGCTCTGCAGGCTGGCCCCACACCTGCAAGGACTTCTGTGGGGGCTTAGGTCCCTCTGCCACTCAGGGAGTGGTGGGTGGGCGAGGGTGGGCTCCTCGTACCAGCTCCTTTAATGTCTCCAGGAGTTCAGGTGACCAGCTTCTCCAGAGAAGACTGTAGCCCAGATGCTTGCAGTGTGTGAGTGTGTGTGTGTGTGTGCGTGTGTGCGTGTGTGTGTGTGCGTGTGTATGTGTTCTCATGTGAAGGAAGGGGATCAGATCTCTGAGGCTGGAGCTGCTGGGTGGGGGCCAATCAGGACAGGTCTGGAAAGCCCCTTCCTCTGCCTTTTTGTTGCTGTCCTCCTGGCTCTGGTCCCCTGCCCCACAGCAGTGTCCTGTCCCAGCCCAAGTGTCTTCACAGGGCCTCACCCTCCTCCTGGTGCCCTTTCCCAGAGCCTGAATTGAAGGTGGGGCAGATGGGGTGGGTACCTATCAGGCCCAATGTCACTGAGGGACATCCCAGGACTTGTGTTCTTTCTCTCTGGATGGCCCTCATATCTGCGGGAAGGTCGGGGAGCTATATTCCTGTCCCAGCTTTGAGACTAAAACTCCCTCCAGAGGCTCTGTGACTTATCTTAGCCACTTGCCAGACATACTGAGCATTGTACTTCCACTCCCCTGGTCTTGCTTGATGTTTCAAGGTCCCGATTTATTTATGGCAGCAAGAGAAAGGAAAGAGGATTGGTGTGAGTTCTGGAAGCACTACATCTCAAGTTGAGGGGCAGACTGAAATTGAATGTTTTAACACTCTCCTGCCCTGCCCCCCATCTTGATGTTGAATGACTCTATCAGGGGAAACGCATACCGTGTTTCCCCGAAAATAAGACCTATCCGGACAATTAGTTCTAATGCATCTTTTGGAGCAAAAATTAATATAAGACCCAGCCTTATTTTACTATAAGACTGGGTCTTAATATAATATAATAATAGTATCATATAATATAATACAATACAATACAATATAATACAATACAAAATAATATAATTAATATATAATATATAATACAGGGTCTTATATTAATTTTTGCTCCAAAAGACGCATTAGAGCTGATGGTCTGGCTAGCTCTTATTTTTGGGGAAACACTGTCTATGTGTTGGAAGGTGGGGAGAAGGCAGAGTGATAAATGGAGAAATCCTCCAGTGTGAAGTGTTCCTTTTTCCTTTTGAATTCCTAGTGGGCTGTAGCATAGGTTCTGTGTCTTTTATAGTGGAAATATTTGAATATTCAGGTTGTAAGATTTGTTTTATTCTAAATTAACACACAGCACTAGAATGCAATGCCGTGCTAACATAAGCCCCCCAAAGGCAGGATGATCGGTGTGTCGGAGCCCAGGGCTTGGGGGAGCTGATGGAGCATCTCTTCCCAACTGTGTCCAGTGATATTACCTTTGTAGATTGAACACAGCCATGGGGTACTTACACCATGGAAATTGATAAAGGCTCCAAAGCAGCCCTTTTTCTCCTCCGGAGAGCTGGTCACCAAACATTTACCACTACTGGACGGGTCTCTCTCCAGCTTCTGGCACAGCGTAGGCACTCAGATATGCAAGGAACGAATAAATGAGTGAACAACCATCACCAAAAAAAAAAAAAAAAACAACACAAAAACGAAGAAGAGAAACAGCATTTTCTAAGTTCAGCTCAACAAATGTTGTGTGCTAGGTGCTGCAGGAAGAGCAGAAACTTGTTTTCTGGGGTAGCCCAGCATCTGACCTTCCCATCTGGGGCAGCGGCCAACTCTCATTTCTCAGGTCCTGGAATGCTCCTGTTGGGGTTGAAGTCTACAAGGACCATTCAGGGCTTTCTCCGGAGGTGGCACGGGTCATGGTTACCTAAAAGTGGTGGTGGCAGTAGTCTGGTGTCAACAGGATAGGTCCTAACCAGAACTACTCCTGGGTCATGAACTATGACATTGGCAGGGATTCCAGCCCATTTCTGTGCCTGATTCTCCAGCTTCCTGTCCATTCCATAAGCTCCCAATGTTCTGCCTCTAAGCAACTTTTCTGTTTCAGTTAATGACGTTCTTTTCTGTGGTTTGCAAGAATTCTGTGTCAGATCAGGTTAGACATGCAGAGATCTATTGAGGAAAATGCTGGGGAGGATAAATGGGAGGGAGTAGGAGCTGGGAGAGCCTTCAGCATGCGGTGCAGACCTGAGGTGTGGCAGCTGCAGCTGTCAATCAACTGTGCTTACCACATTATACTTTCTTGAGGGGCACCTTCAGGACCCCCACAAATATCTAGTACAGGGTACAATGATGAAAGAGATCACTGCCCTTGTGAAGTTCACAATTTAGAGGAAGAAAAAGAGGCAAATGTATCACTGCACTGGTTTGCAAGTACACAGAGGCTGGTGTAGGGAAGGCCTCCTGGAGGAGGCGCATCCCAGGAGCCCTGAGGTTCTTGGGGTTTTGCCCTTTCCCTTTCTCTCCAGCTTTCCATCCCAACCCAACCTCACAAAGAGATCTGGCCTCTTCTTTGCCGTACCCCTGGATCTGCAATCTGCAAAGCTGATCAAAATGTAGGGAATCCAGGATATGGGTAGGTGGAAGGGAGCATGGGGCAGGGGGAACTAACTTTTATTGAGCACCTCGTAGGAGATTTACAGAAGCCATTTTCTTCCCTACTATGCCAGCCTCTGTGTGAGGCTCAGGTGAGCCAGCTGAGACTTGAGGAGGTGACATAACTTGCCCAAGTTCACACACAATGAGAGGCAGAGCAGATCCCCAGCCCAGGTCTGTTTGCCTCCCAAGGCTGTACTCCTGTCCCCCTGGGCTACCCCTGCCCCCAGGTGGAAGGGAGTCTCCTGCAGCCAGTGAGTGGCACAGGGCCAGTGCAGAGGGAAAGATTCAGTGAGTCTTACACTTTTCCTGGCATTTTCTTTCTAAGCCACAATTTGTGTGTGTGTGTGTGTGTGTGTGTGCACACCAGTTGTGCACACCATTTTCTGGTGAACAATTATGTGCTGGGCATGTGCTCACAACATCCCTCTGAGGTAGCAGGATGTGAGGCTTGAAGAGGTGAAGTACTTGCCCAAGGCAGTAACTGTCGGAGCCCAGGTGGTGGGTCCAAGGCTGCCCCTTAACACTGTGTGAGGGTTCTGCTTCCCTAAACTCTGGGTCTTCTTTGCAGTTGGGTGGAGAGTAATTAAATCAGGGGCCTGGGTGTCTAAGAAGTGATCGTAGAGGAAAAACAGGAACGGATCAGAAAGGTGCCTCACCGCCCACCCACAGCCCCAGCAGGAGAAGCAGCTTCCTCCCACTTTACAGGGGACCTTTGACCAAGCTCAGAAAATTCCTGGCTGATGGGGCCAGGGAGTAGGGCTTTTTGAATGCAAGAAACTATTTTCCTTTTCTAGAGAGGCTTTGGGTAATTCCACTCCCTTTTCTCTGCCAAGCTTTATCTTTGCCTGAGAATTCACACAAGTCCCCAGGGGCCCCTGCTACACAGCTGCTGCTTCTCTCTCCATTCATAGGTAAGAAATGGGCCAGATTTTAAATGCTTCTGTTTTAATGAGTATTTTATCTGAGCATCAATCAGTAATGGCCCCGGGAGATGACCCGCAGGCGTTAGGGGTCTGAAGAGGGGTTGAACTCACTAGTGACTTCTCTCTGCCCCAGTGGAGGCCAACGCAGAAATGACCAATGGCCAGGGTAGGTAAGGGGCTGAAGGCAGAAGAGGATGGGGTTAAAGGGACCTCCCACCTCCCACCTGCCCTAGGGCCAGTGCTATTTTTCTGGGGATGGGTGATTTCCAGTTCCAAAAAGGGATGGCAAGCAAGGTGTGTCTTGTTTGGGAAAAAGAAGCACAACTAGGAAAGGAAAGGAAATGTATCATATTTGTTGAGCCTCTGCCTCGATCCCAACTAGGCAATGGGGGTGCAAGCTTTACCCTCAGGGAATAAAGCTTGAGTCAGGGAGACTCAGATTCCCAGTGTGAAGCACCATAGATCTACAGCAGACAGGGGAGGAGACTGAGGGAGCAGGGGGCACCTACTCTGCCTGCTGTGATGTGGGGGAGACTTCTAGAGAAGGTGATGATGTCACCAGGGCCTTGAGGGATGAGTAGGAGTTTGCATGGTAGAGGGAGTTCTCCAGAGTGTATTCTAGGCAGTGGGAAAATCCAGCGGAGGCAGGGAAACAGCAATGTGTGTGGAGAAACTCAGCTGTGGCCTAAGGCGAGAATTCAGGGGTGGAAGACCAGCAGGGGCTAGACACAAAGATGTGTTGTTGTATGTAAGGTGGGTGAGGAGGTGGGAATGACACAGAACTGGAAGGCTTGGGCACAGAGGAAATGGGACTGCAGAGATGACCAGTGCTAGCCCAAGAGAGGAAACACGTGGTGCCTGCAGAGTGAGGGACAAGCCAACGCTTGGCTCAGACCCAAGGGGCCAGAGGCCCTGGGCATCGCAGGTGGCCGTGGAGGACTCTCCACGGGGGCATGTCCTCCCACGGAGATTGGGGTGGATGTCAGCAGCGGGGGTGGGGCGGGGAGGAAGCCGGCCAGCGCCGAGGAGAGAAAGTCCAACCTCCGCAGGCGTTCCGCGCGGCCAAGCCAACCTCCCGGGCTGGGGCTGGGGCGGGTACCAACGGAGCGGCCCCGACAGCCCTGTGCGCCAGGTTGCTCCTGGAGACAGGTAGGCAGGCTGAGGGGCTGGAACCCGACGGCGAGGGAGGAATTTGCCCGCCTGTCCTCCGGGGAGGGCGGCGTCGAGGAAGTGGGCAGCACCCCGCCCCCGACTCTGCCCGCGAGGTGGGCCCGCGCTGGGCCGCCGCTCAGCCCCGCGTGCACTCGGGCCGGGGCGGAGGTCGCGGCAGGAGGGAGCCTCCGGGGCCGGGGCCGCGTACTGGGCAGACCCGCACCCCCCCGCCCCCGCGCCTCCCACCTTCCCCTCCTCGGACGCCATTCCCGGCGCGCCGCCCGGGCGCGGGACCCCGGACGGGAGCGCCCCATCCCGGAGGTGACGCGGGGCCTGGGGCCGGATCACCAGCGCCCCGGACCCGCCGTCGGGGCTCACACCTGCCCGGCGTCCCCGCGCCTCACGTCGGAGGCGGCACCTCGCGGCCTTTGGGGGCACAGCGGCCGCGGGTCCGGGGCGGATGGTGCGGCGCAGGGCAAGTGCCCGGGTGGTGGCCCGGACGCTGGGGCGCCTCCTCTGCGCTGGCGGACACGGGCGAGACCCTTGCGTGGGGGACGGACGCAGCGGGGCGTCGCTTCCCGCGTCCGCTGGGGACCGGGGAGCGAGGGTGTGCGGGATCCCAGGCGCGAGCCCCGGGCAGGCCCCCAGGAGGCGGCGTCCCCATCAGCAGCTGTCAGTAGAGCTCTTTCCTCCCGGCCTGACTTCGGTCTCTCGCTCGGTTCCGCTCGGCCCGACGCTAACGGCAGCCAGTCTCTCCGGAGAAGCATCGCCCGTCGCTCATCTGGGTCGTAGCCCTCGAAGGGGCTCCCGCGGTAACGCCGCCCCCTCCCGCAGGCTGCTGCAATTACAGGTGCGGGCACCGGAGGGCGGGGGGGGGGGGAGCCGCCAGCCCCCAGAACCTCCGATTTGACGGAGAAAGGAATAACCAACTGAATCACTATGGGTGCTAAATTAACGGAGCGTGCACGCCATTCAATGTGCCAGGTTCAATTTTGTTGAGCTTGGCTTGTGTTTGCTGTTTTATCCTTGTCAAATGAAGTCATTTTATGCTTAAAAAAATTAGAGAGAACATTGGTAGAATTACAGATTTTAAAATTTACAAGTCAGTACTTGTGTGATGTTTTGTACTGAAAGGGGCACATTGCTCATGTCATTCTCCAGTACAGTGACATGTACACACACGCACACATATGCATACAGTGCACAGACGGAACACACACCAGCCGGCATCCAGTGTACACACCGCACACACACACGTTACGTGTAGTCACACACCAAACTCCCCAAGGCACTCAGTACACACACACACACACACACACACACACACACACAGCTTAAGGAGCCTGCTGTGGATCTTCCCCAGTACAAAGAAATACTGGCTTGCTTTTAAAGTAGGATACAATTAACATTTTAAAAACTTTTAAGTTGAGTTTTGATAGTGTCTTCAGAGACTTTTTTTTTTTTTAAATCTATCTTTATTAACGAGTTTTTAAACAATTGGTGTAATGGCTTTTTAAAAAGGAATCTTACTGAATTAAAACAGTGGGTCTGATTGCTTTAATTCTGAACTCCGTCTTTCAATAAGGAGGAAGTATTTTTAATCGCCCCCTTTTTTGCTCTCTGAAACCCTGAAAGGAGTTACTCTTGAACGTTTCTTTTTAATGCGAAATCTGTCAGTATTGCTTTTCTGTTTTTTCCCCTCCCCCCCGTTGTTGGGGAATATTGGGGAACAGTGTGTTTCTCCCATGAGCTCCAAGTCGTTGTCCTTCAATCTAGTTGCAGGGGGCGCAGCCCACCATCCCATGTGGGAATCCAATTAAGAGGTCCCACTCTAACCAACTGAGCCATCTGGCTGCCCAACTCTTGAAGTTTTTTTTTTTTTTCTTTTTTTAGTTTCAGGTGCACAAGACAAAGTAATACTTAGACGTTTATCATTTATATCCCTCACACTTTGTGGACCCCCCACCCCATCCACTATCCCTCTGACATTGCACAGCGCCATTACAGTTCCACTGTCTCTATTCCTAATGCTGTACTCCACTTCTTGTAAGTATAGACATATATATATATATAAAATTATAGTTGGCATTCATTATTGCCAACTCTTGAACTTTTTGAAGCCAGTTGTAGATGGGCCTTTTCTCCCTCCCTTACGTGGGTGGCGTGACCGGTGCTCTGCTGTGCCCCACGGTACTTCCTCCTGTCCCTCTGTTCTTCTGTGGATCTCCCGGTCACCTATGGGTAGCAGGGAGGGACACGCCCCCACCTGCCTTCAAGACTGGGGCCTGAGCCCGAGGTTGTGGTAGGGCCCTGCCTGTTGGGCCCCACCGCTCCAACCCCGGCCTCTCCCGCAGGCCGAGATGCCGCTGCTCCTGCTTGTGTCCCTGCTGCTGGCCCCGGCGCCCGGGTCCTCGGTGAGTGCAGCCCTGCCGTGCCCGGGACTACCTTGCTGGGGAGGCGGGCGCAAGGGTCTCGGTAGGGAGGACACCCTGGGCTGAGGACCAGGGAGGAAACGCCCAGTGCCTGTTGGAGACCCCGGCGGTGTCCACAGCCCTGGGAGAGGGAGGACCCCCGGAAGATGGGGTGGAAGGAGGCAAGGCCTCAGCTGAGCCTCTTCAAAAAGAGGTGGGACCTTGAAGCCATCTGGCCGAGGTGTCCAGAGCTGCCTGCCTGGCTGCGGGGGTTGTAGTTTGCAGGACCTTCCTAGCGCTCTCCCCATTCAGAGGGTGCTGGGTGCACGTTATGCTGGAGTGGACTTCCAAGGTAGAAGGAAGGGTAACGCTGGCATCAGACAAGGTGCACCCTGACGCCTGCACCTGCCGGGAACCAAACTCCCCTGGCGCCGGCCCTTCCCGGCCTCACCTTGGAGTGAGCATCTGGAGCAGGGCTGTTATAGAACCTTCTGAGATAGAACCTTCTGAGAATGACGGAAATGTTCTGTATCTGTGCTGTCCAGAAAGAGAGCCGCTGTGTTCATGTGACTATTGAGCACATGAAATGTGGCTAGTGCAACTGAGGAACTGAATTTTGTATTAGATTTCATTCTTTTTTAAAAAGATTTTATTGGGGAACAGTGTGTTTCTCCAGGGCCCGTCAGCCCCAAGTCGTTGTTCTTCAATCTGGTTGTGGAGGGCGCAGCTCAGCTCCAAGTCCAAGTCCAGTCGCTATTTTCATAGTTGTGGGGGCACAGCCCACCATCCCATACGGGAATTGAACCGGCAACCTTGTTGTTAAGAGCTTGCGCTGTAACCAACTGAGCCATCTGGCTGCCCCTATTTGATTTCATTTTAATTTAAATAGCCACATGTGGCTAGTGGCTGTGTGTCACACGGGACGGCCTGCAGGGTCTCTGCTCCCACTTCCCACATAAGAACGCAGGACATGGTGAGGCCAAAGAGGAACACCCACGGAGCCATAGGTAGGGGAGTCACACCACTATAGTCTCGCTGGTGGCTGGGTTGGAGACACAGGAAGCAGGAGCCACATGATCCTCAACCCTCACTCGGCGGCTTGCTGGCTCAGCCACCATCTTCTTGCTAGCCCCCATTTTTCTGCTAGCGTAGCCACAGCAGTTATATTAGTGGCCAATGGCTCGTTGGTTACAGTTGACGGCCAACTAGCCACAGCTGATGGCCATCCAATCACAGTTGGCCATTTACTACCTGAGTGAGCACCTTTTGACGTGAGGGCGAGAGCCTGGAAACTGCATTCCTGGCTCTGTCCCCACCACTGTGACATTAGTGCAAATTTAGAAAATGGACACAGAAGTCAACTGGTGATCAGAGTAGCCATTTCATTAACAGGAGCCCAAAGGACTCCCTGGACAGCACACATAGGTCCTGAGGAGATAGAGGGAATCTTCTAGACTGCAAGACCCGTGTGTCATGCAGGGTGGCAGGTGGGGTCTCTAGTCCCGCTCCCCACATAAGAACGCAGGACACAGTGAGGCCAAAAAGGAACACCCATAGGTAGGGGGAGTCATACCACTATAGTCTCTCTGGCGGCTGGGTTGGAGATAGAAGGCAGGAGCCACACTATCCGCAACCCGCCATCCACTTGTGTCTGCCAAACAATCTCACTTGCTAGCAATCCGCTTCTCTGCAATCCACGCTTGCTAGCTAAGCCACCATCTTCTAATGTGTTCTTATGTGGGGATCGGGAGCAGAGACCCCCAGGAGACCCCGCACAACACTATGTTTGGCCCAGGGGGTGGAGGGCAGTATCTGCAGAGCTGGGCTTGGTCCTGGAAGCAGCTCCTGCCAAGTTCTCCTGGCAGGATGGTAGGTGCAGAGGCAGCCCCTGGAGAGCTCTTCACGAAGGAGACCCACGGCCTTGACCAGACCTGGGAGGCAGGCAGGGAGAGAGACAGGACCACAACTGTTTGCTGCCTTGAGGAGGGCTGAGGAAATGCCGCCTCTGTGGAAATATGAGTTGAGGACGAGAAGGGCTGCAGTGGCAGACAGGATGGACAACAGCGGTGGGCAGCGGACACTCCTCCAAAGCCCGACAGATCTAGCAGAAGCTGCAATCTGAGTGGTGAGTGGGCTAGCGTCCTCCTTCCGCATGTCCTTTCCACCACCTGCCAGCTTCCCACAATCTCCTTTGCCACCCCATGGTCCTTGCTCCCTAAATGCCACATCTGAGGTCCTTGGTGCAGGCTTCCTCCTGTTGCATGAATTCCGCACCTCAGGTGGAGAGGCCACAGTGCCAGTGTCAGGATGAAACCCAGAGGTACCCCCTAACAGCTGCGTGACCAGGCCATAGATTCCTTTAATTTGGGGGTAATAGTGCCTCCCCACAGGTTGCCGTGCAGATGAAGTGAGTCAAGGTCCACAAAGTGCCCGGGGTCCTAGTGGGTGCTTTTTCACTTAGAAACACTGAGTAGACTTCTGCTGGGCTGATAACTCTCCTCTGTTTGGGGGAGGGTGTGGCCCACGCTAACAGCTCAGCTGCCTCAGTTTCTGGTTCTAGCTGGGACAGGATCCACATAGGTTACCTGAGCACTTCTGGGCGGTTCTAGTGCTGACAGGTCAGCTTGAACAGCGTGAGAAGAGGATTAGGGAGACTAAAGCAAGATGCAGCTTTACTGCCCCCAAACCCAAGCCTGTCAGGGAAGGCGATGGATTTCCAGTACCCCCTCCCTTACCTGCACACACCCTCTCATACACTCACACCTATGCACCTTGGGCAGCTGATCCATCTGGAATAGCACAGCAAGAAAGGGGTCTCCTGAGTAGCCCCAGGTGGGAGTTGCAGGAGGAGTGGGTGGGGTGCTGAGCGCAGCAGGAGGCAGGTGAGGACAGGCCAGGGTGAGGGCAGACTGGAGCAGCTCATCTGGCTTCACACCATCAGTCTGTGGTTTGGGTAATTATAGGGAAACAAACTGTGCCTGTGCCGCTCGTGGCTGAAAGTGCTTTTTTCCTTCAGACCGTGTGGAGTAGGAGACAGGGCATGGTTCTAGAATCTGGCAGGCTAGGTCCCTCAATCCAGCTTGCTGCTGGCCCTGGGCACGTGGATGCCTCCCTCACAGGTGCTGGGCACCTGAAGCAAAAGGATGTTTGTAAGGCCCAGTACTTAGAAGGCCCTGTGTCCAGGCCAGTCCTCCCCCGACCCCAACCTGGCTGCCACACGGTGGCTGGATGGAAGGGGTGCCCCTTGTTGCCTCATCCACACCAATAAGCCCGGGCCTGCCCCGGGGAAGGGTGGATTGAAGAAACTCAGTGGCTGGGATTCAGGCCTGACATCCAGACAGGCCTTGGTCAGAAGATAATCAGTAACCAGACCAAGGCCGGCAGGATGAGGAAGCAGCATTCCCTGTGGGCCGCTTCCAGAATTCTTATAGTGTGGTGACGAGGCTGGGGGGTGGGGCAGGGTGCTCGTGGTCCCTGGAAAGTTACCTTCCACCCTCAGCACTCAATATCTTCCACTGCAAAATAGGAACTTGATCAAGTAAATTTCAGTTTAAATTTCATTTGAGAACACTTTGATATTCTGAGTCACTGGTTTTCAAAAGCTTGATGATTTTGTCCCAGTTAGAACTGAAGAAAAAATGATTTGAAGAGTGAAAGCTAAGACCTTTGGCCTGGCCGGTGCTTCCTTCTTGCTTTTGTGTGTGGTTCAGCAAATGTAGTGTGATTTGTTCTGATTCAGGGTTCTGGCTCTATTTTACAACAAGGATAACTAGATGTTTGGCATCGGTGGCGTTAGGGCTGAGCTGTGAGTGATCTGCGGGTCCCAACCCTGTCCCCACTTGAGACCCTCTGAAGTTGCTGGAGGCTCACAGTGGGAGGAAGAGCTTGTTTTCTCACATTAGGACTTGAGTTCTTTGTCTGGAAAATGGGAGTGATTTTTTTTCCCCCCTAGAGATTCTTATGTGATGATGCCCTAAAAATAAAGTCCCCTTCCAGCAAACAGGACATACTTCCAGTACACCTTCTGCCTCCTGGCCAAACAGTGAAGTCACATCAACACCTGTCCAGCTCCTTAGGACTCATCTGCGTCTTACTTGGCTGCCCCAATGGAGTAGGTGGGAACAAAGGCCTGCGGTGAAGCTATTGTGTCCGCTTGTTCTTATGAGGCTACCTCTCTCTGCTTCACTTTTCTTACCCATGCACTGGGGCAATAATACCCACCCACACATTGCCATACAGACGAAATAGTCAAGGTTCACAAAATGCCCTGCGTCCTATTAGGTGCTTCCTGCCTTAGAAATACCTGAGTAGCCTTTCCCCACCTCCTCTCCAGCAGTGTATGAGCCCAGATGTCAGGTTCTGAGGATTAAATGAGTAAACGTGTATAGCATGTGGACTTTTGATGTCAGCTACAGGGTGCTAGGTCTTTATGGTGGAAAACTGTATCCATTAGGATTATATTCCTGTTATGGAGTCCCAAATAACAGTCCTTCAACAAGAGAAACTTGATCCTTCTCTCACTTAAACACCCCGAGGTCAGAAGTCCGGGAATGTTGGGTGACCCAAAGTCCTCTAGGCTCCTTTTCTCTTTGTGTCACTGTCTGAAGCCTCTATTCCTAAATTGCCTCATAGTCTAGAAGGCTACTCCAACACCAGCCATGACATCTACTTTCCAACCAACAGGAGTACAGGAGGAAGAAGAAAAAGGACAACTGCACATGCAAGCTATGTCTTAGGAGATTATTGGAGGTTGGCAGTGTTGTGCGGGGCACCCTGCTCGCTGCACCATGTGTCATGTGGGGCGGCCTGCGGGGTCTCAGCTCCCACTCCCCACATAAGAATGCAGGATGTGGCTAGGCCAAAAAGGAACACCCATGGAGCCGTAGGTAGGGGAGTCATACCACTAGTCTCACTGGAAGCTGGATTCACACGATGTGCGACCTGCTATCCGCTTTTCTGCAATCTGCAACCCGCAATCCACCGTGCTAACTGCAGTCCGTGCTTGCCAGCCACCATCTTCTTGCTAGCCCCCATTTCCTGCTAGCGTAGCCACGGCAGTTATATTAGTGGCCAATGGCTCACTGGTTACAGCTGAGGGCCAACTAGCCACAGCTGATGGCCATCCAGTCACAGTTGATGGCCATTTACTACCTGAGCCAGCACCTTTCCATGTGAGGCTGAGAGCCTGGAAACTGCACTCTTGGCTCTGTCCCCACAGGGAGGAAGAAACCACAGCCTCCTCTTACATACCACCATCAACACCACCAACACACACAAAGAGGATTAGATTAACTTCTTGTTTTAATAGGCCAGAGTTACAGGAACTTCCTGAAGTGAGGTCACCTCACAGGGCAGAAGCAGGTGCAACAAGGTTTGGTGTGTCTTTTCCCCTGTAGACACTGGTGAAGCGTGGCACTGCCTGCGGGTGACACTCCCAGCCTACCCGAGAACCCGCCCTGTTCTTCCTGCCCTTTTATATATTCCTCCTTGTGGGGACAGAGCCCCAGAAAGCAGTTTCCAGGCTCTCGGCCTCATGTGGAGAGGTGCTGGCTCAGATAGTGGATGGCCGTCATCTGTGGCTGGTTGGCCATCAGCTGTAGCCATTAAGCCATTGGTCACTGATATAACTGCCGCGGCTACGGAGGGGAGCCGAGGAGAGTGAAGGAGGAGACTGAAGGAGAGTAGGGAGAGTCGAGGACAGTTGGTTGGTTGGCAGCAAAGCGAACAGCAGGTCGCACGTCGTGTAAACCCAGCCTCCAGTGAGACCATAGTGGTATGACTTCCCTACCTATGGCTCCGTGGGTGTTCCTGTTTGGCCTTACCGTGTCCTGCGTTCTTATGTGGGGAGCGGGAGCAGAGACCCCGCCGGACGCCCTGCACGACAAATGGCGCAGCGAGCAGGGTCCCCGGCACGACACTCCTGGAAGGGCCTGCTCTGCTGACCCAGGGACTCCCATGCAAGGGAATGTTTACAGATATCTTGATTGTCAACCCAGACTGCACAGGCCGGGGGATAGCATCATCAGGGCGCAATTCTCTGCTGCCAGCTTGGCGGTTTCCCCACCGTGCATGGCAAAGAGCAGGAGCTGGCTACTTTGACAGATGCGAAGGCCTGGCTCTCAGGTCCTTCTGGTGAAAGCTGGCTAATTCTGTAAGTGAATATGGGTGGGGTGCCTAGCGAGGTGTTGTCAACTCCTGCAGGGCTGGCTGTAGGAGAGAGAATGCCAGCCTCCCTGAATGGGCAGGGGAGTGTTATTTTTAGGCAGGGGGCTTGGGTGAGCTTCTGAGAGCCCTTGTGGTGGCTCCGAGTGTTAACTCAAGTTCCTGAGTGTGTCTTTTCCTCCAGGTTCCCCAGGTGAGGCGGCAGAGTGACACCTGGGGCCCCTGGGGTGGCTGGAGCCCATGTAGCCGGACCTGTGGAGGAGGCATCAGCTTCCAGGAGCGCCGCTGCTACTCGCAGAGGTAGGGGAGGCTGGGCTGGGCCAGCTGGTTAAAAGAGCGTGGGCACAGGGACTTGGCTGGGTCCTGGGCCAGTGCTGCGTCACACAGGCAGAACCACCACCAGAATAGATTTGTTCTGGGAGCAGCATGGATGGAGAATTTGCAATTAGGTCATTTCCCATGTACTTACACTCTGATTTCAATAATCAACCTTATGTCCGAGGATCTGGAGCCAAGCCTGCTTCATCCACCCCCGTCTCCAGCTCCTAGCTCAGTGTGGGCATAGGGCAGGGGCAGTGAATTCCTGTTGAATTAATAATCTTCAACAATGCTAAGTTGTGTAGTTTCTCTACCTTCAGCCACTTTGTCAAATATAGGTGTTTCCCACTTCACGTGATTTAAGACCTCCTACTACGTGCCCTGCACTCTGATAGGTGCCATAGAGGGGAGGGCACAAAAGGAAGGGTGATGACACCTTGCCTGTCGGTGGGTTTAAATCACTGTTCCTGTGAGCCCGTGTGAAGAAGGGAGAGAGGTGTGCTGTTATTCTAAGTGCCTTGTCGTCATTGTCTCCTTAAATGGCAGAGTAGCTTTATCAGGTGGGTATATGTTATATTTTATTTTATCTCCAAGGGCAGAATTTGGGGCTTCTCTGGAACTTTGCCTTCAGAGGCCGAGTGGCCCAGAGTTAGACTCCAGGATAGTTGGGCTTCTGAGTCTTCTTCTCCTGAGTATAAACATGAGGCTCACTGCCCCTCCCTAAGGGGATTTGTGGGTGCAGGCACCTCCATCCCTCACCCAGGAGTCCCACAGAGGCTGAGGGGCCTGTGGGAGAGGCCCAGGAGGGGGCTGGGAGTGTTGGGTCAAAGGGGTTGGGGCTTCCTGGTCCTCTTGTCCTGCAGGAGAGATGGGGGCTCCAGCTGTGTGGGCCCCGCCCGGAATCACCGCTCTTGCCACACTGAGGTAAAGCTGCCTTTCCAGATCCCCTACCAGGCTGACATCTAAGCCCTGGGGGGCCCTCCTGTCAGTGCACAGCCGGGCTTGCATGGGAACCCCCTTCCACACCTCTCACCAAAGTGACAAAAATGACAGCTTCGACAGCTTCCCCTCCAGCCACCCAAAGCCCCTGGCCCCTGGAGGGTAACCCTGGGGGCCACTCCACCTCCCTGAAGCCGCACAGAGGTGGGGGGACAGGACCTGACCTCCCTGGAACCAATGGGGTGGGCAGACCCCAGGGGTGGCCTCACTTCCCCCTCCCTTGCCCCCTCCATCCCTGGCAGAGCTGCCCTGATGGTGCCCGTGACTTCCGGGCGGAGCAGTGCTCGGAGTTCGATGGCCAGGAGTTCCAGGGCCGGTGGTACAAGTGGCTGCCCTACTACGGGGGTAAGGGCGGGTGGCCTCCACAGCGGGGTTTCCTGCTGCCCCACCTTGCGTTTTCCTGTGCTGGCCCCATCTTTTCGGAATCTCTTTTATATGTAGACTTTTCATTTCACAATTCTCATTACCATATTATACACACTTTGTCAATTACGTTTAAAAAAACCAAGAGTACCCTCAGCATGTGCCCATCAAAACACAACAGTGGTGACCATCTTGGGTCTTTCCATCCATTTTTCCCTCCGTGTACGTGGCTGTGGAATGCCATTTTGAGCCGTTTTTGGCCTGCTCCGTGGAGCATTGCTAGTGCTGCATGGAGGCCGTGGAGAGGAGGGGGTGCTGCATTTGGGCTGCAGGGGCTCAGTATGGCAAGAGCCCATGTACTCAGAGTCTGTGGGGCTAGAGGGTGGGCGCTGGGTAACTTTGAGGAGGGTGCATATTGTTAATTTTTAGAGCCGTACATTTCAAGAAAAAAAAAACAAAAAAACAAAACACTAATGTGTATGTAATTAAAACATTTTAAATGCGTCAAGATATCCTAGGATAACTTTTCTGAGTATTAGTTTTTCACTGCTCACTGCAAATGACTCATGGAAACCTGTGGCACTCTGGATTCCAAGTTATTGAACATTCATATCCTGTGTGTGCTGGGGGTGGGGGGAGGGGAGCCTTGGCTAAAGGGGGTGGCCCCGGGGGGGCCATTGGCATTCATTGCTCCTCCTGGATCCTGAGGTGAGCATACGTTGAAAATAATTTAAATATATCTGTATTATAGAAAAATTGGAACATAGAGGAAAGGTTACAAAGACCGGTGAAGGATGCCTTCTTTGTTGTGGAGGTGATTCCGTCCTATTAGCACTTTTAGGCTGTTGAAACAATGTGTGTATAGTATTAGATAAATATAAAAATTAAAACAAGAAAAAAAAAGACAAAATTTAAACAAAACAATGGGATCACTGCTAGCATTTCATTCTAGCCCTTTTCACATTATTTTCTCTCTGTATTGACACATCTGTAATTATGGCATAGTATCACTTTGCATTCTGTTACAAGCATCTTCCCACGTTATTGTATAGTCTTCATAATTTAAAACTTTTTGTTTATCGGGGTGACATTGGTTAGTAAAAATATATAGGTTTCAAGTGTACAATTCTGTATTACATCATTTTTATATTGCATTGTGTTCACCACCCAGAGTCAGGTCTCCTTCCTTCACTATATATTTGACCTCCTTTGCCCTCTTCTACACACCAGCCCCCCCCCCCCACACTTTGGTAACCACTAAACTGTTGTCTATAAGTTTTTGTTCGTTTGCTGCTTTCAGTTTTATAACCTACATATGAGTGAAATCACATGGTTCTCGACATTTTCTGACTCATTTCACTTAGCTTGATAATCTCAAGATCCATCCATGTTGTCGCAAATGGCAGTATTTCATCTTACGTCTGAGTAATATTCCATTGTAACATTTCATAGATGTACCACATCTTTATCCAATTTTCTATCGAAGGACATTTCAGTTGTTTCCATGTCTTGGCCACCGTAAATAATACTGCAGTGAACATAGGGGTACATATATCTTTACAGATAAATGTTTCCGGATTTTTTTGGGTAGATACCCAGGAGAGGGATTGCTGTGTCATATGGTAATTCTATTCTTAATATTTTGAGGAACCTCCATACTATTTTCCGTAATGGCTGTTCCAATTTACATTCCCACCAGCAGTATATGAGGGTTCCTTTTTCTAGTCTTCATAATTTTTAACAGCATTGTCAACATGTATAACATTCTATTGGTAGGTAATCATTTTCTCAAAGAGTTGCTGATTATTAATATTTGGACTTGTAAATAACACTGACATAAACCTCTTTAGGTGTCTGGCTTTTCCCTTATTCTGCAATTTTTCTTTGACTTGATCTCCAGATATGCAGCAGTTTTGTGGAGAATGACCCCTTTCTCTGGGGTAGAGATGCGACTCTGAGCCACTTGGGGGGGCTGCTGCTAAGGTTTCCTCTCCCCGGAAGTGTGTGCTTCTGGCTCTGCCCCCGCTCCCCTGTGGCTAGGATAGGCTTTGAACCTCACCGGGATCTCAGGTTGCCTCTCTTGCCTGCTCCAGCTCCAAACAAGTGTGAGCTGACCTGCATCCCCAAGGGGGAGAGCTTCTACTTCAAGCACAGGGAGGCCGTGGTAGACGGGACGCCTTGCGAGCCTGGCAAACGGGACGTCTGTGTGGAGGGCAGCTGCCGGGTGAGTTGTGCCTCCCCAGACCCCCACCTTGGAGCTGGCATGGGGCTTATTGCAGCATGTTTCCCTGCCCTGCACCAGCAGGGCCAGTGGCCCTCATGAGCTTGATGTCTTCCCAAGACAAACTTCTAAGGTGCCTTGCATTGCAGATGCCCTAGGACCCCCTTACCTTTACCCTTTGAAAAGGAGCCCCACAGTAAGAGCCACTCTGTGGGTGGCAAGTTACAAAAACCCAACTAAAACTGACTTAAGAAAAAAAAACATCGAAGGATGGGCCTACTGGTTGCAGGTGTCTGAATGATGCTGCTGGAAATCTCTCTCTCCTTTCCTTTTGGCTTTCCTCTCCTGTGGCTCAGCATTAGGATCAGGCAGCTTCTTCCTGTGAGGTGTGAAGATGGCCACCAGCAGCTCCAGGCTTCTGCTGTCCCAGCCTGGCAACTCCCTAGGGAAGGGTGCCCCATTCCCAGGAGTTTCAGCACCCTGGGGTTACTTCTGATTTGTCTTGGCTTGGGACTCCCCTCAACCACTCTCTTGAGCGAGGTGTACAGCCTACTGATTTGCCCCAACCTACTGGTGGGGAGCTCTATCCAAACACTGTGGGAGAGAGGTGGCCTCCAAAGGAAAATGAGGTGGTGTTCCCAGAGAAGGGGAGATGGGTGCTGAGCGGGCAAAAGAGGTGGCTTGTCAACCATGGGCCAGATCCAAATTTACTCAGACCTCGACAGTTCTGATTCATCTGAGAATTTTTTCAAATTGTTGCAAATCTCCAAAAGATTCTCCAATATATTTATTTTTAAAAATGTATGTATATGTGGTCTTATGAAGTTTAAACCTATGTTGTTCAAGGGTCAGCTGTAGTTCCTGCTCCTCCCTGAGCTGGCCAGGCAAGCAGGGATGGAATGCTGGTGTGTCTGTGACTCCGATCTCTCCCTCGTCTCTGCCTGGCAGGTTGTCGGCTGTGACCACAACCTAGATTCATCAAAGCAGGAAGACAAGTGTCTGCAGTGTGGGGGTGATGGCACAACCTGCTACCCTGTCACAGGAACCTTTGATGCCAGGGACCTCAGCAGAGGTGGGGTCTGTAGGCAGCTGAGACAATGGCCTGTTGCCTGTCCCTTCCTGGTCTGTCTCATGCTCTGTCTGTCATCCTCATGGCACTGAGAAGGTCTGATCTGGAGCTCAGGTCATACCTAAAAGGCTCAGGGTGCAGGCCAAACCCTTTCGCAGGAGCCCGTAGGACCACGCTAGCTAGGACCTCTGCCCACTCGTCCAGTGTCATCTCATACTGCCGCTCATTCCTGTCCCCATTGTCCCCATCCGTCCTCTCCCCAGTCAGTTTGGGTGCCCAAGCCTGCCCGCCCTGGGCCTTTGTAAAACTCTTTCCTCCTTCAGGAACACTCTTTCCCAAGCAGCCCAGCCCTGCTGCCTCCTCCTCTTCCTTCCTGATCCCATCTGTGCTGCCAGGGGCTTAGCAGCCGCAGGCCCAGCCCTCCCTGTGGTTGGGTGGTCCCAGAGTCTCTCCGCTTCCTCAGGCTACAACCAAGTCCTGATAGTGCCTGTGGGGGCCACCAGCATCCACATCGAAGAGGTGGCTGCCAGCAGGAATTTCCTGGGTGAGGACAGTTTGGATCTCGGGGAGTTGGGGGCTGCGGCAGGGAAGCGGGTGGCCCTGGCAGCTGATGGGGGGCTCCCCGCACAGCGGTGAAGAGCGTCCGTGGTGCGTACTTCCTGAACGGGCACTGGACCATCGAGGTTGCCGGGACCCTGCCCGTGGCCAACACCATCCTGCACTATGAGCGGGGCGCGGAGGGGGACCTGGCACCTGAGCGGATCCATGCCCGCGGCCCCACCTCGGAGCCCCTGGTCATCGAGGTGAGCTGGGCTGGTGGGAGAGGCCTCTGATGTGAAAGGGGCACCTGGTCCGCAGGAGGACGTGGGGTGCCTGGGGCCCGAAGCCGGCAGGAGGGCGGCAGGAAGGGGGGTGGCGGAGGCCCCACTGGCGACTCGCCTCATTGAGGATTTCCCTGTGCAGCTCATCAGCCAGGAGCCCAGCCCCGGCGTGCGCTATGAGTACTATCTGCCCCTGAATGTCCCCGGGCCCGGCTTCAGCTGGAGCCATGGCTCGTGGAGTGAATGCAGTGCTGAGTGTGGTGGAGGTGAGGGCCTGGCCCCGGGGACAGGGCAGTCCTCTCCTTGAGGCGTTCCAGCCCGACGGGGGGAGGTGGACCTATAGATGAGACATCTGCATGTCATGGGGTCACCTTGGGGAAACCCAGGGGTTGGGGGACTCCATGAAGGGCCCCCACCTAAGCTAAGAGAACCAGAGAGGGCTCCCTGAGGCCGTGGCGTTTCATAGGAGATGGTACTCTGTTGGCAGTGGAGGCAGAGCCTGAGCCGATGACCAGCTGTTATACTGGGGCTTGGTCACTCACTGATAAAACTGTCCAAGCCTCAGTTTACTCACCTGTAAATGGGGGATGATGATGGCACCTATCCCAGGGGATTGTTTCAGGCACTTGGGATGTGTCCAGAATGGTGCCTGGCCCAGAGAACACATTTGGTGAATGTGGACTGACCAGCTGTCCACTATGGCCGGGCCTCTACAGGTCACCAGTCCCGCCCAGTGTTCTGCACAAATGACAATGAGGTCTACCCTGACCACATGTGCCAGCACCAGTCACGTCCAGCCAACCTCCGCCCCTGCAGCTCTCACCCCTGCCCACAGACCAAGCGGTGAGGTCCTTGCCAGCCCCTCCACGCATGGCGGTGCCCAAGCCCTTGGGTGGGAGGGAATGGGGTGTCTAGGCTGCTTTAGGTGTTGAGCAAAGAGGTTGGGTGGCCTAGGGCTCCCACAGCTGTGGCTAGAGTTGGGGGTGGTGCAGCTGTCACTGGAGGAGACTGTGGAGGGGTCTGAGCATGAGGCCCAGGGCTATTCTGTCCATCCTTGTGTGCACACGCAGTGCCCAGAGTGTCCAGGCTGGTGGCAGGAGGTTTGGGGAAGATACTAGAGGTCCCGTCTGTCTGAGCCATCAAGGTGCTTGGCTCGACAGATGCCCAGGAGTGGGCCGGGTTGGGCCAAAGTGTCTGTGGGCGTCTGCAATGCCTTTGTTCCTGTACAAAGGGCCTCTTACCTGTACCAGCCCAGAGTGTGGCGCCTTGCTGGGGCCTAGCGTGTGTGTGGGAACAGGTAATCTGCAGGCCACAGGCTCCCTGCAGGGCTGGTGCAGTCCTTCTACCCTCGTGGCCTTGGTGGCAGCTGGCCTCATGGGATGGTGGTGGGCTTGGCTTTGCATGTGTGATGGGCACTGCCCTTTCCTCTCGGTCCACGTGCCCCAGGGCCAGGCATGGCCACTCCAGGCCACTGCACACATGGGTGAGTGTGGCCCCTCTGGAGATCCCCCAACTAAGGTCAGACTCTGAGGAAATGGAGTCTGGCTGGGGGTAACAGGGGACTTGGTGAGAAGGAGAAAAGGAGATGCGGGTGCAGACATGTGAGATCTGTGAGAGGGAGGAGGTAGCCAGGCTCTGTGTTGTAAGGACTCAGTGCACAGTGGCAGGAGATGGTGAGTAGGACTTGGCTCTTGGCCTTGGTGCAGAGCTTTTTGCCCCCCAGCTTCACAGGCCTGGATGTTCAGAAGATGGGGCAGGTTGGGGAGGTCCCCAGCCCATTCCTGTGTGTGAGAGCTGGTGCCCCGTCAGCCTGGGCTTTTGTCCCCTGCTGCTGGGCCAGCCTTACCGATTCCTGCTTCCTGCCAGTTGGAAGACTGGGCCCTGGGCGCCCTGCTCGGCCTCCTGTGGAGGAGGCTCCCAGTCCCGCTCCGTCTACTGCATCTGGTCCGATGGGACTGGCGTCCAGCAGGCTGTTGAGGAGGCCGAGTGTGCAGGTCTGCCTGGGAAGCCCTCTAGCACGCAGGCTTGCAACCTGCAGCACTGTGCAGCCTGGAGCGTGGAGCCCTGGGGAGAGGTGAGGCCCCTGCCCGCCCAGGAGGGGGTGCGGTGTAAATGAGGAGTTGGGTCGTGGGCCTGGGCAGCAGCAGTACAGGGTTGGAAGGCTTGTCCTCCACCATGAAAACGGATCCTGGGAAGTAAAGTGACCTGCTAGATTGCTTGGAAGCTGTGGCCAAGGCTAGGACAAGGAGCAGTGCTTGGACTCCTTCTCCAGTGCTCTCCCTCCTCCTCTAGGGTCCCAGGCCGGGTGGGAAAGGCTTTGCCTTGGACACGTTGGTTGGGGGCAAGGAAGGAGCTGGCACTGTCTGGGTCTGCTGGTTACTGCTTCCAGCACCTACAGAGGTCCAAATTGCAAACGAGGGGATATGGAACATGTGCCTCAGGATGGTGTCAACAGCCATGGTTCATGCTGTGTGACCTCAGGAGAGTGACTCAGCCTCTCTGGGCCTGGGAGCTGGACATGGGCAGTAGGGTGCTGTCCGCCCTCCATGTTAGGCCTGTCCAATCCAGCATGGCTTTTCTGGGCAAAGACAAGCTCCCGCTGATGGCCTGGTCCTTACAGTGCTCTGTCAGCTGCGGTTCTGGAGTCCGGAAGAGGAGCGTCACTTGCCGGAGTGACCAGGGGTCTCTGCTCCATGCCACAGCATGCTCCTTGGAGGACCAGCCACCTCTCATTGAGCCCTGTGTGCACGATGACTGTCCTGTCCTTAATGACCAGGCCTGGCACATAGGCCCCTGGGGTCTAGTGAGTGCTTGCCTCCCTCCCCATGCCTGCTGCCCAAACCTGGACCCTTGGGTCTCTGGGAGGCAGCTGCACAGGGGCCTGTCCTTGGATCTGACATGCTTTCCCAGGCACCTTCTCCCTCCTTCCCTCCCTTGTGCGTACCCCCACCCCCACCCCCACCTTCGGGGTCTCTCTCCCTATGCATACGTGTTCTCTCCTCCCACTCCCACCCTGTGGACCCCAGTGCTCTACGAGCTGCAGCTCGGGCACTCGCAGGCGCCAGGTCATCTGTGCCATTGGGCCGCCCAGCCACTGCAGGAGCCTGCAGCTGTGGAAGCCTGCAGACGTGGAGCCCTGTAACACGCAACTCTGCCATCTCCCTCCCGGTAAGGACAGGAGGGGCCTGACTTCTTTCCCCACGACAAAACTAGCCAGCACTTCCTGCCTCTGCTGTGTCAGCCACCTGGGCCACTCTCCTCCCACATGTCCCTTTACTGAAGCCTTTGCCACCCATAAAGTCCAGCTCTATGCAGCCTTACTAGCCAGCCCTGTTTTACCCCTCAGAGGTCACATCCTACCCCCATAGCTCACTGTCACTGTCACAAGTTAGTATCCTCGTATTACAGTGGTTGCATAGGGCTAGCAAGCCATTAGGCCTACTAGCTATAAGCTTCTTGACGGCCGGGTACTTGACTTCCTTATTTCTGTTTATACCCCGTACAAAACTTAGCTAGTATGCGGTAGGTGCTCAGTGTTTGTTGAATGACTGAGTGACTGAGTGAAGAGGAGGGAGGTGGTCTAGGAAAGATTGTCTTCATATACTCCTTCTGCTTCTATATTCCCCCTTTCCCTTCCCTGCATCCCCTCTGGGAAAGAAGGCATCCCAGGCATGAGAAACGGCAAGAGGAAGGAGGAAGGGTGCAGAGGCCAGCACTTGCTTGGTGTGAGGATGTGATATTGAGGAAGGCTGTGGATTGGGCTAAGCTGGGGGTGGGAGGGGCCTCTGTGCGGTGTGTTTGGCCCTGACTTACGTGCGTGCGAGTGGTGGAGGCAGTAGGATTCCGATGGAGGTGCATGGTCGTGTGGCTAAGAACCAGTGGCCTGGAGTCAACAGCTAACCTGGTTCAGATCTCCACTCCATTGCTGACCAAGCATGTGGGCACAGTTTGCTGCCTCTCCTCTCTGCTTCTCCGTTCGCCCATCTGTACAATGGGGTTAGCACGACTTTCCAGGCTTGGGGTGAGTCCCTGGCAGGCTGCCTGAATACACAGTGCCAGAGAAGCAAAGCGTCAGCCGTGGTGGTGGTGAGGCTGGGTGGGGGCTCCTGGGTGCCTTGGCCTGGCCCTGGCCCTCAGGGTGCATGAGCAGGACAATCCTCGGCTCCCATGAGTCCAGCTACCTAGAGCTACTCACTGTCCCAGGGCCCTGGACGCCTTCCTGGAATAGGTGGCCCTGAGCTTGCTGGAGAAAGGCGTTCACATGGGTAAAAAGGAAGGAAATGGAGAGAGAATTTCAGGCCAGTTGAGTTGTTAACGAAAAAACCTTCATTGCTATTTTTATAATTATGAAAACTATGTATGTTCATTGTGGAAAATTGGGAGAAATCTGGAAAGTAGTGTATAGAAGCTTCAATTTCCCTTGATACCATCCATCAGTGGGATAAAGCTTTAGTGTACTTCCTTGTAACGTGTGTGGTTTTCTATCGGCTTTCTCCTCTTAATGCTGTTTGGTGTGTGAACATTTTCCAGTGTCATGATTTCTTGAGGCTTCACGGAAGTCCATGATGGGTGAGAAATTGAGGTGATTTCTGGTGGTTTGGGTAATGTCACTAACGCTGTAGTGCGTTCTGGTATAAGCCTGGGAGGGGGCTGGGGTCTGATGACGAGCCCACTGGGTTGTGGGCCTTGGAGAGGGCACCAGACTCACCCCTGCAACCTCTGCCTCCTCCTCTTTCTGGACTCCAGAGCTGTGCTCGCCAGTAGAAATAGAAAGCCAGACACACATGTCATTTAAAAGTATCTAAGGGACACCTTAAAAAAGTAAAAAGAAACAAGTGAATTTATATGTAATAATATATTTTATTTAACCCAATTAAATATATATATATATATATATATATATATATATCCATGGAATCAATATAAAAATTATGAACAGGATACTTTACATTCTTTTCTTTTTATAAGATTTAAAAAACAATCTTTGAAATCCAGTGTATAGTGTAAACTTATAGTACATCTCCAGTCAGCTGCTAACATGTCACTGGCATGCTTTATCTAGATTTCATAAAATGTACGGTTGGCAGAGTGGCTTCACTACCCACGTTGTTTCAAACACACTGAGATATTTTTCTATAAATGAATCAAGCCTCAGTATTTCAATTTAAAACTCAATTACTCCGAAGTAAAGAATGTGAAACTCAGATTCTGGGTCACTCTGGCCACGTTTCAAGTGCTCAATAACTGAGACCAGTAGAGACCCCAGTACTGGCCCTCAGCCCAGGGGGTGAGGACGGGGACAGGAGGTCCAGAGGGTGGTTGGTGCTCTTAGGGCTGGCGTGATGCTGAGGGCTGCAGATTAGATTTGTCTAATACAGCCCGGGGGAGTCAGTGAAAGTTTTGGAGCTAGAAGATGACATCACGAAAGCTACTTAGGAGGACAAATTGGGCCTGAGGGTCAGACTGAAGTGGAGACAGGTGGGAAGCAGAAGCCTGGTGGGGGGCAGGCTGTGGAAATTCAAGTGCTAGAAAGAGCAACAAATGAAGGAATGGGCACTGGCCCAGCAGAGCCTAATGCCCAGAGGGTATGTGGGAAAGAGGTGCTGGGCTCAAAGTTAAGTCTGAAAAGGTGGAAGAGAAGAGTCACAGGATAGGAAGCCAGAGGTAGATGGGCTTGGCAGAAAAGTGCCTCTCACTTTGAGATGACAGAGGGACAGAGGCAGAGATTCCCAGGCTGGCTGGGGGCTGTGAATGCAGGGCCCAGGAGAACGCAGGAGGCGGGTAGAAGATGATAGAACTGGGGAGAGAGTTTGAATCAGCCTTGCCTGAGGTCTGGGTGGGGTAGTCAGTAAAACGAAAACAAGCATTTTATCGCATATCTACTGCAGTCTGCCCACCCTAAATTATTTTTAAAATATCCCTGGAGACTGGCAAGATGTAGTCCATATGGGAATGGAATTTTCACTTATTTTTTATAACTTTATTCCATTATGTACTAGTAAGTATGTTATATGAAATTTGAAAGACATTAACAAATACAAGGAAGGGAACCCCTAACCCCACCCAACCACACACGTGGGAAGCACTCAGAAACTTTCACTGAACATTTGGGGTGTGTTCTGCAAGTCTTCTAGGTATTATTTTTTTTAATTCCTTTTGTCTTAATTTACTCAGCCTTTTGCATTTTTCCCCAACATCTTCTGATGAAAAAAATTTTTTTTAATGTTAAAATTTTTTAAAATTTTATTGGGGAATATTGGGGAACAGTGTGTTTCTCCAGGGCCCATCAGCTCCAACTTGTCCTTCAATCTAGTTGTGGAGGGCGCAGCTCAGCTCCAAGTCCAGTCGCCATTTTCAATCTTAGTTGCAGGGGGCGCAGCCCACCATCCCACGCGGGAATTGAACCGACAGCCTTGTTGTTGAGAGCTCGCTCTCTAACTAACCTTGTTATCCGGCCGCCCCTCTGGAAGCTCAGCAGCAGCTCGTTGTCTTCAGTCTAGGTGTGGAGGGCACAGCTCACTGGCCCATGTGGAAATCGAACCGGCAACCCTGTTGTTGAAAGCTCACGCTCTAACCAACTGAGCCATCTGTCTACCCTGAAAAATCTTTTTAATAACTTCATTGTGGTGGTTAAATATCATACCATAAAATTCACCCATTCTAATGGTATAATTCCTGATTTTTAGTAACCCACCTTCTAAATTCTACAATTAATATTTTGTTATATTTTTCATTATCTACTCTCTGTCCTTTCTCTCAATCCAGTTACTTTTAATATGGAATCTTCTTATTGAGGTAAAATTCACATAACCTATGGTTAACCATTTTAAAGTGTAAAATTTGGTGTTAGTGTATTCACAATGTTGTACAACTACCAGCTCTCTAGATTCAAAATTTTCCTCACCCCATAAAAGTGCCTTGTACCCATTAAGTTATCACTTCCCATTAATCCTACCCCCCTTCCCTGGCAACCTGATTTCCTTTCTGTTTTTATGGATTTGTCTATTCTGGATTTTATCACAGAAAAGGATCAGTAGACCTTTCGTGCCTGGCTTCTTTCACTTAGCAGAATGTTCTGAGTGAGGTTTATTGAGGTTGTAGCATGAATCAGTACTTCATTCCTTTTCATGGATGAATAACATTAAATTATATAGATACATCACCATTTGTTTATCCATTCATCTGCTGATAGGTATTTGGGTTATTTCCGCCGTTTAGATGCAATGAATAATGCTGCTATAAGCATTCACGTGCAAGTTTCTGTGTGGACGCTGGTTTTCATTTCTCTTGGGAATGTACCCAGGAGTGGAATTGCTGGGCCATATGGTAATTCCACGTTTAACTTTTTGAGGAGCTGCCAAAGTGTTTCCACAGTATCTGCACCACTTTATATTCCCACCAGCAACGTATGACGGTTCCCATTTGTTCACATCCGCACCACCACTTATTATTTCAGACTTTTGATTACAGCCATCCTATGGGTGTGGAGTACTCTTTCTTTAAGGCTTTGATGAGCACTTCCTTAATGACTAATGAAGTTGAGCATCTTTTTGTGTGTTTGTTGGCCATTTATATGTCTTCTCTGGAAAAATGTCTGTTCAAGTGCTTTGCTCTTTTTTAAATTGAATTACTTGTCTTTTCATCAACCCAATTAACAAAAAACTATGTATCACATTTTTTGTTAATGTTGGGATCAAACAGAGGTGCTGATTTTGTATCTGACTTTTCTTTTTGTTGAACATGTAATATTAGCATTTTCTATGTGATTAAAGACTTTTGAAACATGGGAAGGGTGTTTTACGAAATCACAGGTGCTTCTCATGTTCCTTCTGCTGCCCTGGGCTCCCGTGGCCGGGCCCGAGCAGTGGGGTGGGAGCAGATGTTGGCAGGGCTGGCCATGGCTCAGGCCCACTCCTCCCTTCTCCTCTGTCCCTCTGTCCCCCACCTGCTCTGGCTCCCGGCAGATGTCCCCAGTGTGCAGGACGCGCACACCAGGCCCAGGGCCTCCTGGATGTCTTTGGACCCTCGGGAGGTCCCCGCCTCAGGTGAGCAGCTCCCTGGATGCCCCACCCTGGGTCCCTGGAGATGGAGGTTGAGGGCAGGGGCGAATGGCTTAGGGGGGGAATGGAAGGAGAGGGTTCTGATGTGGCCACTTATGGAGGTGTAGAGCCAGGTAGACACATCATGTGTCTTTTGCTTCCTCTTTCTAGATTCCAGAAACCAGGGGTGGACACATCTGGAGCAACCCTCTGCCCAGGGTAACCCCAGAGGAAACCAGAGCCCCCACCACCTGCCAGCCTCTGGTCCAGCCCCTTCTTTGCAGCAGTCCCCACGCCAGCAGCCCCTGCGGTCTGGCTCCAGGTTTCATGACTGCAGACACAGCCGCTATGGGTGCTGCCCCGATGGCCACACCACGTCTCTCGGGCCACAGTGGCAAGGCTGCCCTGAAGCTTCTTGTAAGCAGAGCAGGTAGGTGCCTCCTCCTCCTCACCAGGTCAAAGAGGAGAGGTGTTTGTGGGGGGCGTCTGAGGGGCAGGCATCATCTCTGCTCAGAGAGGATGGAGTGGGTTTGCTGAGCTCAGGAATGGGACCACGAAGGGGCTGTCTCCGAGCTGCCCTGTGATTATGACTTTTGAAACATGGGAAGGGTGTTTTACAAAATCACGGGTACTGCTCATGTCTCTTCTGCTGCCCTGGGTTCCCCTGGCCCTGTCTGAGCAGTGTGGTGGGAGCAGACGTTGGTCAGGCCTGGCCATGGCTCAGGCCCACTCCTCTGCTCTCCATCTTGAGGACTTGGGTTCCTCCTTGGCAGCAGTGAAGTGGGGGTGGCGGTGGTGGTAAGGCCTGCTTTCTCTGCAGAAGTCAGCCTATGGAGATGTAGCCTGAGGCCCTGGAAAGGCACATGGGGTAGGATTCTAGCTGTCCATCCAAACCAGGCTCCCACTCCCTCAGGGGCTGGAGTGCTTAGAGCCCAGACTTTCCGGCCAGTGGCCTGGGGGTGATTCCTAGTTCAGTCACTTAACTAGCTGTGTGCTGGGTGACTTGGGGCAAGTTACTTAACCTCTCTGATCTTGGCTTCCTCTGCTGGGAACAATGACAGCCACTGGTTGGGGTGACTGAGGATGAAACAAATCACACTGTGCCTGGCTGCCTGGCATGCAAAAGTGCTTTCATCCGCCCCCCTTTCACCTTCCTTCCCAAGTGTTGGTTGTAGAGGTGAAGTATATGCAGGATTCCTCTGATGTGCTTTCTGCCCCATCTCCCATCTCCTATCTGCTGCTATTTTGTAAAATCTCCCTGGGAACCTGATATCCAGCCAGGTTCAGGTTGATTTCCTCCTCCTTGGCTTTGTGGTGGGAAGTGTGAGTTGGGGATTTGCCAGTTATTAGGACTGCAACTCTATTGTGTTACTATTGCCCTCCCTGGTGGCCACAAAGTGGTCATTAGATGGGGAGAGACTGGGGTCCATAAGATGGTGTGCCATACATGCAGGGACATGCTGTCACCTACTTGGATCCTCACCTGCTCAGCTCCCAGCACAGGGAGCCTTGGAGCCTGGGTGCTGGAAGCTCAGGGTCCCTGGAAGGGTGGGGATTAGGGCTGGTGGTGAGGGGAGGGCTGTGATGTCTGTCTAGGTACGGGTGCTGCCCTGACGGGGTGTCTGTGGCTGAGGGACCCCATCAAGCTGGCTGTGCAAGGTCTTATGGTGATAACAACACCGGGAACAGGCCAGGGTCGAGAGCAGTGGCCTCCACAGTAAGTGTCCCATTCACATGAGGGGCAGGAGTCCAGCCCCCAAGCCTGCTCAATGCCACTGTGCAGCTTTGGCCTTGGAGGAAGGAGGTCCCTAAAACCTGCTGGCCTGACTTGTCTCCTCGAGGGCACAGGGCTTCAGAGATGGTCTGGGGATGGGGGTTTCATCCCACATTCTGCTGGCTTCTGCTCTCCTGAGACCGGGGTTATGCACAGTGGGCTCACAATTCTGTCTTTCCCTCTTCCTGCCCTCCTCCCCCAGGCAGCCTAGAGTCCCCAGCAAAAGCGAGACCTATTCCGAACTTCTTCCCCAGGTCCCCAAGGCCCACCAGCCCCAGGCCCAGCAGAATGAGCCCAGTGAGTGCCGGGGCTCCCAGTTTGGCTGTTGCTATGACAATGTGGCCTCTGCAGCAGGCCCTCTTGGGGAAGGCTGTGTGGGCCAGCCCAGCCATGGTGAGTAGAGGCCCTTCCTCATCCTTCCTGGTGGGGAGGCTCTGGTCCCACTGTGCCCCCCACCTCCACCCAGAGCCAAAGAACTTTCTACTGGCTCAGTTCATTGATTTCTTCCACAAATATTGATTGACCACCTACTAGGTGCCAGGCCAGAGAGCAGACCCAGACTGTTCTCATTTCCAGCAGTCTGGCTGCTGTGGGAGTTGGGGTCAGTTGGAGGTAGAGAACCCACAGAGAAGCAAGGCTCTTTCTTCCCCCTGGGACTCAGCCCCCTCCAGAGGCAGAAAGGGTGTTGGGCTGTCAGTGCTGGGATGGACGGGGTGTCCCCAAAGTGTCTGGGATGAGTCCTGGAGGGAGGTTATTGAGGTTGGAGCATGGGTGGAGCTGGGAACCAACATGGGATGTCGGAATCCAGACGGACTGGTGGTCAGTGTCTGCAGGAGATTTTAAGCAGGAGCCAGCCATGGTCGTATGAATGTGGAGGGGCTGACCCGGCTGTGCTGGGAAGAGGTCTGCTAGAGTGGGCAGGTGGGGGCTGGAGCTACATTCAGAGGCTGGCGGGCCCCTTGCTGGGCATCTTCACAGGCCCCTGGGAGCTCAGGCCTGGGTCCTAATTCCGAGCTAAGCAGCACATCAAGGTCAAGGCCTTGGGTTGCTCTGGGTGTGCCCTCCAGGAGTCTGGTCAGGGGTGAGGAGGGATGCGAGGGAGCCAGTCCAGGGAGCTCACGGCCCTGACCCGCTGAGGGCTCTAGTTCTGTGGTGGGAGGTGTACGGTTTGGTTTCAGAGGCTGCTGTGCTCCCAGCCCAGGGCAGGTCTGGACGAGCAGGCTGCCCCCATGGCCAGGTCAGGGGCCCAGGCAGCGGTGTCGGCGTGCTCCCATCCTGTCGGGGTGACTGACGCATCCTCCTGCCCTCAGAATACCCCGTGCGGTGCCTGCTGCCCAGCGCCCACGGCTCCTGCGCAGACTGGACTGCCCGTTGGTACTTCATTGCCTCTGTGGGCCAGTGTAACCGCTTCTGGTACGGTGGCTGCCACGGCAATGCCAATAAGTTCTCCTCGGAGGAGGAGTGCATGAGCAGCTGCCGGGGCTCTCGACGTGGGCCCCACCAACGCAAGCCTGGGGCCTCTGGCCAGAGCACCCACAGAGATGGTGGCAGCAGCAGTGCTGGAGGCCAGCAGGAGGCCAGCCAGCACAGGCCCGGGGCCACGGTCCAGAAAAAGGCCTTGCCTTCTGGTGGCCTCCAGTGGCAGGACCCAGCGCCTGGGCCCAGGGAGGGGTACCACACGGAGGCCTTAGAACGGCCCTGGGGCCAGGAGCTGAGGCCCAGCGCTCCTGGACTGGGCGGAGATGCCAGTCGGTCAGCACCACCCTCCCACAGCTCCTCCTACAGGTGAGGCCCTCCTTTCCCAGGTTCGGGGAGAGGGACCCAGGTTAGGGGCCGAGCCTGTTGGAGCTAAAACCCCAAGGTCAGCCAGCCCTGCCTCCCCATCCCTAACCTTGAAGCTTCCAAACAGCCCTGCCTGGATGCCCCATTACCTTCGTTCTACACCTGGGGAAGCTCAGGCTTCCGGGTCAGGCAGCCAGTACATGGTGGCGCCTGGATTCCCCAGCAGATATTGCCAGTGTATTCAGGGTCTGTCTAGTTGGAAAAACCTATGGGCTTCATGACCTTTGGCAAGTCATGTGACTTCTCCACGCCTCAGTTTCTTGACCTGTAATATGGTGATATTATCTCATAGGTTTAGTGTGGGTTCCGCTTGCTATTATGTGTGGGACTGTGTCATATCAGAGATGTGGGGAAATTAAAAAACAAAATAAGTAAAACAAGTGTGTGGTTTAGGCCCCATGTGAGTCTGGTGTGTGCTGTCTCCCAACCTCTCCACCCTGGGCTTTGTGCCACCCCTGCTGTCCCCGGCTGCCGTTGCAGGGACAGATTGAGGCGGCCGTGCCTGGGGCACGGTAGGGAGGCTGGGAGGGCGGATTCCTGAGTCCACGGGCTTCCGGAGCTTGTGCTCCCATGACACCCTCAGGGCCCACAAATGCCCAAGACAGGATGGGCACGGATGGAGGGGTAGTCCCTGGCCCTGGCACCCATGCCAGTAGGTCAGGTCCTTACCTCCCCTTTCCAGGATTAGCTTGACAGGCGTGGAGCCCTCTCTGGTCCAGGCGGTCCTGGGGCAGTTGGTGCAGCTCTTCTGCGCAGATGACACCTCCCTGGACCCCCATTCCACGTGGCAGAAAGACGGGCAGCCCATCTCCTCTGACAGGTGTGTGTGGGAGTCCTCCCCTGGTGGCAGCCCCTCAGACTTCCCCTGTGCTGGGAAGGGGAGTGTGGGGCTGTTGGCCCGTCCGCCAGGAGCTCTGGGGCCTGAGGGGGGTTGGGCTCACTGTGGTTCTCAGGAGCTCAGAGCGCAAGCCCCCACCCCCTCATTCAGGCACAGGCTGCAGCCTGATGGCTCCCTGGTCATCAGCCCCCTGCGGACAGAGGATGCTGGCACCTACAGCTGTGGCAGCTCCAGGCCGGGCCGTGACTCTCAGAAGATCCAGCTTCGCATTACAGGTTTCTGTCCCCCACCTCCAATGGGTTCTTATTGGCCCCAGGAAGGGAGGGGTTGGCTGGAAGGGCCTTGGCACCCCCACACTGGAGGACTAGGGAGCTTCCTTGGGCCAAGGCACCCTGGTGGCAGGGACCGTATGTACAGTTGGGCTTGGTGGATGTCTTGCCCCTTGTGGCCTGTTTCTCCACACACCCCCCGCCGGCCTCATGGCCCACCCTTCCTTCCACCCCCTTCTCCCCACAGCTCACCTCTTGCTTCTCCTGGCCTCATGACAGGGGGTCACACAGCAGTGCTGCCTGAGGCGGAGCCAAGGCATTTCCCTCAGACCAGGGACCCAGCCCAGGGCTACAGTCCCCAGGACTCCAGTCTAGGGGGGGATGCTGGGGGCCTGGGGGCCACTTCCTCGCATCCACGGCCCATGACCAGGTAACAGGGCAGGAATGCCACCCTGTTCTCAGCCTCCCCCACTTGAGGACCAGGGTCAATGGAAGTCTCAATGGGTGAGAGGAGGGGAAAGGGAATGGGTCCCAGACCAGTGTGTGCTGGGACCAGGCTTGCTAGCCTCTGCTCAGGGCTTTGTGAGGTGAGGATTAGAAAAACATGGTTCCCTGAGCTCAGCATCTTGAGGAGGAAGTGGAGCCCTCCCTCCAACCCCGAGCCGTTGGAAATGGTGCAGGTCTATGGCCCAGGATTCGGGAGATGCAGGAAGGGAAGAGCATCAGGAGTTAAGGGCCTGAGACAGCCTTGAAGAAGGGCAGTTTTCAGAGGGGCTGGAGAGGGGGGGAGGGTGTCCAGGCCAAGGACCTAGAGGCAGATGTGGAAGATGCAGAGGGCAAGCCTGAGACTCTGGGAGCGCGGTGGAGAGAGAGATAGCGGAGGTGGTGGTCGAGGGGGTCACCAGTACAGAGGGGTGACTTTAGGAAGCCGAATGTGGCTGGAGCGGGAGAAGGGGCGCATGAGGCTTAGGCAGAGGTCCAGTCCCCAGGCACGGATGGGCATGGGGGCAGCGGTGGCAAGGACCCTCTCAGGGCTGTGGGGCTGCTTGTTGTGCAGGCTGCGCCTGGACCGGAACCAGCCTGGTGTGGTAGACGCCCAACCAGGCCAGCGGATCCGGTTGACCTGTCGTGCTGAGGGCTTCCCACCCCCAACCATCGAGTGGCAGAGAGATGGGCAGCCCCTCTCTTCTCCCAGGTTTGTTCAGCTCCTCTCCCTTCCCTGCTGTGTGGCCCCCAGCCCCACCCTACCCCCCCTCTGGGCAGGCTGGTGGGAGAAGGAGCTGCCAGGCGGCATCTCTGGTCAGTCAGGGGCTCTCGAGAGATGGAGCTGCTGAGCGCAGGGTCTCTGGGCCTTTCCAGAGTGTGGTTAGAGGACAGGGGTAACGGGCCTGCTGACAGGTGATGGATGGGGGAGAAATGGAGCAGACATGTTTCTGGCTGTAACCATAATAGCTAACATTTATTAAGCCCCCGAGTGTGAGACTTTTGTCCACCATACAGTCTGAAGAAGAGTCACGCTGAGGTAGGTGCTGTTTTACCCCCATTTTTCACACGGAAGTTAATACCACACAGCTCCTAAGTGGCGGAACCAGGATTTGAGCCTACTACATGAGTATAGAAAAATTGTTTTGTATCAGAAAACTTGAAATGACTTTTATTGCCAGGCTTAAAAGTCAGGCATCTTCCAAGAAAAGGAGAGTGCTGGCAGATGGAGGACCTAAGGCTGAGTGGCTCTTTGGTCAGACCCCACTCAACAGTAGGGGCCACTCAGCCCACTGGGAAAAGGAAGACTCTCCCCCTCCCCTGGCCCTTGCTGTCAGGTGGGATGGAGCCACTGACTCTGCTTGGTCCCCAGACACCAGCTGCAGCCCGATGGCTCTCTGGTCATCAGCCATGTGACTGTGGAAGACGGTGGCTTCTATGCCTGTGTCGCCTTCAATGGGCAGGACCGCGACCAGCGATGGGTGCAGCTCCGAGTTCTGGGTAAGGTGCAGTGCTGAGTGGAAGGGTGCCTGGAGCCAGGGGCCTTTGAGGTCAGGTGGCACAGGTTGGGCATGACTGGCATAGCGGCTGACAGTGCCTCCTCCTTGGGCCTAGGGGAGCTGACAATCACAGGGCTGCCCTCTGCTGTGACGGTGCCAGAAGGTGACACGGCCAGGCTGCTGTGTGTGGTGGCAGGAGAAAGTGTGAACATCAGATGGTCCAGGTAAGGCTCTGTTCCTGGCACCTGAGGGTGTACTGCCCAGGCACAGGTGGTCCACCTTTCTGCAGGGATATTGCTGTCACCACTGCCCTCCCCTCCTGCTTCCACTCTTACCTCCAGACCTGGTGCCCACACAATGAGGCCACACAGGACGATGTCTTCCCTGGTCTTCCCTTGGGCCACATCAGGGTTTGTCAACCTTGGCGCCCCTGACATTTTGGACCCAGTAATTTTTTATTGTGGGGGATGGTCCTGCACATTGGTAGGGTGTTCAGCAGCACCCAGGCGATCTGCCCCGTGGGTGCTGGGAGCTCTCCCTCCCAAGTCATGACAATAAGGTGTCTCTGGAGGCTGCCACATGTCCCCAGGGTTGAAAACCACTGGGCTTCACTCTTCTTTGGAGAATTCAGTGGCCTTTTACCTCAGGTCAGTTGGTCTGATTCATGTAGCAAAATATTTTGCCCCCTTCCTCCTTGCAGTGTGTCAAGACTAGGCTAGGCTCTGGGGACCCTGGGGTAACCAGCGCCCTAAAACACGCCCAGGGGATCCTGGCACAATCTGAGTCCCCTAGATACTCCCAGGCAGATGGCCCAGTGACAAGCCACAGAGGTTTGCCCTAAGTGCTGTCTGCAGAGGAGTGGGGCTGCCTTCCGTTTAGAATCAAGAAGGGGTGGTCATGAAGGCTGAGGGATGTCCTTGGTCAAGCTCACAGGTGAGTGACGGGCCAGCATGGGAATGGGCCCTCACACGGCACGAGGCTTGAAGTATCTTTCAACTTTGCCTCCCCGGATCTTCCCAGCAGCAATCTACTCAGGACCCCATCTTTAAAACAAAGATAGAAACCACACTGTCCTCTGATCCTGTTTCCCTGCAGCCTGGCCTTTGATCAGTCTCCCCTTCACAGTACGACTGGGTGTCTCCTCCTGTCAGTCCCCTGCTGGAGGCTCAGCCCTTTGCACAGGGGCCTCACATCACCCCCCCCCCCCCCCCGCTCCAGGGAGACTGCGCTGGCCAAGGCCACCAACTGCCTCCCTGTTCCTAAGTCCTCTGGTCACATCCCAGTCCCCATGACCTGTGTCCTTTCACGGGCCTCTTGCACCTCCTGAGCTCTCTCCTCCCCTTGGCTCCAAACAACACCCGGCTTCTGGTGTCTTTCTGCTTCTCTGGCCGCTGCTTCTCTTTTCCTGGCTGGCTCGATTCCTCACACCTATCCCTTAGAGGCTGATGCACCTCAAGGTCTGTCCTTGGTCCTCAGTTCGTCTAACTTCACCTTGCGTAACCTTGTAGACACACAGTTTCTGGGACCATTCAGTGGTGATACATGATCTGGGTCGGGTCCAGACCTCAAATCCGACGCCTCCTGGTATCTCACAGACACCCGAAATGCAAAATGGTGGGTGTGGGGACAGAGCCAGGAGTGCAGTTTCCAGGCTCTCGGCCTCATATAGAAAAGTGCTGGCTCAGGTAGTAAATGGCCATCAGCTGTGATTGCATGACCATCAGCTATGGCTAGTTGGCCGTCAACTGTAACCAGTGAGCCACTGGCCACTAATATAACTGCCATGGCTACGCTAGCAGGAAATGGGGGCTAGCAAGAAGATGGTGGCTGAGCTGCAAGCGGTGCAGTGAGGGTTGTGGACAGTGTGGCTCCTGCTTCCTGTGTCTCCAACCCAGCCGCCAGCGAGACTATAGTGGTGTGACTCCCCTACCTATGGCTCCGAGGGTGTTCCTTTTTGGTCTCACCATGTCCTGCGTTCTTATGTGGGGAGCGGGACTAGAGACCCCAGAAGAGATCCCGCCTGTCACCCTGCATGACAGTGGGAAATAAATTCACCATTCACCTTTCATCCCCACCACCACCCCGGGTCTCCCCACAATGGAGGGGCACCACCATTACCCAGTAACCTAAGCTAGAAACCTCTATTATCCTTGATTTCTTCCCACATCTGCCCATCATCCCAATCCCTTTATTCTGCTGCCTGTGCCATCTACCTGTGAGCAGCAGCCACTTACCTGGTCTCTGCTTTCAGGCTTGTCCTCGACCCCCCACTGCAGTTAGCAATCCTTTCAAAGCACAAACACAGTGTTGGTCCTGCTGAGCTCACACCCCTTCGTTACCCCCAGGATCCAACCCAAAGTCCTAACCAGAGCCGTGTATACTTCCTCCCTCACTCGCTCTCTTATTCTGGCCATGGCCTTCCTTCAAGCTCCTGAGCCCCCACGTTCCCCCTTTCAGCCAGCCAGCTGCAGCCTCCTCCTCAGGGAAGGCCCCCCTAACCACTGCACACCCCCACCCGGTGCCCTGGAGGCAGGGGGAGCTCACGTCCTGCACCCAGCACAGGCTTGGCATCGCACTGTTGCCTAAATGGTCTGCGTTAATGAAGAGTGCAGCTCCTTTGTGGACAAGAGGCACATTTACAGTCACTCAGATCACTGTGCTCAGCTGAGGCCAGTTCCCATCACTTCTGAGTTATTTTGCTTTGATCGTGTGCAATCTTTTCCTTGAGGTGAGGGTCATCTGTCTACAGAGGAAGCAGCTGGCTCTGGACTGGTCTTTGGCTCTTCCCTTGCCTCCTGGCCCTGGCCAGCTCTCCCAGTGTCCTCTCCTCTCCAGGAATGGGCTGCCGCTATGGGCCGATGGCCACCGTGTCCACCAGTCCCCAGACGGCACACTGCTGATCCACAACCTGCGGGCCAGGGACGAGGGCTCCTACACGTGCAGTGCCTACCGTGGAAGCCAGGCAGTCAGCCGCAGCACGGAGGTGAAGGTGGTCCCGCCAGGTGAGAAAGGCCTCCCCAGGCATTTGCTTGTTCTTGAGAGCTGGCTGGTTGCTGCAGAATGAGGATGAGTGCAGGCTCTGCAGCCCGAGGGGCTCTGGTCCAAATCCTGGCTCGCTCAGCCCGTCACTGGTAGTGTGAGTTGGGGTAAGAGGCTTAACCCACTCATCTGTCCAGTGGGCTACGCCATGGCCTGGTAGGCTTGTAGTGATGAAGAAATAATGTGTATGTATGACAGGCAGCTGGTAATAGCTTAATACATGATGTTAAAGACTTACATGATGTTTTAGACTTACCAATCTTCATTCGAGAACTATGATTGACTGGAACTTCATTATAATACTTAAGGCAGACGGACCATTAAAATCTGACCATTGCAATTAAGGTGGCAAAAAGTGATCCTATGATTGGAAAGTGCTTTCCTGGCCCTTTGATCATATAACCCAGAAAGGAAAGGGCAGGGATTAATGTCACCACCTTACTACAAATGAGACAGATACCCAGAGAGCACAAGTGATGTTTCTGTAAGTCACACAGCAAATTTGTGGCCAAGTTGGTACTAGAACCTACGTGTTTTTGACTCTTCATATTTAATGTTCTTGTAACTAAACTATTACACCTGGAACTGGGCAGAATTTTACCTGTTATTCAGTAATTTGATATTTTAGCCTTATATTCTCCAGCTCTTGCTTTCTGAGTTGTTACTTTAGCAAATTTCAACAAATCTAAATACTGTATTGTAAGATGCACTGTTTGCATACCAATAAGGCAAAAGGCTTCTAGCAAGATTCTAGCAAGAGAAAAGCTACCTACAAGGGAGCACTCATAAGACTGTCAACTGATTTCTCAATAGAAATATTGCAGTCCAGAAGGGATTGGCATGAGACGTTTAAAATGACGAAAAGCAAGTACCTACAACCAAGATTACTCTACCCAGCTAGACTATCATTTAGAATCAAAGGTGAGATAGTTTCGCAGACAAGAAAAAACTAAAGGAGTTCATCACCACTAAGCCAATATTACAAGAATGTTAAAGGGACTTCACTTCTTTAAGTAGAAAATATAAGATAAAAATATGAATAAAATATAGGAAAGAAAAAAATTCTCACTGACAAAGACTAACAGTAAAAGCAGTGGATCAACCAACTACAAAGCTAGTACAAATGTTAAAAAGGCAAAAGTAGGAAGATCATGTGTAATTACAACAATAAATTAAGAATTCACACAAATGAAGTAAAAAATGAGAAAAACAAATGTGGAAGGGGGGGAAGTAAACATTGTAGGGATTTTAGAATGTGTTCAAACTTAAGTGACTATCAATGTAAAATAGACTGCTATAAACATAACTTGGTATATATGAAGCTCACGGTAACCACAAATCAAAAATGTATAAGAGATATATACAAGAAATAAAGAGAAAGGAATCCAAACATGACACTATAGAAAGTCATCAACATAGAAGAGATCAAGAGAATAAGGAACAGAGAAGAACTAAAAAAAAAAATCAGAAAACAATAAAATAGTAATAACTACATACCTATCAATAATTATTTTAAATGTAAATGGACTAAATGCTCCAATCAAAAGACAGGTGGCTGAATGGATAAAAAAATGAGATCCGTACCTATGCCGTCTACAAGAGACCCACTTCGGACAGAAGGACACACACAGATGGAAAGTAAAGGGATGGAAAAAGATATTACATGCAAATGGGAACAAAAAAGAAGCTGGGGTAATAATACTTTTAAAATCTGTTTTGTCTGATATAACAAGGGCTGTAACAGGAGAGAAAAAAAGCACTTCATAATGACAAAGGGATCGAGCCAGCATATAAATAACACATTAGAGCAGATGGACTTCAGCAGAATATACCTTCTTTTCAAGTGCACATGGAATATTTTCCAGGATAGACCACAAGTTAGGCCACAAAACAAGTCTCAATAAATTTAAGATGGCTGAAATCATATCAAGCATCTTCTCCAATCACAATGGTATAAACTAGAAATCAATTAGAAGAAGAAAACTGAAAAATACACAAACATGTGGAGGTTAAATAACATGCTACTAAACAATGAATGGGTTAACAACAAGATCAAGGAAGAAATCAAAAAATACCTTGAGATAAATGAAAATGAAAACACAATGACCCTAAATCTATGGGACACAGCAAAAGCAGTTCTAATAGGGAAATTTATAGCAATACATGCCTACCTCAAGAAACAAGGAAATTCTCAAACAATCTAACCTTACACATAAAGGAACTAGAAAAAGAACAGAGCCCCAAGTGAGCAGAAGGAAGGAAATAATAAAGATCAGAGCAGAAATGAACGAAAGTCTAAAAATAATAGAAAAGATCGATGAAACCAAGATCTGATTCTTTGAAAAGACAAATAAAATCGATAAACCTTTAGCCAGACTCAAACTGGAAGAAATGGGTAAATTCTGAGAAACATATAATCTTCTGAGGCAGAATCAAGGCTGAATCAGGAAGAAACCGAAGATCTGGACAGATAACTACTAATGAAATGAAATCAGTAATTTTAAAAAAACTCCCAAGAGAGAAAAAGGCCTGGACCAAATGGCTTCACAGGTGAATATTACCAAACATTCAAAGAAGAATGAACACTATCCTTTTCAAACTATTCCAAAAATTTGAAGAGGAGGAAGGGTCCCCAAACTAATTTTACAGGGCCAGTATTACTCTCATACCAAAACCAGACAAAGACAGGACAAAAAAAGAAAATTATAGACTAATATCCCTGATGAACATAGATGCAGAAGTCCTCAACAAAATATTAGCCAATCGAATTCAGCAATACATTAAAAAGACCATACACCATAATCAAGAGAGATTTATTGCTGAATGCAAGGGTGGTTCAATGTCTGCAAATCAATTAATGTGATGCACCACATAAACAAAATGAAGGATAAAAATCATATGATCTTATCAATAGATGCAGATAAAGCATTTGACTAAATCCAGCAGCCATTTATGATAAAAACTCTCAGTAAAATGGGGATAAAGGGGGACATTCCTTAACATAATAAAGGCCATATATGAGAAACCCACAGCTAACATAATACTCAATGGTGAAAAGCTAAAAGCTTTTGCTTTAAGACCAGGAACAAGACAAGAAAGTCCACTTTCACCACTTTTATTCAACATAATATTGGAAGTCCTAGCCACACACCCATCAGACAAGAAAAAGAAATAAAAGGCATCCGAACTGGAAAAGAAGTAAAACTGTCATTATTTGCAGATGACATGATACTATATATAGAGAACCCTCAGGAATCCACCAAAAAACTATTAAAACAAATAAATGAATTCAGTAAAATAGCAGGATAAAAAATTGATATTCAGGAATCAGTTGCATTTTTATACACCAATGACAAGCTATCAGAGAAATTAAGAAAACAATCCCATTTATAATTGCATCAACAAGAATAAAATAACTAGGAATAAATTTAGCCAAGGAGGTAAAAGACCTGTACTTAGAAAATTATAAGACATTGAAGAAAGAAACTGAAGAAGATACAAATAAATGGAAGGCTATACCATGCTCACGGATAGGAAAAATTAACACGGTTACAACGTCCGTAAGTACCCAAAACAATCTAGAGTCAACGCAATGTCCATCAAAATACCAATGGCATCTTTCAGAGAACTAGAACAAATAATCCTAAAATGTATATGGAACCAAAAGGATCCCAAATAGCCAAAGAAATCTTGAGAAAGAAGAACAAAATTGGGGTAGCTCGCTATCTGAAGAAATTCAAAACACTAATTCAACAAGACATATGCACCCCTATGTTCACTGCAGCATTATTTACATAGCCAGGATAAGATATGGAAGCAACCTAAGTGTCCATCGATAAATGAATGGATAAAGAAGATACGGTACATATATACAATAGAATATATCTCAGCCATAAAAGACTGAAATCTTGCTCTTTGCGACAACATGAATGGACCTAGAGGGTATTATGGTAAGTGAAATAAGTCAGACAGAGAAAGACAAATACCATATGATTTCACTTACATGTGGAATCTAAAAAAACAAAATAAATGAACAAAACAAACTCATCAATACAGAAAACAAACTGATGGTTGTCAGAGAGAAGGGGTGTTGGGGGATTGGGTGCAAAAGAGGAAGGGATTAAGACATACAAATTGCCAATTATGACAACAGTCACGAGGATGTACAGTACAGCATAGGGAATATAGTCAATAATATTGTAATAACTACATATGGTTTTAGATGAGTACTAGACTTATTGTTGTGATCACTCTGTAAGTTATATAAACATCAAATCACTGTTGTACACCTGAAACTAATATAATATTGTATGTCAACTATAATTAGAAAAAAACAATGGATGGAAATTGTGATCCTTCATGTAGTTGTGCATATGGGTATTCAAATGTTACAGAATAACTGCATTTTGGGGGGAATCTGACAATCATAGTGTCACTTTCCTTTTCAGGAAATGAAATGGTAGGTGAGAATTCCGGCACATACAGAGCTTCCTTACCATTGTCTCTCTTCCCTGTTGTTTTGCAGCTGTGGCGGCCCAGCCAAGGGACTCCAGGAGGGAGTGCATCGACCAGCCTGAGCTGGCCAATTGTGATTTGATCCTGCAGGCCCAGCTCTGTGGCAATGAGTATTACTCCAGCTTCTGCTGTGCCAGCTGCTCCCGTTCCCGGCCTCATGCTCAGCCGGTCTGGCAGCAGGGATGAAGGCTGGCTCGAGCCCCAGTTCTGAAACAACTTAGAGCTGGGGAGAGGGGCAGAGAGGCTCTTGGTCTCCGCTCTCTGGCCGGCAAAGGGAGTAGTCTTCTGGAGACACTGCCCCATTAATGTTGAACCTCAGCAACAGCCAGTCTGGCCTTCTGAGCCCCAGCAGTGTTTGCATCTCCCACATGACGACAGAAGGCTGCTGAGTTGTCAAGAGGAATATGATTGGATAAGGCCCCCATTACTTTATAACTTCTCTCCGTAATTTGTTACACAGGATCAGTTCACTGTGTGTGATAAAACAAGCGACCAGGTTCTCACTTCATTCAAAGGTGTGGAATGATTTTAAAGTTAACATCTATCTCATATGGGGAACACTCACTCCTGCTGTGACAGGGAAGTATTCTTGCTAGAACTAGATCTCACCCGGGGTCAAAGAGTGGTCTACTGCTCTACTCTCTCTCACCCTTCTAGGTAGTATAGCGACAAGCTTCAAATCTCTTCTGTGCATACAGTTAACAGCATGGTGTTGGTGAAAGTTCTCAGCAAAGTGGAATATAACGCAAAGCTCAGAACAGGGATTTGGGATGAAAAAGTAGCACTTGGATTATTATGGAAGAACTGGAAAAGCGCCTTGCTTTCATCGGGAAGCTGGAGCCTGAAGCCCTTGTCCTGAGCCCGACACACAGAACTGGCGTGAGGATGGTCTCACACGCGTATGGGCGGGATTGCTGGGCCTGCTCTGTATTGGGACCAACGAGGAGCCTTTCCTGCTCAAGTAGGAATCTGTGCTGCCCAATCAAAGCCAGTCTGTTATTAAAAACAGCAACAGCAGGATGGGGGCGCCCAATGGAGGGGAGGGCAATGTAATAATAGCACGTGGCTTCAGAAATGGTTTGAGGTGGAAGAAGTCATTCTTCATCTCAGAATCTCCAATTCCTTGCTTCAAAATAAGAGGCCTGGATTCAATGAGCTTCCAAATCCCTTTCCACTTGAACCTTCTACAAATCCTGTAGGGGACTGGCTGGGCCTAGTGACAGGTTACTGTGGGACACGGAAAAGACAGGCTTTACAGGGAAAGGTGACTTTTATTACCACCATGCTGGCTGGAAAAGGGATAAACTACGCCATGTGTGAGGGACACTTCTTGGTCTGCATGTCATTCAACAAAGGAAACATGGGCCGGGGGCAGGGGTCTTTTCTTTCCATTAAAAAAATATAGTGAGGAGAATCCCCGCTCACTTACCATGGCTGATTTTGCTATAGAAATTGGAAAATAAGGGCCACTTTCTTGGACTCCCCAGTGCTTTAATTAAACCAGTATTTGGCCTATTGGCAACACATTTCAGACGGTAAGTTTTGAGGTTAGCTAGCTCTTCCTAGAACTCGTCACACAATAGTGGACTAAGGGTCAAGGTGAGAGTAAGACTCAGTCTAGACTAGTGGTTCTCAACCCTCTTTCATACTGGGAGCTTTTTAAAAAAACAACCTGGGGTTGCACTCCCCCGAGATTTGGATTTAATTGGCCTGGAGTATGCACAGGGCATGAGGATTTTAAAAGCTTCCCAGGGGACTGATCAGTATCCAAGGCTGAGAATCACGCTCCAGGCCTGGACTTCCGACTGGACATTTCGTTCACATGTGGACTCTGCTTACGTGCTCTGGGGTGGGCTGACATCCTGCGTCTCTAACCAGCTCCCAGGTGAGGTCTGTGCTGCTCTCCAGAGCACACTTTGAGCAGCAAAAATCTGATGTTAGAGATGAGCTTAGGAATAATCAAAGCCTAAAGTATGAATAAAAATATGAATTTTAAGAATATACTAGTCCCAATAAAAGATTTTCTACCTGCCAAACTAGAGATCTGCAAGAGCACTATAATGGAGAGAGAACAAGACCAAAAAGAACTAAAAGCCAACTCATTTGCTAATAAAGGGGAAAGAACTGCCCTTCATGGGTAAAAGCTTCTACCACGAACATTTATTTTTGTTAAAGCAGATTATAAAGTCTCATCAGTACAAATATATATAACTTACATTTATTTGTAAGGCCAACGTTCAAAAGTAAAAATGAGATGGGATCTCACGTTGTTACCAGGGGTCAAGTGGTCAATTTCTTACAACTGGCAACGGGATGTTCTGCTCACAATGGAGGGGGATGGACAGACGGATGGACACGGACACACACACACACACACACACACCTAATAAAACCAGCATCTCCACACCCACAAAATTCATAGGAACAAAACTTAAAGGACAAAACAAAACCCACCAAGACCCACATGACAAACCCATACAGTAACCTGCATTCCAGTCTGTAGATATGATGTCATTGTCACCTTAGTGTTAAAGTAAAGGATTAACATAAGGAAATTGCAGCAATATATAAAAGAAAATACATATTCTCTATAGAGCATATTTAGATTGATTCCATTAAAAGAATGACATTAGAATTTCATCACAGGTTTAAAACCAGGACAATGCTACTCTTTCATTGTCTTTATTTAAAACTACAACTTAGTGACTGTATTGGTCATAAGCATGATTGTTGTTGCAATGTGCTACTTACAATGACTGATACCAAATTAGCTAGGGATCCTGTCTGCACCTCCCAACCTTTCCTCTTTTAACTTCAATAGGCATCAATGATAAATCAATCTTATGTACAATTTCTTACAGCTAACCCTTTTACCTTTGGCAAGATTACTTACAACTCATACAATTTTTTAATAATTGAGAACTATTTAAAATATTCTAAATGCATAAAAATAAAGATTTTGGCTTTTTTGATATATATTTATAATATTTATTCTTACTCAAAATGGAAGCTCAACTTTACCCTTAAAATATAGCTCTGCTGGGCAGCTGCTGCTGTGCCCTCCCGGGGATTCTGGCAGCATAGCCTGCCTCTTGTCCCCGGCCCAAGCACAGGCCACCCTGTTCCTGATCTCTGAGACAGGCCAGTACCGAGAGGAGGCAGGTGACTGGCCTGAAAAACAAAGGGGGGTCGTTTTGCTTCCCGTTGTTTTATATTCCAGTAAATGTGCTTTGATTACAGATTCCTGTTCAGATACGTCTGCCTCTCTGTTATCAGAGATTTGTAAGGGGCTGAGGCAAGAGGAGGGGGATAGAGGGCAACATTTCCTCGACTCCTTTAGCCTAATTGCAAAACAGCTCTTCTCGAGGAATGGTTTTCTCCACTTTTTTCAAAAATCACCCTGTACAGCACTCCGTGCCTGGACATGTTACGTTCCTTGGGACCTCTGGGATTAGGGAAAAGTGGACTGATCGGGAACACAAAGTCCCCATTGCTCCTTTGACCCCCACCCCCTGCCTTTGCCTGAGTACAGACAAAATACATGAGCTATAGGGACTGCTCAAAGTTCAATTTCAAAGGTCTTCTGTAAGTCGCTGGAGAAAGGGTTGGTGGGGGAGGGGTTAGTGCGCTGCTTGGACTTGCTTTCTAATGCAGCCCACTGGGCTTCGAAAGGATCCACCGGGCAACTGCCTGCAGGAAGCTCTGTGTGCTTGTCTCCTGAGGCCAGCCTGCCATCGTCTACGCCATTGAAAGCTGCAGAACCATTGAGGTGCTGAGCAGAAGGCTTAAAGAAGGGACTGGCAGTAGCACTGCTCGTCTCAGACTGAGGGAATGTCTGCTGCTTGACCATGCTAGGAGACTGATGGGGGTGAGCAGCCTGAGGGTGGCTCGCAGTGCCAAACACGTGCGCTACCATCTGGGAGGGAGTGATGCCCACCACAGGCACATTAGGGGCTGGATAGGGCATCCCATTGGCCACAGGATAGGCCTGGGCAGGGACAAAGGCTGGCTGCAGGGGCGGAACCACACCCACTGGCATGGGTTGAGAGGTGAGGAATGAATTCCCTTGGAAAGGCGGCGCTGGCTGGGAGATGGCAGTAGGTGGAGGAGGCTGGAGAACTGGCTGCAGAGGGACAGCGGAGGCCGGGGGCTGCTGGGCCCGGACGCTCTTGGACACCTCTTCTAACCAGCGGTCGGCCTCAGAAGGAGTACGTCGGTGACCAGCCTGGAAGAGATCTGGAGAGGCAGCACCAGAAGGTTGACCCCACTCAGTCCCTGGAACCAACAAAATAGAGACAAAAGAATCAGCCTTTAGGGGCTTCTTTGCTTACCTGATCACTTTGGTTACTGGAATGATCCTAACGTGTAGAACAAATCCCTGTAGTGGGATATTTTATGGTTTGGGTAGGGGGAGGAAAGCCTCTAATACTGGCTCAGAGGTTTTATGGTAGGACAATGAGAACCTTGCCAGACCACGCTGCTGTCTCAGCCCCACGGAGGAGCTGCTCAGATATGGCTCAACCGCACTGAACCAAGGCTGCGAGCTGGCATCAAACACCCCTTCCTGTCGCTGGGGCTCCTCCATGCTACAGAAACCACCTTACACAGGCTCTGAAGGACCCAAGGTGATTCACCTTCTGCTCTAACAGAACGAAAAGAAAACAACCAGTGAGTTGGTACTGTACCTTGTGGCCCATCTGGCTTCCACACACATCTGTCTTTCTGGTGAATTCCCTATATTACTGTTTAAAATTTCTTTTTGGTTTTATAGTTAAATGTTCATTATCGAAAAACTAGAAAGTACAGAAAAGCAAAAATAAAGTGCTTTATATAGCTCTTTTTGTAGACCTGCCACTGTAGGAGGCAGGGTCCCCTCTTCCCACTGGCATGTCCATAGAACTCCAAATCCAGTGATGCTCAGGGGACGGCCCGGGAACCTGGATATGGGTGAGTCTGTTCTACAGGCTTAAGAACGAACAATTTAAACATCTTTAGTTCTTTCTCCTTCTTCATCCTTTCTTAATAGTAGTTTACTTCCAGGAGGGAACACACTTTCCTTAAAAGGACTCCTTCCTGGTTCCCACTCAGGTAAATGGCTGACTTCTGAACCAGGGTCACTTAACGGATCCCAGGATCCTCACCGCCACCTGTGGCCACCTTACCCGAACGTCTGGCTGCAATTCCCTTGTTAGCAGCATCAAGGGCACGGGCCCAAGGGTTGGTTTCACGCACAGGCATTGCTACGGGTGCTAGAGCAGTGTGGGCTGGCTTAGCAGCAAGCACATGGAAGGCTGAGTCAGTGCCATTAGCTACAATGGGAGCAGACAACATCGATGGAGTTAATTCATGCAGGGTGTACAGGCGACCCCATGGGGCTGGGTCCGTCAGGCCAATGTGCAATACTGCTGGGACAGATGAGACAGAAAAGTTGCTGTTGGGATAACCATACCAGCTCGTCATGGCTGCACACACCTTTTAGCAAAGAGGGAATCAGAGGTTGTAATTAAAATGGCTGTAAATGCCAAATGACTGTTCTAGGAAAATATGTGTATGGGAGAGAGGAAATGAAGCCTAGAAAAACAAATCAAGCTGAACAGAGCTGCTTTGTCTTACAGCAGCAAAGACCTAACTCTTTTAGATACTGCTTAGCCTTGGCATAATGACATAAACATTTCCCTCTCCTATCACTTTTCTAAAAGATCAAAGAATACCAACAATAACAACAATGGGAAAAATATAATGATTCCATATTATGTGCTAGGCACTGTGTTAATAATACCTACGCATGCGTCATCTTGTTTAATTCTCTCAAAAACCCAGTAAGGCTGGTATTACCCCATATTACAGATGAGAAATCAAACTTAGTATATGTTTTCATTTGCTTAATAAATTTGTAATTTGCTACAGAATTAATTTCATCTCTTTTTTGAAAATTTTTTTTCCTTTGGTAATGTTCAGAATATGTCAAAGTACCTACTATTTTTTCCTCATTTCCCTTTATGAAAATGTCCTGACTCTTGCTCCTTCACTCCAGGCATCTATTCCATCAGCTTCTATTCCTCAGCCCAGCTATCATATGTAGTTGGAGCAGACAAGCAGGCAACTTCTGGCCCCTACACTATAATCATTCCCTCTCTAGGACTGGGCAACCGTTCTTACGGCATCGGTACTATTTACCCAGGACTTGTCTAAAAGACTAGCTCACCCTTAGACTGGGAGCCACTATGTTCTATTCAGTTTTGCACCCGCTGCCTTGTAAACAGGCATAGAGTCAGTAGAATATAACAGGTGCTATATTCAGAAAGACCTGGGTTTAAATTCTGGCTGTGCAATTTGGGCAGTTTACTTAACCTCTCTGAGCCTCATTTTTCTCATCTGTGATGCCTATCCCGAAAGGCTGTTGTGGGGATTAAATAAGATGAGAAAATACATGAGTCCTTACCATGATGTGGCATCACTAAGCGCTCAATAAATTGTGCCCATTATTGGTATAAATATTTGTTAGGTGAAATGAAAAGCCATTTGGTGCACATGACTATAAAGGTTGTTTTTCTTTTCTTTCTTTTTTTTAAAGAAACTCTCTGGAGGAAAAGCATGTAGTAGCTTCCTCCAATAGGAGCGGGGTACTGTCTCCACAGCAAAGCTGTTCCTGAGCTCTCTCTTAAAAGAAGTGAAGAAATGGCAATTATAGGAGCACAAATTCTCAAAGGCTGTAATTTAAGTTATACAGACTGTGCTGATCGCTGAGTCAATACTGTTAACTCAGTCTCTCTGAAAACAACAACTTTTAGAACTCTTCAATGTCACAAAGTCAAATTTTAGGACGCTTGTTATACAATGTGAAATGAACTGAAGAGCCCAAAGAAGTCTTTTTTTCTTTATGAGCCTCTGTGGCAGGGTAGAGACTAGGTGAGTCCAGGGCTTTTCAACCTTGGCTCTATTGATATTGATTTTTCGGATAATTCTTTGTTGTGAGGCTGGCTACTGGGTACGTTGGAGGGTGTTTAGCAGCCTCCCTGGCTTCTACCCAGGTGACAACAGCAATCACCACCTACCAAGTAGTGAAGCCCCAAAATGTCTCCAGACAAAGAACACCAAATTTTCCTTGAGGGTGCAAAATCACTGCAGGTTGAAAAATCACTGATAAAGCATCATGCTAGAACCAACTGTGAAGACTGCTGCTTCTGGAGAACTGGCAGGACACTGACTCTTAACACTGACCTGGCAAATAAAGCAGTGGGTCGGGACTGCAGACGCTCCTAAAAGAACAGGATGAAAGGTAGGTACATGCAAAATGACAAGTGCAGACATCTGAGGAAACAGGAAGAGGAACAAAGCATAATGTCGCGGAAGGAAATGAATGAACCTGAGACATTGTCAAACGGGGAAATGAATGCGTCTGACCAGCTCGGGGTGCCAACTTACAGTTAGTGAGCAGTGTCATAAAAGGACTAGTTGCAAAGAGAACAGCTGAGCAGGCTAAGAGGGCACCAACCTTGAAAGGCAGGAGACTGTGGGACTGCCACTGTCACTGGTTTGGTCATTGGGGCAGATGAGAAGGGATCCTCGGAGGGTGTGCTGAAGGCATTGGTGATCTGTGAGCACAGGGAGCTGATACTCTCTGCTTCCCCTTCTACCTCTGGCACTGCAAGACAAGCAGAAAATGGCTCCAGACAGAAAAAAAGAATAATCCTGAAATATAGCAGTATGACACAAGATGGCATTTTACACAACATCCCTTACTTGTGGAAGGGAAAGTCTCAACTGTCAAGTGGGGCTATAAAAGCAGCTTTAAAAAATTTACTAACCACTGTTTCATCGGCTTTTCAGATGAGAAGGCATAAAATGTCAACAATTCGTGTACTAAGGTCTATCTTCCTCTCTTGTAAATCCCCATGTTTCTTTATTTCTTTTCCTGTGTAACACTGTTCAGGACTTGGTCTTTTTTTCTGATCCAAGATGTTCGGTTAGCTAGATCTTTCTGGAAGACATCTGCAACCTGTCTGTCTTCCAACTAGTTCCCAAGGCTGTGGTCCAAGTTAAGTTCTGGAGCTACGTAGTGAGCCTATCAGGAAACGGGCTATAGTAAGAGGCACTGTGGACGCTGGGTCCTTTTCTCTATAAGCTATGACGATGTCATCACTCTGGCCTTCCTCCAAAGGACCAAGTATATGAACTATGATATCATGTCAAAGCAAAGTAAGGTACAGGACTCCAGAGGCTTTGTTCTTGATATTGACTCTGGGATACTTCTGTCTCACTGAGGAAGCTAATTATGTGTCCTGAACCTTTGTTTGCTCAACTGTGAAAAGAGAATAATAGTTTTTGTTTCCCAGCTGCTCCAGAAGGAGAGAGAAAACAGGTATTGGAACCATCTGGAGTTCCAGTGTTTAGAGGAGTTGAGAGCTGGAGAGACCCGTAGTAATCATCTAATCCAACTGTTCTTCAGGCTTAGTTCCATCCACCAGAAGAACTTAACTGTACTTTTATAGCACCACCAGTGAGAGTGCCCTGTTGAGACAGAGCTGCCTCATACTCCGTTGTAGCACAGGCTGGATGTGTCTCACAGTGAAGTAAAAGAGACCCAATAAAAACACCGACCAGATCTGACACTTTAGCTCCGGATCTTATGATGAGGACAGAGCTACCGGGCTGGCTCAGCTGTACAAAGGCCACACAAAGGACTGTGTGGCAGTTCTGAAAGGTAATGAATATGTGTGAGCAAGCCCACTGTCTCTGATGAACAACAGATCTTAGATTTATACAGGAGGCCCGTTTAGAGTTTCCTCCCTAAGGAGACAACCAGCCATGGGGACAATGAGCACTTATCCATTTCTTCTGGTACCTCTGACAGTCATGCTATTTAACTGGATGTGTTTCCAAAGCCTTTTAAATTAATTCCCTGCTGGGTACCAAATGGCAGAATAAGAATGGAAACTTGAGACCCTTGATGTGTGGAAGCAGGTTGGCTGAGGCAGTAACACGTCCATCAGGACTAACCACAAACCTTGTAGCTCAGGCTAGGAATTCCCATCATGGCTCTGTTACCTGTATGTTGAAGAGAAATGAATGGTTCACATCCCCCTCCGTGAACCTTAGTTTTCTCCCAGTTGGGACACGACACAAGATACATATAACCATCAACCAGCCTGAGAGAGATGGGAGGCTAGTTGATGGGATTAGTGTCTCCCCTGGAGGTGATGATGTTTCAGTGCTAGAGCGCCCAGTGAGTCAGGTGCATGCTGCATTACCTGCGTTTTTTATGGGGAAATCAGTCTTCCTCTGCATAGTGGAAGGCAACTCGTTGATGCGCAGGGATAGCTGGCGCTTAAAGGGTGACATCTTCTGGCTAAGAGCAGGAAATCCTCGGAAAGAGCCTTGGCGAGCAAGCTGTTCGATGGGTGCGTGCCGGCGTGGGATGGCATGAGGATTGTTCATCTCCAGGGAGGCCGTGGCATCCAAAGTGGGAGACGTGGGAGAAGACGGGGAGGGGGCAGTGTTGCCAGGGACCACTGATGAACCGATAACTGTCTTATCTGTTTCAGCTCAAGAAAGTCGAGAGAAAGAGGACCTTAGCAATGTCTTCCAATAATGTGAGGTTATCCAGCCGAGGAACTCAAAAACCCTCCTAGGTCCTTTTACCCATGTCCTTCCCAATGTCTCTTAGAAGACAGGTTAGAAGCAGGGCTCAGGTCTCCTATTTTTCAAATAAAAGGTTTAATAACCTACTACAAGCCACATGGTACATCTACTAAGACACAAATATTAGAGCTTTGATTCTCATACAGTGATTTATAGCTTAAGACTTTGAACAACAACAACAAAAAACAGTGCCTGTGAACTCCTAATGTGAGGTCCTATAAAGAATGATGGCTTATGGCTTTCGGTTTTCAATGTTTCAAAATTTGTTTATCTGTTTGGAGGAGAGGACTTTGGGAATGGCAGAGTCAGAAAGATAAGTAAGTATGTTTGGTTAGATGTTAAAGAATGTCATACAGCAGTCTTCAAATCATTACTATCTGTGTTTGTGGCTCATTTGAATAAAAGCAAACAGAAGTAAAATTTTAAATTGGAAAAACCTAAATACAAGACTGCTTCCATGTGAGTATCAGCTGAGTCCCCTTCCAATTGTAGTAAATTTCTCCCTCTTTCTCCCCTCGCAATCCTCTGTGGTAGTTGGGACTCAACCACTTTGGCAGTTGCTGTGTGTAGCCAAGAGCATTATTTGGTGGTATTAAAGAACATGCTTCCAGTCAGAAAATCACTGAAGCACACTAAGTAACAGCTGTACGTATTAAATTTTCTAATAAAAATAGCATGGTGTTTTCCGGTCTTTGGTATTCTGGGACAAATGTTTACAAGAAATGAAAAAAATCATAATCAATAATTTAATTTCAAATAAAAATATGTATCTTTTTTGGTTTAAGAATTAGAGCTGTTTGGGTCAGGATTAATGTTACCCAAAATGCCTGTTTTAGAACTAAAAGGATATAGTAAAAAATTACCAAAATTATATTAACACGTATTTAAACTGAACTGTTTAATCTCAGAATATTTCTTGTTGGTTTCAACCCCAGCTACACACAAGAATGCAAAGCATTTTCCCCAAGCCCTATCACTTATTTCTAAAATATGCCCAACGCAACTGCAGGCAATAGACTCTTGAGTAACTTGAATGCTTGTACAGGCATTTTTGCTATGCTGCCATGTATACCTGAAAAAACTCACATTCTGCAAAAATCACACACTAAAATTAACAGGGCTGTGGGAAAAAGAGGGGCTAGCTTCTCAAAATCTATGTCCTTCTTTTTATCCAAAGCACTTAAAAACCAGTAGAAACCTCGTGAGAGCAGTGGGCCTGCATTTGCACGCAGCATCGCCAGCAGCGGGTCCTTTGCAGCCGAAACCAGGGATTTGTCCTTCAAGACGTAGGTCCTTGATAGCATCTGCTTCTCACAGAGATCAGATGTATCGGAATTAAGAATCAGTCCAGGATGCAGATTTCCCCAATTTTGTTTTTAAACATGGGGGGAGAGGCGTCTCTGCAGCTCATTCCACTGCACTCTCTCATTTCCCCAGATAGCTTCATGTAATAAAAAGGGTAAACAGTTCTGAAGCCACTCAACAAGCCACTCTAAAGGAAAGGACTTTGTTTACAGATTTTCAGCTTTGTTCTTAAGGTCCTTCATATATTGCTAACAGTTCTCTCTGACTGTGAGAAAGCTTAGCCCTGATAGCTTCAAAATATGAACCTGTTAGGGAAAACTGCTTAAATAAACACAATGGAGTAGAACAGACTGTACCTTTCTTGGCATCTTGGATTTGTTTCATAATCTCCTCTCTTTCTGCTTGCTCAGTGGCTGTGGTGACACGGAATGATCCTTCTCTTGTAAAAGTGGTCCGAGTGGCGTCAAAAGTAGCTGTCACTCCACATTCTTTCTCCCGCTTCTGTTTCCGTTCTAAACAGGCCGCGAAAGCACAGCCTACCGCATGGCTCAATCTCTCACCCTGTACACAACAACACATTTTTAGAGTTACAGTATCAACAAATACAAATGAGCTTGGATCATAAATGAGTCTGTATTTACACAAGGCAAAATGCTGAAAACTCCAGCTTAAATTAGATTTTAATATATTAATATGCCAAATTAATTTAAATGAATAAATTACCTTAGGTAATGCTTATGATACTTTTACTGTAGCAAGCATTGGGTAAAGTGACCATCAGCCACCTGTGCTTTTGTGAGCAGCCACTGAGACACTCTTACTAATCAGGTGACATCTGTCACGCACATTAGTTCTGGCCACCAGCTTAGGAGACACTGCTGAAGGTTCTAAGCCCTAAGTCTTGAAATGTAAACCTCTATTTGCCATTTAGGGGAATAGTGGGAGCATTTATTAAGCATTTCTAAGAAACCACTGGAAAGGCAGGGTAAATTTCAGGAGCTTTAAATATACTGTCAACATATCTAAGAACAAAAAGTGCAAACTAAAAAGTTCAAATAAATAAATACAGCTCCAGCATTGAGAAGGGACTAAGGCAAAGGAAAGGTTAGTTTTTTTCAATTTCTCCTTTCTGAACACTCCCTCCCTAAGCACCCTTACCCATTCTAGGTCCTCCAAGCTTTTAGGCTTTCCCCAATACCTTCCCTGTATTCTTCTAGCTCTCCCTAATCCCAACTCTGTCTCCCAAACACTCAAAGGCAAAAGTTAAATAAAGTATGTTTTCATCCACACTCTCTACTTATAAAAGAATTAAACAAATAAAACTCATTTGTTTGCAGGAGGAGAAGAGGGCTTATATGAACTAAATATTATTTGAAAGACATTTAAATAAATTCAATGGATTATTTTTACCAGGGTTATTTGTATTTTATTTACTTATTTTTTCCATATTCATTGCTCATTTTATTTATTAGGTTTGTGCAAAAGTAATTACGGTTTTTGCAATTATTTTTAACCTTTTAAACCACAATTACTTTTGCACCACACTAATGTTTATTAAATTTAAGTATAGTTGGTATATTAGTTATATTCGTTTCAGGTGTACAGTATGGTGATTTGACATTTTTACACCTTACAATATGATCACCCCACTAATTCTAGTAATCATCTGTCATTGTGCGAACTTAAACTTGTCACAATATTATTGACTGTATTTCCCTTTGCCTTTTCCACTCACTGCCCCATACCCCTCCCCTCTGGCCATCATCCCTTTGGTCTCTGTTTCCATGAGTCTGTATTTTTATTTTGTTTTCTTTGTTCGTTTTTTTTTTTTTTTAATTTATTGGGGTGACAATTGTTAGTAAATTTACATAGATTTCAGGTGTACAATTCTGTATTACATCGTCTATAAATCCCATTGTGTGTTCACCACCCAGAGTCAGTTCTCCTTCCATCACCATATATTTGATCCCCTTTACCCTCATCACCCACCCCCCGCCCCCTTACCCTCTGGTAACCACTAAATTATTGTCTGTGTCTATGAGTTTTTCTTTCTCATTTGTTTGTCTTGTTCTTTTTGGTTTATATACCACATATCAGTGAAATCATAGGGTTCTCTGCTTTATCTGTCTGACTTATTTCACTTAGCATTATACTCTCTCTCTCTCTTTTTTTTTTTTTTAAGAATCCACATGAAAGTGAAACCATACAGCATTTGTCTTTCTCTGACTTATTTCACTTAGCATAATACCTTCTAGGTCCACCCATGCTGTTGCAAATGGAAGGATTTCATTCTTTTTTATTGCTATGTAATACTTCATTGAGGGTTATCTATATTTTAAACCATATCCCTAACTATGGAATAAAAAGTTAGAGATGATATAGTAACAGTTGGTTGGCATTATGAATAGCGAGAAGAGGTATTTGAGAACAGGGAACCTTTCATGGAGTTTTCAAAATCACACCATGTAAGCAGCTGCTCCTACATCTGAGCAAGTAATTCCACTGGGTTTTTTATATGCCAACATCATAAAGAAAGATAATGTCCGAAGTGCTTTTTGTCCCTAAGATTTCATACGACGGTTTAAAGACTGACAGACTTACTCTTTATAAATCCACATGTGTTTCCATCTAACTTCTCAGTAGGATGATATAAGGGTAGGCACTAAAGTATGAAATAGGAGAGAGTAATGAAAGAATCTAGAACATCTGCATTTACATACAGCTCTATTACAAGAACAGAGCTAGACGTCAAGGAAGCTTTTTATTTCTCCTAGGTCTAGGGTGTAAGTTCTTGAAGATGGACCCCTCCTCAAGCCCTACCCCAGACCCAGCGGGAAGAACGGCTATAACGACATTAGCCACCATTTTTAAAGCAGTTACCATGGGCCAGACCCTATGCTAAGAGTGCCTACCATCATTATCTAAGCGAGTCTTCACAGCTGTCATCTCCATCTGATAGGGGTGGATACTAAGACTTAGAGAACATGAAGTAACTTGCCACAAATCCCACAGCCTGTAAGAACCAGAATCAGGTCTGAAACCCAGATACGATTCAGAGCCTAGGCTCTTAATATTTGTTTATATCACAGTCTCTAAGAGCTTAAAAAAAAACCCCTTTGGTCAATTTTAGAGTACAGCCACCACTTGCCTTCCAAGTTCAACCCTGGCAAGAAGTTTTTGAGCTGTAGCCTTTATGAGTGGCTACAGTGACTTATTCTGTCCGAACTCTTAAAAATTCATAATTACACACTCCATGCTATGCTATACGATAGTTAAAATCATCACCATCATCACCATGTAAGAGACGTGTCTTTCGTGTCAGAATTTTGAGTAATTTACAGGAAGGATGATAGATGAGGTTATTCTCTATTTTTAAACAAAATCAAAAATTTCTACTATGCAACAATTTCTAGTGTATATCATTATACCATCATTTAGTATTTCCATTTTTTTAATTAATTGAGAATATACTCCAACTCAGTTCTTTCATTTGTAGTAGAGTCTCTTTGCAAATAAATTTATAAGCACCTGTCAAATGCCAACATCTTCTACCCAGATGTATTAGGAAACAAATATACCTAAGAATTGTGAAAATAGTTCTAATAATGAAAAGTTTTGAATAAAGTTTAGCAGCCACCCTCACCAGAACACTTTCACTTTCTTTTAATGACCTTGGATCTCAGCTAATCATCCTGCTGCTAGAGATGGGGCCTCACACCAACAGTGTGAACTACTTGAATAAAAGGAGTGAAAGCAGGCTAGTGTAGGCACTTCCACATACTGTAACAGCACGCCCTTGTCAGAAATGTAGTGGAAACTGCTTGACTGAGCCAAGCTGAAAGGAGCTTGGCTAACTGAGGCTTGTCATGATGAAATCCACGTTGGACTCACCGTGTCCTTGACAGCCATGAAGCAATGACAGATCCAGCGCCGAGTGGTGCCATCGCGACATATGTAAGAGAAGGCTCTATCAAAGTTCCTATCTGGGGCACAGAAAGAAACTTTTTCTATTGTCTGGTCAACTATGAGGTCCTAGAAAAAGGGAAAAACAAAAGAATACAGAACTTATGAGGTTACTCAAGTTTCTCAGAAGAAACACAGGATGTTCATTTCATAATACAGAATCCCAACATCGAATGCATTGAGGCTATGGAATAGCTGCATCTGAGGCCAGCAGTCTGAACACTAAGAATCGGACCTAGGAGAGGTCCCAAGAGCCACTGTGCCCAGATGCCTCCCTCCCCTCCTCTTCCTGTTCCATATGCTTGCTGATTCTAATTTTATCATGGTAGAGTCTATGTTCAATTGACAATATATGTAAATCAATATATTTAATCCAATTTCCATATAAGATATTTTATCACATCATTCCCAGAACAGTTCTATGTATTTATTAACTTCTTAATCATTTAACTTTGAGTACGACTTCGTTTGCTTATATACTTGCTGAATGGCCTATTATATACGCTGTATAAACATTACACAAAATGTTTTTTAAAATCTTGAGGCTCCGAGGCTCTTCTGTATGATATTGCCATGACCCAGAATCCCTAGATGCTGAGGTGGGGATGTAAATGCTAAAACATACAATCGAAACAAAGAAGGCCTCGCTATGAGAATTCCTGTTGCTCCACAAACTTTCCAGTTAATTTTTTAAAATTTTGCGATTCTGAGGGCTCATGATTTTATTTTGCATAACCTCGATTTGTTTCCTCTTTAACTAAGTGATTCTTTAAGTCTTTTGGGTTGTCTGTCGTTTTTCTTACTGATATGTAGGAGTTATTTATATATCTAAACATGAGCCCTTTATAGATTATACACAATGCAAAATTTCTTTTCCACTCATGATGGGTCCAAGAGTGATAATCCACCAATTACTATTATCTCTCAGTGTGGAAAGAACTAATTAATGCCAGTGCTATAAGCAGCCACCAGGGGGCAACATCACTTTCTCACCATTGTATAAAATAATCAAAAACAGCCTTCAACCACAACAAATTTCATCCAAAACACTAATGAAAACTACACAAGTTCTTTAAAATAAGCTAACTAAAATGACTGTTTCCAAGAGTAATGTACATTTAAGACTACCAATTCTTTTGAACTTAAAAAAACAAAACGCCTTAGATGGAGGGTCAAAAGAACTAAAATGCGGCTATATTAAATCACTTAAAATGTATCAGGCAAATCATCCATCAAACTGCTTTCTACCTTCCAGACTTTCTCCCAGGTCCAGTGACATTTGAGTTTTTTGAAAAATTGCCTGCTTGTTAAAATTTCTCCAGACTCTCGGTCTCTTAGGAAATTTACATTAATGATTAAATGTACTTATATAATACCATATGCTCTCTAGGGGAAGAGTCTATGTCTCTATTTTTATTTAGGCATGTAGGATCACTTTCTTTCAAATGCAAAATGATACCTAGGATTTGAGATATCGTGTGGATTCTAAGAAAATGTTAACCAAATGAGTTCTTTACTAGTCCTTAAGATTTCACTTATGTTGGGTTTTCAGTTAAATAGCAGGTTAATCAGTTCAAATATTACTTTCTAAAAATGCAGTATTTTATTAAGTAGAAGAAGAAATTTCAGATGTGGTCCATCATCTTTTTAAAAAATATTTTAACTATGGTAAAAGGTCTATCATCTTTCACATCAAATTTGTGAGGGTAAAGATTTTTGAAAAATGTGTAACAACAAAAATAGAACTCAGATCTTAACATTAAATGCTTAGGAGGCTAAACATGCTGTGTCACGTAGAGCAAAATATTGAGAGAGTTCTGTTTTTCATAAGGTAAATGAGTAACTAAATTGGCTTCCTAACATTAACTAATCTCGTGGAAGACTGTACTTTGGACAAAGTCGAAGGATATAGAGTGACTACAACAGCGTAATGGCATTATATTTGATCATTAGGGATTAAAAAAATATATGAGCAGTAACATTTAAGCTTATAAAAGTTGTACCTTAGTTTTTTCATCCACAACTCTGAGTCCATCTGCTGATACCCACAGGACTGCCTTAACTGCTTTCTTTCCAGTCTTTTAAGAGAAACCAAAAAGGTAGGGGGTGGGGAGGAGACACACATATATTAAAAAAAAAGTCATCTTCCATAGAAAACACAACTTCTGCCTTCCAAAAGTCAAAAGTACAAATGGAGTCCAAGTTCAGGAGGAGTGCCCAAAGCCAGATACTCAAACCAAACTGCAGAAACATTCAGGAAAAAACAAGCCAAAGCCATTAGAAACACAATGCAAAACAAATACGATAAAATTAAGTAAAGGGGAAAGGATATACAGAATCAAAACCAAGATATTACATTCCATAAAGGGCAAAGAATTCGTAAGTAGATGCTTCTTCACCCATTTAAAAATAAATCAAGAAAACCAAGAGTCAGATATATGTAAATACATAAGGAGTTACACCACAAGTAGCTTCTACGAATGTATTTAGAGTAGAAAGTAATGCGTAAGTCTAAATTGAGATGCTGACCATTGTACTATCCTTTGACCCCAATGATTACAGCAGGACCCTTGGTCACCTGAAAATTTCATGTTAAAAACCCATGAAGTCTTCATTTTTCCTGTAACAGTCTTTAAATACCATTATTTCTTCTCGCAGGGTTAACACAGAATTGGTTTAGTTTTTAGTTTGACATTAAGTGCATGGAGACATTTTGGGGACATAGGAGGCTTAAAAAACTGTTGAAAAAATATTTTTACTGTAACACAAATTGTTTTTACTGGCTGAGAAAAGACTTCTTTTGCACACAAGAATCACATGGAAACAAGCTAATATACGATTTCTCCTGTGATGGAATGAAAATGGGAGAGTGGGAATTTTGTAAGAGTAATTGAACAACTTCCTTTTGTTCTAACTGCTTCAAGGATAGAAGCGAAATAAAACAAAAGTGAAGTGAAGGCTGAGAATAGGTATCAAAACATCATAAAGAGTATATACATCAAAAGGAATCAGACACTGAAGGTGGGAGCAGCACACTCTAGAAGGGACAAAGGAGGATAATGACATGTGTCCAAGCCCAACACTCCTTAATATGGAAGGCATGCCTTCGTTAAATGAACCGTATGACCCACTCCAAGTTCATCTCCACCATCACCATCCACCTGATGAGAGCCTATTATACGCCAGGCAGCAGAAATACGCGAAGAGTTCACAGCCCCTTGACACTCAGATAAACAAAAATAAACAACACAGTAATAAGTGCTACAGTAGAGCTGAAAACAAATGCATAATTATGTCGGAAAGAAAGCATGGTCAAATCTATTTGTGAAACTGAGGAAGGTTATTCAAAGGAGAAGGCTGAACTGGGTACTAAAATAATTTTTCTAGATGCCCCAGGTGGTGGTAGGTAGGGAGGGAACTGAGAGGTAGTGGACATGCCAACCAGTACAGGACAAGGCGAGTCTGGGCTCCATAACTATCTCAGTACAGCTGCAAAGTAGGATGGGTGAGTGAGGCACAGTAGGAGACAGAGGGTAGGACAGGCCTAGCCACGAACGGCCTTGTATGCCTGCTAAAGAATTCTATCTTAATTCTGTGGGCGACTGGGAGCTATTGGAAGAATTTAAACAAGATTAAAAAGATTTGCATTTTTAAAATATCACTTCTGCGGCAGTGTTAAGGGGTTGGAAAGAGACTGATAGGAGGCAAAAAGACCACAACAAGATTCCAAGTGAGAGAAAATGAGGGTTGAGCTCTCGTGGTTGAGAGAGCGATGGAGATGAGAAAGTTTTAAATAGTCAATGCAAGGGAGAAGTTGAGGATTCCTCTCTGGTTTCTGGTTTGAGTAACTGGTGGAGAGGGTACCACAAACTAAGATAGAGAATAGAAGAGATGCAAAAGCAAGTTTGAGAGGGAAAGACTAGGATTTCAGTTTTAGACATGCAAAGTTTGAGCTGTCTGTGCAACACCCTGGTGGAGACATCCACACGTTAATTGGCTATACAAGTTTTGACAATTAAGTTCACGAACTCATCCTAGAAAAAGTGCTACATACCTCATTGCTTAATAATCACTATGGTCACCTTCGAAGTCCTCCCCTTGGGAAGCTATGCACCGACGCCAGCGCCTAGTCTACCCTTCAAAGCAATTTTGGAATTTTTCAATCACTTGAAGACTTAAGGTAAAAACTAAGGTTTCCTGGAAAAGAAATTCTGCCTCAGGTCTGTAACGTAGGAATTCTACCTAAGCTTCCAGCCTGGTGTCCTACCCTACAGATTTCAGACTTGCCAGCCCCCACAAATGCACAAATCAATCCTTAAACACTCCCTCTCTAAATATAGATATAGGTAACCTAAATGAATAAGTATATAAATATTATATATATGTTTGTATATATATAAAGGGGGGGGACAGATGGTTCTGTTTCTCTGCAGGATTCTGACTAATACAGAGGTGAAAGTCAGATTAGATTGGGTTGAGAAATAAATGAAAGACAAGTAGAGTCTATGAGTATTAAATATTCTCTTAAAAATTTTTTTTTCTATAAAAGGGAGCGCTATAATGCAATGGGGGACAGACAGAGGATCAAAGGAGGTCTTTAAGAATCATGATAAACTAGAATGATATACTAGAAGCAGAATGAACTTTGGAGTGAGACAAATACACGTATGAGTCTGAATTCAGTGCCACTATTCTTAAACTAAGCAAATTATGTGCTTAGTATGTCCTCTGAGCTTCTATTTCTTTATCTGTAAAGTATTTGTAGGGTTTGTAAAAGGATCAGAGATATGCACAGTACCTGGAATTTAAACAGGGTAATAAATAATTGGTAGCCATTTATCATCGTTATATTATTAATAAACTTTAAAAACTTCTCCCAACACTAAAGCTTCTTGAAAGAGTGATATGCTTTTCAACAACAACCACTGATCATGCTTATACGCTGAATGGAAAAAGCTAGTAGAAAGATGGCGACTGAAAGTCCAAGAAAAAGAATAATTTAGAAAACAGAGTCATCCAGGAGCAGGATGGGATGGGGCTAGAATACAAGTTTTAGACAGGAAGAGGGATGCCCCTTCCTTGAAATGGAGGGATGGAGTGAGGATGAGCAGAAAGGAAGACAGATTTGAGAAGGAGGGAGTGTCAAGTTGAGGAAGTTTACTAGGACAGCGACAAATTTATCTGTGAAGGGGATGAGATTACCTGCTTTACTTGGCTGGGGAGAGGAAGGTAGTCAGGCAGAGGAAGATAGTCAAGATTTACAACAGCAGTCAGGGGCTGTACAGGGCAGTGACTCAGAGCACAAACTCTGGAACCAGGCTGTCTCTAGGTTTGAATTCTGTTTCTGCCATTTCCTAGCATGACCAAGGGCAAATTACTCAACTTCTCGAAGTTTCAGTTTCCGTACCTGTATAACGATTTTAATAATTTTATATACCTTATGAGATTATTATGAGGATTAAATGAAATAACATATTTAAAGGTTTAAAACTAGGGTGGTCATATAATTTTCTGTCCAAACTGGGACTCCTTTGAAAGTGAAAGGGGGCACTAATAAAACCCAGAAACAGGCGTCATATTGGGACTGTTTCAGGCAAGCTGGAACAACAGTCACCCCACCAACAACAGTAACTGCACATATTTAACCGATGCTGATGTAGCGTTTAGTATTGTGCTGGAAGGTGAGCTCCAGGAGGGCAGGGTGCTGCCTTCTTTATTGTTCACTGTTGTACCCTCAGAACTCAGAATAATGTCTGACACAGAGTAAGAGTTTAATAAATATTTGTTGAAGGAATAATTGTGCTAGATATCTCCTGTAAGAAATAGGAAACAGTTGATCAGTGACGCAGAAGACTGTCAAATGGCACTGAAAATCCTCTGTAAGAAATTTAAATTTGAAGTTTTATTCATCTGCTTATTATGTAATGGTAGCCTGCAGTGTTCAGCATGAGGCAAAGATAGGTTAGGAGACTGAAAGTGTGAAAAATAAAAGGTCATTTTAAAATGGGACTATTCCCCATTTAGCCTCCTTACCATGTACAGGGAAATGAAACATTTTTTTTGGCCCAATGGTACTGTTATGTAAACAACTCCACTTTTTGAGGTCTGTCTTTATAATAATTTTTACGGTGCTGTGCTAATCTATCAGTGAGGCATTGTATTTGTCATATTTCATGACCTCTGACCTCTCTAAATAGGGGAAGAAAACAGATAATATAAATTCTTTTTGTATTTGTTTATACATCAGAACGATGGCTCTTGGATGTCACTATAGTTTGTCACATTACAGTTATTTCAACCAGGTACTGAGATATTCAGGCTCAAGGGCACTCGCAGCTGAAGTAAAGCCCAGACTTCCTCTCACAAATTTTATAGTAGCAAGGCTTCTGTACTATTTGTGAACTTCAGAGTCTTTCATTCTGATAACATAAACTAAGATTCTGAAGCAATTTTTAGAAAACGACAAAAGTCATGGAGAGAAGATGAAAGTGTTCGTTTCTGTTTGCCCTAAAACTGTTTACTCAAGCTAATACCCAAGGAGATAAGGTCAAAGTTAGCTAACCAAAGGAAAAAGGAAAAAGATAATCCAAGTATGACATGTAGAATTTACGTACATCTTAGTGATACAAACATCCCTTTACAAAAAAAGACTACATAATACTTCAGAAACTAATAAAAATGTGGTAGGGATAATGTAGATGTGAGTCATTAAGAATCATTTCATCACCACTGTTCCAACACTTTCTATTTTAATAATACCTTTAGAATTCACACTGACTAATGTCAATGTACTAAAAACAGAGTTTTACAACAAAGAGAAAATTGCTTATTCTTCAAGGAAAGAAAATGAATCTAACAGGTACAGAACTGCAGTAACTTAGAATTTAAATTGGTGAAATCTGAGCAGAAGGATCAAGGTAACCTATCAGTAAAAGATGACAAATGTAAGTATAACTTTCAAATAACCACTCAACTCTCTTAATATCTATCTTAGAATTTTAAAATTAGCCTCTGCCTTAAATACCTTTTATTATGGGTAGATATGAACCAACGCAGAAATTAAGCAGGCTGACATTGGAGAAAATAATAGCAGGTAGTGGATCTATTACAAATTACTTACTCAGGAAACGTGCACTGCAAGTAAGACAAATGCATGGGTAACCTTAACATGAAAATACCACTAAAGAAACATGCAAAAATGACAAGGAAATAGTAACTTAAACAAACTCAGTCCACTGTGAGATCACTTTCCCCTAAATATAAAAGCTACTCATAATAAAAGGCTATTGAAATAATTAATTACAGTAAAGAATTGCCATCTACCTATCAATCTCTCTCCAGAGTATTTTTTTTTAAAGTAGACACCACTTTAAAAAAAATAATACATTGAAAAAGGATGAAGATCACAAGTTGGTGATATTCTCAGTAGGCTGATAACTCCTTACAGTGCTTTCATTTTATATATTGGTGTTACCGTATCTGGAAAAGTACTTCAGATTTCCAGTTGGAGAAGTAAGTTTTTAAACTGTTTAAATCAGGGATGGGTAAACTTTTTCTGTGAAGGACCAGATAAATATTTAAGGCTTTGCTGGCCATATGGTCTATGACCACTATTCACCTCTATCATTGTAGCACAAAAGCAGCCACAGACAGTATGTAAACAAATGGACATGGCTTTGATCCAAGAAAATTTTATTTACCAAAACAGGTAGTGGGCCACAGTACGCCAACCTCTGATATAAATCATCATAATCCCTGGAAAGTGATCATTAATTAAACCTTTTTGGGAAGACAATTCATTATATTGAAATATTAAAACTGTTTAAAATTGTGTCCCTGAATTATTTTTCTTTTCTGTTGTTTTTGTTTTTTTACAAATGTGCTTATATCCTATCTATTATTTTAAACTGTGACTCAGATCTCAGGTTCTGTCCAACTCTAAAAAGGTTTATGATTCCCAAAATCACCAATGAGAATAACAGCATGCAATTAATCAACATAAATAGAAGTAATATTTGGAGGCAAGACAATTCTGCTGGGCATATGATAAGAGTAAAAAGGTTAAACAGATGTTCTAAAGTAAGCCAAAGTAAAATGCTGGAAAGACACATGGAAGCATAGTGTGGCATAGCTTTGAGATGCTACAAAGCCGGAACAGCAAACAGTTAGGGCAGGAGGGCAGAGCATGTCACTTTTTCTGAGCAACAGTGATTTGCCATTCTCCTGTAAAAAGCAGTTTCTGCTACAAACCAACGAGGTCTTCAAAGGTACTCAATGCGTAAAGAATCACAGGTCAGTCTTTCTGTCACACCTATACACAGAGATAACCCAGTCATTACAGAGTAATAATGATACATTAACAGGCAACCATAATGCGGTGTGCCTTGTAACAAATGAAGAGACTTCTTTCATAGGAAACTTGGCTTCATTTTTTTTTTAATCTGAGAAGGGCCTTAAAATCTGTAATTTGATATTTGAATTTCTGAACAGAGTCATGTAATAAATAAATTTTGTCTTATAATTCCAAGATACAGTGAGTACTTCCCCACAGGATAAAGTAGTGAAGGGAAAAAAACACAACCTCCTACAGGATTTGAGCCTGGCACTATCTCTAATGGTTGCTTCATTAAAAGTACAGCAACTTTTGGTGGCCAGATGACTCAGTTGGTTAGAACGTGAGCTCTGAACAACAAGGTTGCCTGTTCAATTCCCGCATGGGATGGTGGGCTGCGCCCCCTGAAACTAAAGATTGAAAACGGAGACTGTACCTGGAGCTGAGCTGCGCCCTCCACAACTAGATTGAAGGACAACGACTTGGAGCTGATGGGCCCTGGAGAAACACACTGTTCCCCAATACTCCCCAATAAAATAAAATAAAAATGTTTTGTTTTTTTTTTTAAAAAGTACAGCAACTTTTAATCTGGGACACTAACAGACACTATTTCCTGCATTTTCTTAAATGAGAGGGGCCTTTAAAGGCTTTCGAGGGAAAAAAACAAGGATGGTAGCATCTCATGAACCAAATAGCAAAGGACAGATTTTTGGAGACAATTTAGCTCTTCTAGTTTGCCAAATCACTTTTAATTGTGGGGGGGAAGGGATTCTAATATTAAATTCTAATAAGGGATTCTAATATTAATATAGGGATTCTAATATTAAATTCATATTTCAAACGTTGTAACAGCAGAAATAAAAATTCCACAGACATCTCAAATTCAACCTCTCCAAAACCAAATTCATCATACCCTTTCTCACAATGAACGATTCCCCCTTCCTTTGGTCATCCACACCAGAAACTGGGGTCTCATCTTTCTTCTGTATATCCATCCCTAGGTTGAATGAATGAATGAATGAGTTGGAGCATGTCCTGTCTCACCCAGTGGTACTGTTAATGCTGTTCCTCCTGTCTGAAACGTCTTTCTCCTCTAACTTAGTTACACTGGAACTCATTGTTTTAAGTCTCATTCTTATGCGTCATTTCCTCCTAGAATCCTCAATCACATCCTCTTACGTTCACTCTTCCTCTGCTCCAGTGGTGCCTGTTAATATTATACAATTTGATAACCATTGTTTTAAATCAGTCATATTTCTCCCACTACAGGGTGAACTTGAAAGCAGTGTGTCACTCATTCATTTATTCATTCATTCATTAACTCAAATATTCTGGAGCCGCTACTATGGACCACATACTATTCTAGGCATTACAGATTCAGCCGTGAACAGAATAGGTGAAGCTCTCTGTCCTCAGAGAGCTTATGTTTTAGTGAGGAAGTAAACAAGTAACATGTATGGTATGACAAATGGTAATATGCTCGATCAAAGAAAAATCAAGCTAGGAGGGGAAATAATTAGTGTATATATGGAGAAGTGTGGTATCTGGAATTTAAAATGGGGTCCTTGCCGAGAATGAGGCTTTTGAACAAAGAATGGAAAATATGAAGAAGTGAGCCATGCATATATCTGCGTGTTCCAGATTTGAGGTGATAGCAAGTGCAAAGGTCCTGAGGTTAATGCATACCTCGTGTGCTCAAGGAATAGCAAGGAGGCTTGTGTGACTGGAACAGAGGGAGCAAGAGTGAGAATAGGAGAAGACAGGAAAAGGGACAGAGGGAATTCATGCACAGTGGCCTCCAAGGCCCAAAAGACTCTGAGTAGGTCAGGAAATTACTGGAGACTCTGGGGCAATGGGGCAATACAATCAGACTTCTGTCTTAAAAAAGATCACTCAGACTGTTATCTTTAGAACAGATGGTAGGGGAACAACAATGAAAACAGGGGAAGTAGAACATTATTGCAATGATGCAGGTGAGAGGAAGCTGGCTTGGACCAGGGCAGTAGTGGCGGAGGTAGTGAGATAGAAACTATTGATATAGGGTGTAAAAGAGAGAGGAGTCAAGATCAGATCCAGAATTTCTGGCTAGAGCACAGAGACAGAGTTGCTGCATATGAGATGAGGAAGACTAGCCAAGAGTAGTTTGGGAGAGAAAGATTAGAAATTTGGTTTGTGACACGTTAGTGTGAGCTGCCTGGCGTGAAGTGTTTGATGATGCTGATGATACCAATCTTAACACTTACCCACCTCAGCAGGCTGTTCTGTACACTGTGTTTATACTCATTTAATCTTCACAATAATCACACGATGTTGGTATTAGTATTGTCCTTTTCTATGGTGGGGAAACTGAGGTACACGCAGCTGATAACCTTTCCCAAGGTTACAAAGCTAGTAAGCGGCTGAGCCAGGATTAACTGCAAGTAATCTGGCTTCCGAGAGTCTGTGCCTTTGACTCCTATGCTATACTGCTTCTAAGACGGAAATACCACTATGGGGTTTGGGGGAGATGTCTAGAGATAGAAATTTCAAAATCACCAGCATAGAGATGGTATTTGAACCCATGACATTGGATGCGATCATCAAAGGAGAGGTGTAGTCAGAGAAGTAGGTAGCATTATAAGAAAAAACCAAGAGAGTATGATCTCTCAACTCCAAAAGCACGGACTGTTTCAACGCAAGGGAGGGATAGGCTCTGTCAAATGCTGCTGACAGGTCGAGTAAGGTGATAGGACCACTGGAATAGTAATATGGAAGAACTGATAAGAACCGCTTAGGTGGAGTGCTGAGGGTAAAATGAGTTTAACAGAGGAAGGGAGAGCAGGAAGTGAAAGCACCAAGAAGAAACCTTTTTTCAAAAAGATAGGTTGTTTTTATGCTAATGGTGATCCACTAAAGAAAAACTGATTATGGAAGAGAGAGCGGGTAGCGTTGCTGGAATAAGTCGGATCTGGAATAGTAAGACTCTAATGGAGGAGTTGGCCTCAGCCAGGTGCACGCTCATCCCTTGAACAGGAGGGCAATGGATACAAACATGGATGCGGCGGGGGGAGTAGCTGTGGTGGGGGGAGTAGCTGTGGTGGGGGCACATGCGAGTTTTCTTCTGATTAATTCTGTTTTTTCAGGGAGGTAGGAAGCAAGAAGCAAGGTCATCAGCTGAAAGCACAGAATAAGAAATTCTGGAAGTTTAAGAACAAAGGACGTGTGAAATAGTCATCTAAAAATAAGAGTAAATGGGCTGAACAAAAATAGAGACCGTCTTGTTTATCTTCGTATCTGGATAGCACAGTCTCTCCCTAGCATGTTTTAGATACCAACTGTGACCTGAAGCTTGAGAACCACTGGGTTTTCATAAACACGAATACAGAAAGATAACTCTCAAGGCTATTGAATTTTTTTTATCTAGGAAAGGTCAGTGACCAAGGCATTTGACATACTAGTTGGCCATGTCACAGGAAATAATGAAACGAAGGATGAATGGAAATCTTCTGATTACTCTTGGGACTCTCTTTTTCTTCTTCTTCTTCTTCTTCAGAAATTTGTTATAATGCACTTCAAAAAGAAAATAAACCAAATCCTAAAAGATGCATCCAACAAAATGTAAGGAAAGTAACATTTACAGAAGACAGGGCATGGGAATTAAAAAGGCGGGAAGGAAGAAAAGGAAAGATGCAACAGATATTCCCTGACTTTTAAAGAAAAGGATCCAGACAGAATAAGCGCTAAGTACTACTTGTCACAGAGGAGAAAGTTTGGAAAATCTAAAATACAATGTAGACGTGAGTACACTGATTTAAAAGGGTCATAAATACCATTAAACGCTTTGTTCGTGAGAATTAGACGAAAACAACATAACCACGTATTACCTTTCAACCACGCATTTTTAAAAACATAACCATTCCTAATGATGCCATTTAACAACTGTAAAAGTGTGAAAAACTTGAGAAAATATATTTGGCCATACATTAACAGAATCAGCTAGAACAGATATAGTAAAGTTCGAAGTGGTTACCCACTACCCACCAAATCTAAGTGATAAAGTAGCCCAGGGAGGCGTTCACACACTCAAACGCTACACGGCTAGAAGCAGGTAACAGAATAAGGGAAGTGGGCTGAGCATAAGATAATAGGGGATTACACGGATTGTGGCAAACAACCGAAAAGCACAGTCGCTAGCTACTCAGCTCAAGTCACACTGAAAGCACATTATTTTGCCAGATCTTCTCATTCTTAAGATAGGTATCCTAGTTTTTATGTGCAAGCTTTCAATGTTGGAAATACTGCAACTAATTCAAATTCATAAACTGTGTGCAGGTATGTCTGCGACCGACCCTTGAACTGTCTCGTGTCCTCTGCATTAGACATTTCTCCATTCATCATAAGTAAGGAGAGCAGAGGCCAATACTTTTGAATGAGAAAACATCAGTAAGGGGTATGTGAAAGAACTTTGCACCAGGCTGCAGAAAACCTGGTTTTAGGGTAGGCACTACTATTTGCTACTAGCTGGGTGACATCTTTGAGCTTGTTCGCTCATTTCTTAAATGTAGTTTCATGAATTATCCTAATTCACTGAGCTGTTATGAATAGCAAATTAGAAAGTAGGTCAAAGCATATCATAAACTATAAAGCTCTATATAAATACAAGTAAATGGCTGTAAGATAATAGAAAATATATACTGGTCTTCGTCCCTAGTTCCTGCCACAGAGCTCCCGAAACCCTTATAATTTCCTGTATGATCAAAGAACTATGAGCATCTCTTGGTCTTTGACCCATTGCTGGCATAGGGCTCCTAAAACCCTATGTAAATTCTGGTAAATTCTTAAGTAATAAGATCACTAGGGCATCTTTCGTTCTAATGAGGCAACTCTGGGTGGGCTTCTAGATGGGGGCTGGTCACCAGAAAGAACAAGCCATGATTAGAAGCCTGGAATTTTCAGCCTCTCTCCCCATCCTCCAAAGGGGAGATGAGCTGGAAATGGAATTAACTAATCATGGCTATGCAAGGAAGCTTCCATAAAACCCCAACTCCACGGGACAGAAGCTCCTATACTTGGGACCCTCCCAGATTTTGCCCTATGTATCTCTTCATCTAGCTGTTTGTTTGTATCCTTTGCCACATATGCTTTAATAAACTGGTAAACCTAAGTAAGTGTTTCCCTGAGTTCTATGAATCATTCTAGCAAATTAATCGAACCTGAGGAGGAGGTGATGGGAACCTCTGATTTGTAGCCAAACTGGAGAGAAGCTGTGGTAACCTGGGGACCTACTCCTGGCGATTGGTATCTGAAGGAGGGTGGGGGCAGTGCTGGGGGATTGAGCCCTTAACCTGTGGGATCTGACACGATCTCCAGGTAGAGAGTATCAGAATTGGGTTAAATTGTAGGACACCCAACTGGTGTGAGAGAATTGCTTGGTGTGGGGAAAAATCTCCACGTTTGGTGACCAGAAGTAAAGTGTGTTGTGTGAACAGTAAATGAGACACACAGGAGAAAGACACAAAGGGGGCAGACTGAACAGTTTTTCTAATACAAGGCTTTAAAAAGAGACCTAATAGGGTGGCCTAAGAACATTTTATATCTTTAGGTTCAGTCGGTTCCTCATTAAAAAAAAAGAATACAGATTACTTAGCTCATGGGGTTCCTCAAATATATTATGAACTCCTTTTAATGTTAATGTTAAGCCCTATAACCATTTGGTAATAAAGTATGGCCTAGTACGGCCAAATACACTAATTACTTTGGTGTAATGAGCCAAACACGTTCTTGGCTTTCCTAAAACAATGAACAATTTAATGTAGCTAGTTTGGAAAAAGTGATTTCAGGTTCTCAGTTTTTGTTTCTCCTCTTTTTTAAGATGTGTGTAAACTTACAATGTGTTAAAATAGTCCTGTAACAGACCCAGGTTTATCTGTTCCCTACTCCTAAAGCTTGTGGAGGCACTGCTCCCATCAGCTGGTAATGCAGGAATGAGGAGGTGACTGGGTGGGTGGGTCCAGGATGCGATTTAGGGAGAAGAGGAAGCAGTCCTCCTGGCCATGACTTGTAATTCAGAATCAGGGCGAAGAATTCTTACATCGATCTACTTTTATGCAAATATGTGTAATGGAAACACTTTCTGATAACTGTTCTCTTTATCCTGGGCCATTAAATCATACATGATGTGAAGGCTAAGAAAGTATCAAAACTTATGAGGAACTGAACTGGATAAAAATTCCCTATCGTACACTATTCTGTGAGATTCTTCATGTTCGGCTTTCATCAAACCACAGCTGACCTAGAAAACTCACCAAACCAAGTCTCTTTCACCAGCCTATTTCTTGTAGATTAGTGTAGAAATGAGCTGAATGATAGATAGCAAGTTGAAAGGTTTAAAAGGCTCCAGAGTAAAGTTTTCATTTAAAAGCATATTTCTGGTAAGATAACGATCAAGTCTTTGTCCCCCCCCCACTTAGTTTTCCAAACTCTCTGAATGATTTAACTGTAATTTCAAAAACGGTATATTAGAATATAATCATCCTGCCATAGAAAGAATTCTTTCTGTAAAAACATGAGAAAAAATTCTGATCGTCACATTTGGTCACGGATGCCATTATGGGATAGCTTAGCTTCTTTTAAGGAAATCCTGTGGGAGTCAAACTCACTAGTATGATTTAAATATCTCCAAATAAATAAACTGTTAGTTTGAACCACTGAAAAAAACTCTTTGAAGCTTTAACTAATAAAAAAGTAAACTAACAAGAGACAAAATCTAAAGTTGAAGTACTACCTGTAAAGAAGAAAGTAAGTGACTTTTAGGAAGCTCTTTATTTACTAGCATCTTTTAAGGATAAACTTTTTAAACTTCGCTTGTAAATAATATGAATACAGAGTAATTGTATAGCATAGTGATTAAGAGTGTGGGCTCCAGAGTCAGATTATCTGAGTTCAAATTCTAGCTTCCACCACTTGTTATATCTGTGAATTCAGGAGGGTCACTGAACCTCTGTAAACTTCAGTTTCCTCGTAAAACAGGGACAATAATAATTTCAGGGTTATTGTAACGATGAAGTGAGATGATTCATAATTTTCTTTCTCATGCCATATAAATTTATCATGTAGCAAAATGCAGTGAAAATAGCTAAGAAGCAAAGTGTGGCCCAGTTCAGCTCCACGGTAACTGTGCTACAACCCCATTGTATATAGCAATGAATACTGCCACCTTGGGATTGATTGTGAAGTGAGAGCTGTCCTTGTTCCCTCACACCTTATACTTTTAACATGTTTTTCTATAAACCAAATCAATATTTTCTACAACCTAGCCTTCATAGACTAGTCTGTTTTACTATAATTGACATATGTATTAAAAACTGATCACTTGGAAAATAATCTAAATTGTATGATAATTGTGGTGATGTGGAACTGCTTTGAGAAATTCTATTTGGGAAAGAAAAAATACTCTACAAAAAACATTTCCTTAACAATTAAGTGCCAATTAATAATGATGCAAATGTCTACAGGATTCTTTCTAGATATGGGTCCCACATATTACGGACCCATTAATTTGACTCAGACTCAAAATGTCTATTAAATTTTTATTGTGACACGTGGGTCAATTATGTGACTTTTTATTTCAGATTGACAGCAGTAACTAAATTAAACCACGCAATCCAAAAATCCTTCAGATTTGTTTCGATTAATATAAAGGTGACCCAAACAAGAACATGTAAAAACGGGTTATTACTAAAATACTTACTTGAGAACAAAATGAAAATTATTTGTTCTTTAAAAGTTCCAAAGTTAACAAAACCACCCAGTAAGAAACCAATTGTGATGGGATTTTCATATTCACATAAACTTTTAGTAATTTACACTCAGTTTTCCAATGACAGAAGTTTTTTCTTATACTGTCTCAAGTCTGTAATACTTAAAACTAAACAATGGTAAACTTGGACACAAAAATGTTAGAAGTGTATTTACCTATTTGTATATATATTCTTAATTTCAAGTAAATCTGAACATAAAACAGTCATTACTTGAAAAGCATCTACATGAACAACATTCCACATATGACATATTTGTTAAACTAACAAAGATTTCTTAGATAAGTAGCCTAGGTTAAAAAAAAAAATCAAGGGATCCCTACAGACAAGTTTATGTACTTTCATTTACTTCACCTGAAATTTAACTTAGATTGAGAAAAAGTAATAGCATTGAATGTAAATTTGGGGTACATTTAATTTTCACTTGAATTTAATATTTGTTCCCATTTCTCTGTCAATACTGAACACTAAGTAAAACCCATTTGTTAAAAATTCAGCTAATATGCTAATGTGAACAGTTTTGCAAGATCAAATTAAATTTATTTTAACACCTAGTCTTGAGACCATCCTTTTTTAACCTACTTGATTTGTTGATTGGACTTTCCTAGGAAGCATCAGGTTTAATATCAACAGAAACGGAATATCATAGATAGCAACTTTCTCATTCATTAATTTCCATGTACAGACAAATCAATTCCTGTATTATAAAGATACCAAAGCTGTACTTCTTTTTTAAAAATATGTCAGTGCTATACTAGGGGTGTAACTCCTTATAAAGCAAGCACAAATGTGGCATCAAACTTACTTTTCCAAAGAAGCCTTTGAAGAACTTCCTTTCCTGGAGGAACAGGGGGACAAGTCGAGCGCTATTACTGTATGGGCTAAATGTCCCAGGGTTTCACACCAATAAGCACATACAGAAGTTGGGTCAAGGGCAAAGTAGGAGAAGGGGAGGAAGTGAGAGTTTTAAAGAGTTATCCATACCAGGAGTGACATGAAAATGCAGGGAAACATACTGTATGGCCTAAGAATCCGTGGAAAGAATGAGAAGAAATCAGAACCTGCATCCCATGCAGAGCAAATAGTTAGTTTAGTATTCTCTATTTTTAAAACAGAGATTATCCAAATTTGGTAGCAGAGAAAAAGATTAGGACAAACTAGCTTGGTGAGACTTGCATTTTAAATTTCATTAACAGTGAGCAGTAAATAGAAGATTAGTTTCATGTACATTTTTCAACTGAAATGTGCTCATCTGTGTGGGAGTCATCAATGAAAAAATCCAGCTCACATTCAAACGCCTATGTAATCATATAAAATTAAGTTCTGTGTGCAGCAAGGCTTCTTGTCAGACTTTTTCTTACTGAGTTCAAGATGTCACTTATAGAATCCTTACTGATGCATTAGGATTGATTTGTACGGGTGTGATCAATTCCACAACAATCATGGGAAAAGAATATATATGTTCCATTCCAAACACAGAATAAATCATCTATAAAGAACACAAACTAATGATTTCACTGGAGCTGAGGAAACAAACATTTCTGAGAACCAAACCACATCTGTGGACCACAACTGAAATTTAAGGAATGGGTTGTTTTCTTTTTAAATGCTACTGTTTTATTATAAAAAAACTTGCATAGACAGTTATAAGTATACAATTCTGAAACTATGCAGATGAGAGAGACATAGCTATCTATGGTTTCAGCACCAATTTTTAAGCATATGCAAACTTTGAAAACTGGCCACCATTTAAAATCTGAAGCACTTACACAAAGTAGATGGATTCTAATTCACCCGAGTTACCTTAACTTTACATTTCCTAGCTTTGGTTGAACAATACTTTAAACCTTTACTTTTTATAATCCGTTTTTAATGATGAATAAATATCTAGAAAAAGACAATTGTACTGAAATTTGACTCTCTCAGACAATTTATGAAGTCATCTAAACACTGAACAGTTTATTTGCTCCTTGAGTTTTGAAAATGACAAATAGCATCAAATATTTCCACAAAGTGTTTTGAACTTAAGCTGGAAAAATAATAAAGGAATTGGGGTAGTTAACACAGTAAGACTAACTTTATTTCTGCTGCCAAGTTTGGTGACCCTAGTTTTGTTAGACTGTGAGCAACCATCAGCTTTTAAGGATGCAGCCAAAGTTAAAAGATTCACCATTCTTGAGGGATAAGGAGGTAAGGGGAAGAGATCTGTTAATATTTAATTTAGCTTCCAGCAAAGCTCTTGTTAAACATGGAGTGTGTCCTCTTTTTATAAAAGATCTCAGATGTTAATGAAAAAAGTTGACATGCAAAATGCCTAAAAAGATAGTTATTAGAGAATGTTTTTTTTAAAACAATTAAGTTATGATTCTTTTACCTGCTAAAACAAGAACATACATTAGAAAAAAATATATCAAATAGTGAATAAAAAAACCAACATATTAGAAACTGGTAGTATAATGAAACTAGTCTAAAACAAAGACAGAGAGGGAGAGACATTTACAGAGACAACGGAAAGAAAAGACTTTTTAAAAGGAAGGGCATTTTGGATCAGGGTCAAGCAAAATAACCAAAGGCCCGATACACTTATTACAGAATAGACTGATAAATGACATTACTCCTCACCCAGCAACTGACTGTGACATAAAGGCATGAAAATAGACAATAGATTGTCCATAGGCAATATCCTACACAATGTTAAATCCCTAAGTGGCTAAACTGAGAAATTATGTCACAAAATAAATGAGTTAAAAATAGCTGTAACTAACTTTATGCATACAAAGTAAAAAACAATTTAAACATACTTATGCTCTGAGAAGCATATGTTTAAAACACTGTCTTGTTTAATTATATTTTTTCATTTGAGAATATTAAGTTTGCAGATAACGCCTAACTGAATCCTAAATTGTAAGGGACTACTTCAAGGAAAAAGAAAACTATACTTGCAAATTACCCTGCTTCCTCAATTCCCCACAAATTTAAAATGCACTATAATGTAAGATTTTTTGTTCAAAGATTATTCAAGTGATAAGTTTAAGATGTTTGTTTTGCTACTTATCTGGTACATGTGAGCTACGTAAGTCTTCAAACTTTAAAACTTTGGCATTCAAACTAGTTCCATACACATGCTATTTTTTCCTTTAATCTGTAGGTTTGTACACTTTTACGTTTGCTTCCATTTATTGGAAACTCTAAGAGGAAGCTTTATGGTCTAGAAAAATAAACAAACAAAATATCTCCAGAGATACAGCTTTTGGCACAATGTAAGCATCTGGCATATCTGATTATAGATGTTTGTTATAGATTATAGATAATTGTTAGATGAATATTTGGTAAGGGGGGGAGGCAACTAAAATTTTCAGCATAGTAAAAATATGAAAAGAAGACAAAAGTCATAAATTTTTGTGGACAAATATGATCTGACAAAAACTATCCTGTAGACTTCCAACTTTCTGCAAGCTTCTCAGTACAGCATTAGAAAGGGAATTTATACAAGGGGGAAGTTTCACTGAGTATAACTGACCTCAGTTACCTAAATATTCTATCTTATTTTAAAAAATACATCATGCTTGCCTATGTAAAATAATAAACAAATTTGCTCCAAGTCGCCTGGATAAGGTTGGTCTGAAAAATTTTAAAGAACTTCTTGAATGAAAAGTTCAGAAGTGGTCAATTTCCCTTCAAAGTTCAAAAGTTTGTCATGAAAAGCAAGCAACATATATAAAACTTCATTTTAGTTACAAAATACCTAGGGAAATAAGGATCTTTAAGAGATATGCAAAAGTTTCATAAACTTTAAAATATTAAATATAATTGTGATTATGATGATTATTACGAGATTCAATTTGACCACATATTGAGGACTGAATTGTTTTCTGTATATTCGTTTCAGAAATTTTTTTGAGTGGCTACTACGTGCCAGACATTGTTCTAGGCATAGGTATAATTTTTTTTAAATGGCAATGTTTTCTATTTCTAGTGAAAATAAAAACTCATTAAATCTTATTATCTAAATAGTCCTGTGTCTTAAATAATCATGCTTATAGTTTATAATCTTCTTTGTTCAAAAAATAAAAAGGTGAAATAAAACAAAAACATTCATCACCTAAAAAATTAGTTTTAGAACTAGATGGTGAATAGTGGCTTTCTCTGGGGATTGCAAGAGATTTTATGTAGTTTTTGTTCACTTGTATTTTATACAATGAACATACACCACCTATACAATAAAGATATGTTTCTAATTAAAAGTAGGTTAAAAATAGGCAGTTAAGAGGATTAACTGCTCATTAAACAACTAAATATCATTTCTTAATGCCTTCTGGGTAAATTTAACCCTAGTTTTTCCTTATTTAGAGAGTGAACATGAAGCTATACTCTGAATCAAAAGACTTCTAAAGGCTCATTCCACAGTGACCTTCTAATTGTAAGTTATAAGATTTTAATAACTATTTATAGTTTGTTTCAGGTCTATCTAGTCTGTTCACTGATTTGTGTGTTGTTTTCAGTTATTAGTATTATGATGTTTAAAATATTCTTTAATGACTACAGGGCAAATCATTGCATTTTTAAAAAAATGTTCTTAAACATATTATTATTCTTGGAAAACTACATTATCTGGGGCTATATTTAATAGGGGAATATATTCAGGTGAACATAGCAAGTCTATAAATTATAGTTTCATGTACCATACTATACAGATAAAAGTCCCTTTAACATTAATGATAATTAATCGGAGGGCACAGACAGACTAGGAAGGGCCTCATGTAAGAATTTAAATGACCAAAATCTAAGGTAAAGGGGTATGTGTACATGTATCTATCTATCTTTTTTTTTTCTGTTGTTTTTTTTTTTTAGTTCTTTGCATAGTATAATGCGTTATTTTTTCCTCCTTTCCCTTCCATAATGGATTCAGGCATTTGTTTCAAAATGTAATCCACCTCTCTTGAGTTGGTTGCTTCCTCAATTTTGTATCTTTTATAATGCAGAATTACAGAAAAGAGGTCATACAGAATGTACCAAGAAGCAAAAAAGTTTTGATTATTAAGCAAATTGAGAAAAAAAAGCACTCACTAATAGCCAAACTTGTAGCAGCTCACCAGACCAGCAAACCCAAAGCAACGAATATCGAATGCTAATTGGGGCAAGGCCATGCAGAGGTAATGCATAAAGCTATCAGAGCACAGGGGGAAGGCCACAACTGGAGAGGAGGAAGAGGTGATGAGGGCTGTCAGAGTTTATGAAACATTCTTCAAACCTATTCAAAATATGAAATTAACATTTTATCTGAAACTTTATGAACTCTGAACCCATTCTCTCCTTTTATTAAATATACAGGCATGAGCCTGGGATGTATTCTATGGCATAAGACAAATAAACATTATTTATGTGGCAAAAAGGATTCTCCATTTCAAGTATGCTGAAGTTTCAAGTATGAAAGAGGCAGGGAAAATAAACTGTTTATGTGAAAGGAGTGTAGAGAACGAGATTGGGGAGTAGCAGTCAAGGTAATAAGTCCTTCCAAAATGTAAACCTTACTAGCCATGAACACAGATATCTCTGTCTCCTTCGTTTTCCTGGAAAGGTGTTTCTTATAGATTTAAAATCAGTAATTTATAACCCATTTATCACAATTAAGACACTAACTTTTAACAGTTTTATCCTGGTTTTGGAATATTATTCATCTATAAGGTTTCATACCATTTGTTTAATAAGGATTCTGAATCAAAAGTACCTTTTGGATGATGTCTGGCCTAAATTGAAGGTCATAATTTATACCTTTGGATGAACAAAATGAGATGTTCTTTATTAGTGAGCTCACTTTTTTTTTGCCTTAAGAGAAACATTGTTCTTACTTGATAGTTAAGTCACTAAAATTTAGTGAGCAAAATCTTTTAAGAAAATATTTACAACATATAGATCAACAGCGGTAACCATCAAATACATACAGCTTTCAATCTTTTTACAGCATCTTCACAGATGTGCATTCCTCTTGATTCATCAACTTCTACATGGCCAAGGTACTGTAGAAAGAAGAAAAAAGTTAGGGCTATTGCTATGTTTATTGAGTAGCTACTATATGGTAGGTATTAGATGGTAGAAAATTGAATATTGAAATTCCTGCACTCAAGAAACTCACAGCCATTGTAGAAAGTTAAGATAATGTTACTTTACTTATCCTCCGTGTCCTCATATGAATGAGATTTATAATAAATGTCTCAGAGTTATTATAGAAGAGTATACATTAGGCACTAAATGTTACCTGAATCTATTGGATCTGAGGCATAATAGCCTAGCCGCAGTTACTTTGTCTCTAAACATAAGAATAATCCCAAAGTGTGTGTGCGCATACTGAAATAGGCATACATAAAAATAATAGTTATTCCAAGGCAAAAGAGATGGCATATTCCTTTTATGAAGAGCACATAAAAGCAGGGCACATAAAAAGAAATCCTGTGGTGGTGGTGATGGTAGCAATGGAAACCTGCGAGAACCTTCCTCTGTTTAGTAAAACTGTGATCCCTGAAAGGTGGGGCCAACCCCAACCTGTTCCCCAACCTGCCCAGTATCTCCCAACATTTGGCCCTGGAATGGAGATGAAATACTGGGAATGAGTAACCAGAACCCCAGGAAGCACAAGCATATAGAGTTTAAAACTTGCCCAAGTTATCTTTGCTTATCTCTTTTGTCTATTGAAAATAATACCGACTAGGTGTTTCATCACCAAAAAGGATTTATTCGGAAAAAGAAAGGATTGCAGCCCAGTGCATGCAGACATGGCAAGCCACGTGCACACCCTGGCCTGTATGCCAAGATGGAGGGTTATTTATAGAGAGGAAAAGGAAGTTAAGGGAATGGGAAGTTAGAACCTTAGAGCTTTATAATAAACAGATTTTCCTGTAGTGTTCTCGTGATTACATAGAGTGTGAGAACAGAATTCTAACCATTAAGCAATGACTCCCAGTCCTCCCGTTCCCAGCTCCTGGTAACCTCCAATCTACTTCCTGTCACTGTGAAATTGCCTATTCTAGGTACTGCATAGAAGTACATAGAATCGTACGATATTTGTCCTTTTGTGTAGAGCTTTATTTCACTTAACATGTTTTCAATGTTCATCCATGTAGTATATGTCAGAACTTCATTCCTTTTAATGGTATGATCATATTTCATTGCATGTATACATCACATTTTGTTCATCCATCTGTTGACAGACACTTGGTTTGTTTCCACCTTTTAATTATCATGAATAATGCTCCAATGAACACTGACATATAAGCATCTGTTTGAGTCCCTGCTTTCAGTTCCTGTGGGTATACACCTAGGAGTAGAATTGCTGGGTAACGTGGGGTAATTAGATGTTTAACTTTCTGAGGAAATACCAAGCTGTCTTCCTTAGTGTTGCACCATTTAACGTTCCCATCAAAATTAGGAGGATTTCAATTTCTTCACAAGCTCATCAGCATTTTTTCCCATTTTTGAAAAATGTATGCCATTCTAATAAGTGTGAAGTGGTATCTCTTAATTTTGATTTGTATCCCCCAATGACTAACAATGTCAAGCATCTATCTTTTCATGTACTAACTGGTCATTCGCATATCTTCTTTGGAAAAATGTCTATTCATATTTTAATTGGGTTATATGTCTTTAAATTGTTTGAGTTGTATATGTATGAGCTGTTGCATATTCTGAACATTAAACCTTTATTAGATATATAATTTCCAAATATTTTCTGCTATCTGTAAGCTGTCTTTTCACTTTCTTGAAAATGTTCTGTGATGCACAAAAGTTTTTAATTTTGATAAAGTTCAATTTATCTATTTTTTTCTTTTGCTGCTTGTGTTCGTGGAGTCATATTTAAGACTCAACCTCCAGATCCAAAGTCATGAAGATTTACCCTTGTGTTTTCTTCTAAGAGTTTCATAGTTTTTACTCTTAGGTCACCAACCCATTGAATTAATTTTTTTTTATGGTGTGAGGTAGGGATCCAGCTTCATTGTTTTGCTTGTGGAAATCCAGTTGTCCGGGAACCAATGGGTGATGAAATAATTCTTTCCCCATTGAGTGGACTCTAACTTTGTCAAAGATCAACAGGACATAAATGTATCAGACTAATTTTTATTTATCCTATTTGCTTCTTCAATCTGAGGATTCAAATACTGCTTTGAATAAATTCGTTTTCTTTCCTCCTTAAAGCTCCTATTAGGCCTGTCAGTGCTACTGGGCTTTTAAATTTGTTCATCCGTGTTTCTTCATTTCTTTTTCACATTTTCTCTTTATAACTTTGTGCTACATTCTGGGTAACTTCATCAAATCTATCTTCCAGTTTATCAGTTCTCTTTTCAGCTAGGTCTAATCCACTATTTAATCTCCATTAAATTCAATTACAATAACAGTATTTTTCACTTTTAGAAGCTCAGATTTGATTCTTTGTCAAATCTGCATATTCTTTTTTCATTGCCTTTTTTTCTTATAGCTCAAATTCTTTTTCTTATGTCTTTAATGATTTTATGTATACATATTTTGTAGTCTATAGTCTATATTTCAAGTTCTTAAAGTGCTAATCCTCTTGTCCTTTATTGTATTATCCTTTATCGTACCTGCTGAACAGTTCCACATTATTTACAACTTTTTAAAAATCATAATTTCATCTTCACTGAAGCTCAGTTTTCTAGGAGAATTTCACACAATCTGGATTGTGGTTTTACATTTGCTTCTAAAAGGTACCCCAGGTGTATTACTAGCCTAATACTTACTCTTTATTACTTTGAGGTTTATTATACCATGCAAGTTATAGTGTATGAAGTCCAAACCCATGGTTTCAATTTTTCTTGGGAGACTCCTTTTTTCATTCAAGGTTTGAGGCAAGATTCCTTAATTGAATGGGGGGAGGAGGTGGTGCTTTTCCTTCTAGTTCTCTATTTCATTGATTTTTAAGCCCACTGAAGGTTCTGGTTCAATGCTGGGTTCTCAGTTCTAATTCTCTGCTTCTTATGAGTTCGGAGACTTGAGAATGAATGTTAAAACCAAAGGCTGAAGCTCACAAATCCTCTCCCTCGTAGGCTATTCCATCATTAGCATGATTCCTAACTTGCTTTCAAATTCCTTCTTAATTTCTGGTAATTGGAGATACCTATCTTATTGAACGCTCAGTTTGTTTGAAAGTATATTCAGCATATCTAGATATTTTTATTGGGATTATTTCTATGTTAGCTAATCCACATTCTGCCAGAATCAGAAGACCTATAATATTTTCCAACTAAACTAAGTGTTTTTTCTATATATTGATTTTAGTATATCTTGTAAGTAGCCAAAATACAGCAATTTCCTATCATTTGAAACAGCTTTTTGCTTGATTCTCTTGGGTTCTTCAGAGAGACATCTACAGAAACAACATAAAAAGTGTTGTCTTGATTTCCCACATTTACAATTTATTTTCTTGTCCAAAGGTACTGATAACCATTTCTAAATGTGTTGATACTAGCGGTGCTGGAGAACAATCTCATCTTCCTCCTGAATTCATTGTAAACATTTCACCCTTAAGCATGACTCTGAGATAGTTTTTCAGGCATTTAAAAAACATATGATGCTATTCCTATTTTGCTAAGATGATTTATCAGGATTGAATAATAAATATTTTAAAACTTTTTTAATGAGATGTAATCCACATGACATAAAATTAACCACTTTAAGTGAATAATTAAGTGGCATTTAGTACATTCAGAATGTAGTGCAACCACCACCTTTAATTCCAAAATGTTTTTCTCACACCAAAAGGAAAACCGATGGTCATTAACCATTTGCTTCCCATTGCCACTCCCATCACCCCTAGCAACCAATAACCTGCATTCTGTCTTTACAGATTTACCTATTTTGGATATTTCATATAAATGGAATCACACACTATGTGACCTTTAGTAGTTCCCTTAGCATACTGTTTTCATGGTTTACCACACTGTAGTATGCATAAGTATTTGATTGCTTTTTATAGCTGAGTAATATTCCATTTATAGCTGAGTAATATTCCATAAAAACAGGAGAGTACATGTATTTATTTGAGTATCTGTTTTCAATTCTTTGAGGTATATACCTATCAGTGGAATTGCTGAGTCATATGGTCATTCTATGTTTAGCTTTTTGAGAAACCATCAAACTGCTTTCTACAGAAGCAGATTTTACATTCCTATCAGCAATGTATAAGGGTTCTAGTTTCTCCACATCCTCACCAACACTTACTGTTTTCTGTTGTTATGGGGTTTTTTTGTTTTTTGTTTTGTTTCAGGTATAGCCACCCAAGTGGGTGCAATGTGTTACTTCATTGTGTTGGTTTTTTTTTTTTTCAATTATAGTTGACTTTCACTGTGGTTTTGATATGCATTTCCCTAATGACTAATGATGCTGAATATCTTGTTGGCCATTTGTTTTTGGGGAGATAGTTTTGGAGTTTTAAAAACATTCTCTATTTACTTCATGGTTAGGGGCCTATTCAACTTTCTTTTTCTACTTTAGCTAATTTTAATAATGTGTATTTTCCTAGAATATTCTTAATCTAAATTTTCAAACTTATCAGGAAAAACTATACAGTATTCATATAACTGAAGTCTGTAATTGGGTTTCCTCACTTTCTCATTTCTACACTATATATCTGTGTTTTCTTAAGGCTCTTCCTAGTACCACCTCCGAGTCATTTAATCTCTATTTCCATTTTATAATAATAAAATGAGAAAGTAGAGTTTTATGATCTCTGAGTTACCTTTAGGTGCTCAGAAATGAACACAGGCTTCAAACCATTTTGAAGGATTTTATTCTATCATCTTGATCAATTCAATTGGTCACATATGGGTATTTATGCCAACAAAAATGGGGGGAGGGAAGATTTGGTGGAAAGACAAGAACAAAAATATCTTCCATATGGACTGACTCTTAACTGTCTAATCTATTTTAGAAATGTGGAGATGGAAATCAGCCTTATGTCTTATTAGACTATGAGAAAAACATGCCCATTGAAACAAACATTATTAAAGAGGTCTCTTCTCTTCTGAGACACTATCTCACTGAAAAACTGCAGCTGATTTATGCTTTAACGGCTAAAATATTTGACACTGGGACTTCTTTTGTCTGTATGCCTTTTCCAAACTCCCTCTGAGTGAGGGACTTTTATTCACAAAAATGTACTTTAGAAAAACTAGTGTGTGGAATTTCATTCTTAGATGAATTAAGTCATTTTTCCTTTCCTTGAAAAAATTATTTAAAAAGTACATTTCACCCCCTGCTTTGGCAATGTTATCCACCAGAAGAAATGTAGAGCTCTTACGTGAGAGACTGTACAGTTAGCAGTTCCCAACATTAACAAAAGTGACATGATCATTAATTTGTAAAAAGCTACAAGGCATATTATTACATATACATAGCCTATGTAACATAAAAAATATAGGGTGCAGGTGTGCTGAACAGGACATCAAAACTTGTTTGGGGCCTTTAATCAAAGAGGAGTAGTAAAATCAAATTAAAATGGGCTTTTCTTTAAGAATAAACTTGGAATACAACTGTATATGAACAAGTCATCTGACCTAAGCATATGTATTAAATCTAACCACATTAGTGTAAAGCTCAAAGTAACTTAAAGAGATCCAAAAGCTTCATCTTTCAAATGTGACACTAAGTGTCAAAAAAGTTAAGTGATTTAAACAAGGTCAATAACTAGTAAATTAACAGAACCAGGAAAAGAACTCTGATTTTTGATTTCTAGATCTATCTTTTTTTCAACTATCTCATATTACCTCTGCAATTCTCCTAATTAAGTAATGCCTTATAGTTTACTACTCTTATATACATTAAGTTAATGTTATTCTTCTTTTAAAAAAGGTGGTTGATCAAATAGGGAGAGTCGTTCATTTTGGAAATGTTGCTTATGACTGAAGGGTGGCTTGATCTTCCTCATAGCTCAATATTTCTTTCATAAATGAAATTACAGTTTTTCCTTGTAAAACTATATCACTGTTAATCACACAGTAGATATGGGGAATTTTGCTTCACAGAAATATGATAGCTAATAAATGAAGAAGGGATGACAGAATTGGAGTATCATTAAGGGTTGTAAAACCCTTAATGAATTAATAATCCCAGGCAATAATCATCATTGGTTACTGTCATCCCAAAGATAGATAATCAGCTATTGTGTGACTTCTGATAATAGTCCACACCAACAATGAAGTATTCCTGGGAAACAAAAACCCAAAGCTAAATCTGATCAAGCCTCTAAAACTACAAATTCACAAGGACAGGAAACAGAGTGAATATGTTAAACAGAATAAGTTTGGGGCATTTTCAATTTGCTAAGGAGTGAAGAATTGAAGGACCCACCAGAGGAACAGGTTCCAGTGAACACTAGTCTCTCATTGGGACCATCTGGACAAGTAATGCCCTAGGAGTGGACGTAAATCAGAGAGAGGGAGCCTTGTCAAAACTAATCCAGCCTTCATTCTGTCAATATAAAACCTGACAAGGACGTTATAAGAAAGGAAACTTATAGTCCAATCTGTCTCCAAAACAAAAATGTGAAATTTGTCAACAAAATATTAACAAACAGAATCCAGCAATAACTCAGTAAACTCAACTTGATCATGATGGATATCAATGAGGTAGTTTATTCTACGAATGTAAGGTTGGTTGACTATTCAAAAAATCCAGTAAGTGTAATTTACTACCTAACAAAATTAAAGATAAAAATAATATAATCATCTCAATAGGTGCGGAAAAGGCTTTTGATAAAATTTAGTTTCCATTAATAATTTTAAAATTATTTTTTAACCAAGAATAGAAAGGAACTTGTTCAATCTGATCAACTGTGATAAGATCTGGAATGAGACAAGGATTCTTATCACCAATTCCAGCCAGTATTGTACACCAGGCTGTAACCAGTGCAATGAGGGAACAAAAAGAAATGAAAAGTATAAGGATTGGAATGTAAGAAATACAACTATAGTTATTCATAGATTATATAATTGTATTAGTAGAAAATCCAAAAGAATACACAAGTTACTAGAATATGTGAATTTAGCAAGTTGTTAGATATAATTTCAACATAGAAAAGTCAACTGTATCCTTTCACAATATACACAAATATTGAATCATTATGTTATACACCTGAAACTAATGTTATCTGTCAAGTATAATCTCAATTTTTAAAAAGCCAATTGTATTTCTATAACAGCAATAGCAGAAAATGGATTTTTTAAAAATGCCATTTATAACAGAACTACTGAATGCTTGATACTATCCTTCATTCACAAATCTACTCTTCTACCAACAGTCTTCCCCCAAATCTCTACCCTTCCAATCGCTCAGATAAAAACCTTGGCAACATCCTTGGTTTCACTTTCTCTTTGTAAAGCCTTATAAATCAATCCATCAGCTCTATCTACAAAACACATCCAGAATCCGACTCCTTTTCACCACTTCCCCTGCTATCACTCTGACGTAAGCCACGATCACCATCCATCTGGATTTTTGCAATAACCTCTTAACTGATCTCTCTGCTTTCCTCGTTGCTCAGCAAAGAGTCACGGTGATCCTTTTAAAACATAAGTCATACAACGTCACTCTTCCTTTCAAACTCTTCAGTGGCTTCCCATTTCACTCCAAATAAAATGTTTTATAAAGCCCTACACCAGTGGTATTTCAAAGGGGGCTGTTAGGAAATATGTGGAGGCACTTTTGGTAACAATCACCAGAAAAATTATTCGTAGGTAGTCAGTGAGGGGCCACAGATGACAGACTTCCTGCTACCTGTATGACATTTGAATGTCCCAAAGGATATTCACTTAAAATAGATTGAAAAAACTTACTAGTAATTATTTTAGATTAGGCCCTCGCTCCATTCTACGTATACACACACATAGTGTTTTTGTACAAATGCAACTGTGTAATCAAGGGAAGACTGTACTTCGATAAGAATTTTACCCAAAGTTATTAACCAATTAAAAAAATAACATTACCAATTGCAATCCACTCATGGTATATGAATTACCAATACATCATATCAGTCTACATCTGCAGCTATCTCACCCACAGTGATTCTATGTAAAGGCATACTATTTTTAGGTCTTCTGGTCCAGTTATGTCCAAGCATTTACACTCTGGTATAATTTTATTAAAATTTTCTTTTGTTTCTTATTTATATGTTTAATTATGTAAGCATAAGTAGGTTGTAGTGTGTAAACATTTTATTTAGGACAGTACTTATACTTTTACTTTTACTTACAGTAAAAGATACAGTAAAAAATGTAGGTGATAGGTCTGACAGTGTTGAAAAGTACTTAACGATATCATTGGGCACCCTGTTCCTTACCTGATTCTCATCTTCACTTGTCCCATTCCCTCTAAACACACTGGCCTCTTTGCTATGCCTCCAACATACGAGGCATCAAGTGCAAAGCTCTGGGCCAGGAGAATGCCTGGTATTCTAGAGACACAGCAAGGAGGCCAGTGTGTTTAGAGCAAATGGTACAATTAGAGATGAGAAGTAAGAAAGCAAGCATTCAGGTTTCTGAGGAAGCCGATTGTCTACTTTCTTTGGGTCATTGCTCAAAAGTCACTTCTTAGGTGAAGGCTTCCCTGATTATCCTATTTTAATTTCACTCCCCACCCACACTCCATTTCTTTTTGCTCTATACCAAGTACTTTATATGTATTTATTTTTTCATTGTTAACATCCATTAGAATGTGTGCCCTGTGCAGGGATTTTGTCTGTTTTGTTCCCTGTATTCCCAGTGAATGACAGCTACCTAGAACACTGGCACAGAGCAGGCACTCAGTGAGTATCTTCTGAACATATCAATGAATTACTGGACTCAAAGAGAAGAAAATGAACCACATTACTTAGCTATACACTATGCAATAAGACTTATAATAATGAAAACTTTTACAATAAACCCAAGACAAAGAAAAGGAGCTAATTAATGCCTGTAGGACGGAATGAAAATGTTAATGACCTACATAATGTTAAAAGGAAAAGCATAGCTAATACTCAGTTTAGAGGTAAGAGATTAAGAGGTTTCATATTTTTATCTTACTTGGTAAGGAATCAAGATATACCATCTAAAATGAACAGAACAAAAAATTTTATAAGGACAGTAAACCAAGAGGAAAAACTAAATAATCTAATTCCAAACGTCTGGGCAGAGAAGGGGCAAAGACGGAAGGGAAGGATGTGTGGGTTAAATCATTCCTTCTCTTCTTTATAGTGGGGAACCAATGAAAAATATGAGTAAATTAAGAAAAGGGAGCGAAATCATATTATCTAAAGAAGTGAAAATATTACTAATGGTAGAAGCAGAAATAAAAATGGTTAAAAGTGTCACTGGGGAGTGGATTAGGGATAGAAAAGACGTTTTTAATCACAAGCATTTTGATAAAAAATGTTTAAGTTTAAATTATATATAACACTTACAATAAACTAACTTTTAATTCACCTATCATGTAATAAAATTATAGTATAGTGCTGAAGAATATAACCCTCTAAGTCTAGACCAGTGGAGATCTAGTCCTAGTTTCAAATTATCAGATATTACCAACTATTCCTGTAACGGAAATCTTACTGCATATTATGTCACAAAGAAGTTAAGTGCTTAAGAGTTACTGAATAGAGTTGAAACTTCTATGCAAAATATGCATATACAGCAAATCATTAGTAACTGAAATGCTTGAGATGAATAAACCATTAACATTTCACAATTTATGTTTTAAAAGTTATTGAAATATCTTATTGTCCTGATCCAAAGACATATTTTTTTCAAATTTTTAGTGTTTCAGAGCAAAATTATAAGAGCAAATTATAATGTAGTTGTCATTGCCAACATGCTAGCAAACTTAGAAATGAATACAATGTCTCTGTTCAACCAACTGTCACTTCAGTTGATTTATTCCACTGGTACCACACATGGTTGAATTGAACATAACTTAAGTTTGGATCACTACTTCTCACCTAGAGTATCTTCCAAAAAATTACAGTGTGAAGCAGATTTGAAAGGAAACATTATTGTGTATGCAGAAGATCGTCTGTCACACTCAGGCAACAGAATTACAAGCAGAATTACAATGTCCCATCTCTTGGGAGAAATAGAATTTTTAAAGCTAGGGGAGGTTAGTGTGATCAATGCAGAAGTCCTCAGACACTAAACATCTATTAATAGTTTCTAGCTGATATTCAAGAGAAGATATTTAACTTGTAGTCTTAAAAATTCAATTAAGGAAAAAACCCAAGAAACAAGAAATGCAGATTAAAAACTCCAGTATTCAACTGGCATCTAACCAATAATAACAATAACAGCAGTAGCAGCAAACATTTATTGTGACTCACTATGTACCAGGCAGTGCTGTGTTCTTCAACTGTACTTGTACTTACTCATTTAATTCTCAGAACATCTACACTATGTAGGTACAGTCCTCATTTTGCAGATGATGAAACAGGCATAGAGAAGTTAAGTGATTTTCTTAAGGTTACACAGTTAATAATGGACAAAACTCAAACTCAAAGTCAGGTAGTTTGGCTTACAAGCATATGCTTTTAGAGAGCTCCAGATGCCTCTCTAAAATTGTATTACAGAGCCACTGAAGGACAGGAGGCAGGCAAGTAACATAACCATATTTGCAATTTAGGTAGATCACCATTACAGTACTAAGATAATAGGTTGGAATGGAAACAAGATCAGAAGCAAAGAAAATAGTCAAGAGTCCTTGTAATGGTCAGAGGGAGAAAAAAAGGATCAGAACCTGATTAAAGTGGTGGCACTAGGAAATAACAAATAGAGGTGATAAATACTTAAGTATAGATAAAATACAGTGACTGGTTGACACTGCTGGTTGCCTACATGACGGCCATTCCTTCCACAGGCTTCCATGCAAGCAGAGCCTGAAAATACCAACTAACTGCTTTCTTGGCTTACCATGCAACTACAGCATGGGCATTTGATGCAATCCTACAATGGAAAGTAGTGGGAAGTTTGTGTGCTTGTAAGGGGTTGTCCCATTCTGATATAAAAGATACTCATTCCCTCAGTCCTTATCTTTAGATAATGATGAGTGAGTGTATAAATTATTTTTTAAATTGCTGGATTCTGTGTGTTTATGTTTTATCAAGAGTTTTGTGTTGATAGCTATAAATTAGTATAGTTTCCTTCTTTGATGCTGTCAAGTTTTGGAATGCTACATACATAAAGAGAATTTGTAGGATTATAAAATGAATTTGTAAGGCTTAGATGAACAGATAAAGCATGACTTTTATCTTTTCATTAGAAGCTTAACAGTATTTTATTGGTATGCTACAGGTGAGAGGTAGACAAAGGAGACAGGTATCTTTGACATCTTATGGTATTTCTTCTACAGTAATTGGTCTCTTTATATTTTCAATTTCCTTTGGAGTAGTTTTGGTCATTTATATCACCCACAAATATTACCAATTTTACCCATGTTTTCAAGCTTATTTGTATGGAATCTTAATTTTTAAAAATTCACCACTATCTGTGATTATTTTCCCATTTTACTTTTTATTTTATGCACTTGTGCTTTGTTTCTTGATAAATTATGTGTAGCAACTTTCAATTTTGCCTAACACTTTCTACCCAAATCTGAAATCACAGATTATTAAATGTTACGTGGTAAGTCAGTCACTGTAGGATGAGGAACTACCCTTTGAGAAATACAGAAAAAGAGCTCTACTTTCTGTGCCGTGGCTATACGGACACACACAAAATAAGAAAGTCCTGTTATAAAAATACTGCCTATTATAACTTCTAGCACAATGGCAAGTCCTTATCTTAAAAAGGACTGGATCCCCAAACCACCTAGCAGGTCACTTAATACAACAAAATGTTGGTCTAAGAGGCAAACACATCCAATTCTAGCATTCATCTGTTCAAGTCTCCACTTGGTCTATCCTACTTGTACATACTAGCATAATTCTCGACTTAGGTTTACAGCCCTAAACCAAAGGGATAAGAAAGCCCTTCCATCTCATTGAGTTAAAATAATTAGGCCAATTTATAAACATCAGTAACAAATATGAATTTTGTATCCAGCCCCTTACTCTCCATCCTTTCTAATTTGAACAGAATATGATCTCTTTCAGAATCTAACCAACAAAAGACCCATTTTAGCATTCCGTATATTCTACATAATCACAGACCTAAGATTTTACTTACAAGTCAGAGGACTGGTGGACTGGCTTGGATTCTACCAATTTATTTAACATCTAAAATTAATACTAGCATGTTAAAATACAATGTTAGCAGGCAATTATAGATAGATTCTGAGTGTATTACTTTAATAGGTGAAGCATACTATTTAAATCAGCAGTTCTCAAAATTTTTGGTCTCAGGACCCATTACACTGAGTATTCCCAAGAATTTTTATTTGTGCCAATTATATCTATTGATAATGACTATGTTATAAATTAAAACTAAGAATTTTTAAAAATATTTAATTTAATTAAATATAACGATAATTAACCTCGCTGTGACATAAAAACATTTTTAATGAAAAATAACTATATTCCCCCCCAAAAAAAATTGTGAGAAGAGGGGCACAGTTTCACATTTTTGCAAAGCTCTTTAATATCTGCCTTAATAGAAGAAAACTGGATTTTCATATTTGCATCTTCATTCTATCTGTTTTGCAATTATGTTGTTTTGGTGGAAGTATATGAAGAAAATCTGGTGTCACATATGTAGTTAGAAAAGGAAGTTCTTCAGAACCCTATGAAAAGGTTTTAGGGACCTCACTTTTAGAACCACTACAGGTAATATTTGTGTATAGGTAATATTTCACTTTTAACATTAAAATTCCCTCTCCATTAAAACAATCATCTCTGTTATACTCGTAGATTGACTTCTAAGACAAGCTTTGAAACCCACTTTAATCATTACTCACACTAAATTACACTTACATAGGCACTAGTATACTTAAACACACACAGCAGAGACCAAACTTGTATTGGTTTCACTTGATTATTGTCTAGTATTGCATTTTTATTTCTAGTAATTGCATATCCTGTACCTCCTATTCTCTAGAGTAGCTAGTCCATTGTCTTCAAAATCTAATTTACAACTTCTCTCCCCACTCTTCTACGAATAGCTTCCTATTTCCTTAAGAAAACATGTCTTTAGAATAGATATCCATCAATCTCAAGCCACCAACATCATAAATTTAAGCGCATTTACACCCTTTTTTCCACTTTTACTAGTGTTTAAATAGAAGCAACGTCTTTCCTCCAGTCTAAAACTAATTAATCCACTCTCTACATGGCTTGTAAAGGTCTTTAATTACGCTCAAGGCTCTCCCATCTTAAAAACAACATTCAATAGAAAACAAAGCCACCAGTGATTTATACACTTCAAATGAGTAAACTTTATGGTATGTGATTACATCTAATAGAACCATTGAAAAAAACAAAACACACACACGGTTTCTCAACCTCTCACTCCCTTTGCTACTCTGCCTTTATGCATGCCCTCCTCTGAAGACAAACTTTTGCATTAAATTTTTTAACACTTTATTGAGGCACAATTGACATACTATAAACTATACATATTTAACGTATACAATTTGCTGAGTTTTTGAAATATATTTGAGAAACCATCATCACAATCCATTAAATACACAGCCATCACCACCAAAAGTTTCCTTGTGCCCCTGTATAGTATTTGCTTTTCACCCCTCCCTCTCCATCCTCATACAACCTTGTCTGACAAACTTCCTGAATTAGTAATCTCTAGATTTATTGTCTCCTTTCTTATTTTATACCCATTCATTCCTCAGTGTAGATTCCATCCTAATGACTCCACTGTAAATGCTATCATCAAAGTCACCAAGACTTTCAGGTGTTTAATCTAATGAAGTTTCATTTGTATTTGACCTCTTGATAGCATTTGACCACTGTCTCCTTCCTTGAAACCTTGGCTTCTGAGGCCACACTCTCCAGGTTGCCCCTTCTACCTCTCTGGCTACTCATTCTTGGTCTCCTTTGAAGAGACCCATTTCACTGCCTGTCCCTTCTATGAGTATGTCCTAGGCCCTCTTCTCACTTCCCGTAGGCAATCACGTTTACTCATGACTTTAATGACAATTTATATACAGTCAATCCTCATTATCTGAGGATTCCATATTCACCTACTCACTAAAATTTATTTACAACTTCAACATCAAAACTCACGGTCTTTTGTGGTTAGTGGGGAGCTGCATGTACATGAACCACAGGAACCTCAAAAGGAATTCCTTTTCTCTATCTACAAGTGTGCGCTTCCTCAGTGAGCATGCCCACTGCCCTATTAGTTGCCTACATGGAAAACTTTTTAAACCAACTCATCACTAGTTCAGAATTCTGTGGTCTCTAAGGCCAGGCCAGATAACACATCATTTGCCCAGCTATATCTGACTAAGGAAATGCATCTATTTCTAGGCCATAGAAAAAAATTTCGAGTTCTGATTCTCTTATTCTACCCAGTTGTATGTAAGTGTGTGGGGTAGGATGGGATGGAGAGGGGAGGAAAAGTAGGTGAGGGGGACTCAACATGCCAGAGGGAATAAATGTCTTCTAGAAAGGATTTCAAAAGGCCATTTGGAAAAGACTATACAAAAAAAACCCAACCTAAATGCGATGCCTTACCTGAATAAGATATAAATCTTATATTTTATGTGCTTATCTCTAAAGCACATACCATCCAGCTGTTTCTTATGATAAATGAGAATGACACGGAAAGATACTGGACCTTAATTATCTCACACAAAATACTTAAAGGCTATATATTTCATAGCCAATCAGAAGTTCAATGAACATTACTTCAATTATTTCAACACTGTATACCAACCTCTCAGAATCCTGGAAATGAGATTTTAAAAACATATATATATATATGCTTATTTATTATAAATTTATTATATTTATATAAATGATATGTGTTCACAAGAAATGTGACTAGTTCCAAAGGATATACACTGAAACGTAAAAGATCCCCAATCCTTCATTCCTATTCTGTAGTTCAGAGTAGCTTGTGTCCTCTTACAGATATTTCTTACATATATAAGCACATACATGTTTTCTTTACTACAAACAGACTCGTATTATAGACTGCTCTGTATCTTGCCTTCATTACCTAACAATAAATGCCTTGAAGTCATCTTTCTGTATGAGCACATGCAGGTGCCGACGTCAGTGTTTCCTATGTCCATGATCATCACTTCTAACAGCTTAGGACAAGAAATTAGGTGTCTCCTCAATACCCCCCTTTTTCATTCCCTTGATCCAGTCCGCCTCCAATTCCTGTTGCTTTGATCTCTTAATGACCTCTCGGTTTACTTCATTTCTTTTCATCTCCCCACGCTAGTCACCACGCTAGTGCAGCCCACCATCATCTCTCTCCGCTGGATTACTGTCATAATCTCTCACTAGACCCCTTCTATCCACTCTGGGCGACCTCCAAACCACACTGCAGCCAGAGTCCCCGGAGCTGGGGAAGAAGAAAAGGTTCCGGGAGATGGATGGTGGTGATGATTGCATAACAATGTGAATGTTTTTAATATTACTGTACTGTACACCTAGAAATGGTTGAAATGGTAAAATTTATGTTATATATACTTGACCACAATAAAATAAACAAATAAATAATGAAAAACACCATACATTGAATGGCTTCCTGTTACCTTAAAAGTCCAAAATCTTTAATATGGCCTACAAAATTCTGCCCTACTTCTTTCCAGGTTCATATCATGTAACTTCCTACACTACAGCCTTCGTCTAGCTCTTTGGTATCATTCTTTTCTCCCACCATCAGGGCCTGTGTATAGACACATTCCATAATTCTAAAATGCTCTGCCTACTTTTTTATTTAATTCATCCCCACTCAATCTTTAGATATCAGGCCAAACTTCATTTTCTCAGAGAAGCCTTCCCTGGATCCTCTAGTCCATGTCATGTTTTGTTACAGGCTCTTACAGAGCCAGATTCCCTTTTTAAAAAGCCTTTATCTCAGTTTGCAATCATGCATTATTAGTGCAAATATCTCATTAAAGTCTGTCTCCCCCACAAAGAGACTATAAACTCCACAAAAGCAAGAACTATGCCTTTTTTGCTCACCACTTAGCATATGCCTGGCACGTAGCAGGTATTCAAAGAAATTTACTGAATACATGAATATAGATCTACCTTATTAACAGCAGCAAAGAATTCCACTTAACAGATGTCATAATTTCTTTATCCAATCCTGGAATGGTGGACATTTATTTCCAGATTTTTGTTATTACAAACAACGCTAGGAAGACCAGTATAATGCCAGTATATCTATCTATTAATGTACTTAAATGTAATTCTTAAATGTAAAATAAAATTGCAGGTCAAATGAAAAGTGCATTTACAACGTTTTAACTAATATTTATAAATTGCCCACCTAAGAGGTTGTAATTTATACTTTGAGTAACCAACAGTGTATAAGAATGATCATTTCCACATACTTCATACTCAACTCTTATAACCAAATGTGCCAACTTCTTTGCTGGAGGGAGGTAGTAGAGAAGAGTGTTAGTTTTTATGTAAGAGAGGTGTTTTTTCTCTTTTAATATCATACTAAACATGAAAAATCAAAATATTTATGTTTATTATTCCTATAAATAAGAAGTTGCAAATGAGTTAAGTAAACAGAGCTAAGTGATTAGAAAAACCCTCAGTTATTGGGCAGACTGTGGACAACTGTGTGTATTTTTAAAACCATGTATTTATTTAACCTGTAGATTGTACAAGTCCCTTTTCCTGTCACATAGATTTGTTTGTTTTGTTTTTGAAGCCTTAGTCCATGCTTTAATCAATGGTACTGAGGCAGTAAAAAATGAGGAGAAAAATCACAGTAAGAATATTCACACATAAGAACATAAAAAAATAAAAATAATAATAATAATAATAGATGGGCCAGCCCTGGTGGCTCAGGTGGTTGGAGCGCCGTGCTTCTGACACCAAGGTCGCCGGTTTGATTCCCACATGGGCCAGTGAGCTGCACCCTCTACAGCTAAGATTATGAACAATGGCTCTCCCTGGAGCGGGGCTGCCATAAGCAGCCGGAGGTTGGCGTGAGCTGCCACGAGCTGCTGCGGGCTGCGGAGTGCTGCCGTGGGCTGCTGTGTGCTGCCTCAACGGGGGGGAACACAAGGCTCATAATATCAGCATGGGCCAGGGAGCCGTGTCCTACACAACTAAGCTTGGACTAGGGGTGTGGGGTGAGGCGGAAGATGCGGGGGGGGGGGGGGGGAGAGAAAACAATTTCAACATTTTAAATTAAATTAATTTTTTCTTGGAGATCTTAACATTTTAATCTAGTTCCTTCTACTTTTTGCCCCCAACTCTAATATAACTCACAGTGTACTGACATAATTGTGCCTCTTTTCACTACACAGTTCAGTGTGTACATTTTTTCCATGTCCTTAAATATGACCTTTCTTCTCCCAAGCTTTAAGTAGTAGTAAGAAAAAGCAATTGCACAGCACGCCCTTCTCTAGCTCTTCACTCTGTTCTTAATGTTTGAACTTCCATTTCCTGTTCTGATAAATGAAGGCATTAAACGAACTCTATATGATTAACAATTACAAGATTAAAGAAAAAATTCCTTTCTATTTAACTCTTCTGATTTAAGATTTTCCAGAATAAACCAGGCCTGTCTGTAAGAAAGCAGACTCCCACTACCTCTACTCTGCCACCCAGTAAGCATATCTCACAGAAATTAATTTGATTCTTGATAATTCAGGATTTTTAGACATTTCAGGATTAGTATTCTCATCATAAATGATCTTATTAATAGTGATTCCAGATTATATACCTTCTCACATATTTAAATTCTGGATTACCATACTAATAAAAGAAACTAATGTCTTACAGATTTTGGTTTAGGGAACCAATGAAAAAACGTTAACAAGTGTCTCTTTACAGAGCAAATCGCACAATCTAAAACCAATACCTCCAGATTTCTGTTAAGTAGCTTTGCTCATTCTTTCCCTGAAGAATTGAAGTACCTCCACCAGCCTAAAAGATCTCAACTTGAGAAAATGATGTGACAGAGCTACATAAAGGAAATATCCTCTTTAAATATAAAGAGAAAAACCACTAATTATAATCTATTTTATTAATGTACCACTGGAGCAGAACATGAAGGGATTGATTTTGGGAGGGTTTTCTTTTAACTGTTCTGATTAATGGGACTTCACATACAATAGACCATCAACTCTTTTCCACATAGAGATGTATAGAAACATGTGCTTTTACCTTAACTGGGAAGCTGCATTTTCCAGTACGAACCCCTTCTTCATCGGTCTGCCACTGATGCGGACGACTGGCCTCTGGAACATAAACATCTTTCTTTCTCCTAAAACTTTGCCGTAGTTTGTTCATTTTAATTTTTACAACCTGTAGACACAGTAAAAGAAATATAAAAAAGAAGTTATTGCTGTTTCACATATTTAAACTTTGGATTACCATAAATAAAAAGCTAATGTCCCAAAGTAAAGATTTTGCTTTGGGGGAAAGGAGCCATTAGTACACTTTCTCTTAGAGGAACCGTAAGCTCAAACAAATCATTCTACTTTTTGAAGACCAGTATAATTACTAGTCTTATTAAACAACAATAACCTCTTAGGATTCCAAGAAATTTTATTCTGAGAACTTTCAAGTACTCTAATTGTAATAATCCAATGAGTAGCCCTACTTATCTACCTTTCAAATCCATCCTAACTCCTGAAAATAAAAATCTGTACATATTTGTCCTAAATTATAGAATGCTATCAATTTCTGAAAGCTTTCATACTTATTAGGGGAAAATCATTCTGAAACACTGAAATTTGGGGACCTTTCTGGCTTACTATTAGAAGACACTAAGCAAAGGAGGGACTACAATCACCTTTTTTATAAAAGATGTTTTACAAAAAGGAATAAAATAAAGTTGTCTTTAAACATAAAGAGAATGCTCTACTAGGATTAAATTATTCTAAAGAAGAAATCTCTTGCAAGCAATATGACATCAGAATGTACTTTCATATCTATAGTCATTACAGATAAGAAAATAGTCTGTTTTCAAGGACAAAAGTCCATGTCTTATCATTAACTCTGTAAATTAAAAAGTACTAAAGTATAGTCTGTTTTTTGTTTTGTTACTGGAAAAGGCACTTCTCTAATGCTTTCAAAGGTGCAGCAGAAATCACAAAACTACAGGGAAGGAAGACCCAACTGATAACAACAGAATATAATGAGTAAGTGTCCTTTTACAGAGCAAATCTCAAAATCTAAAACCAATATCTCTAGTTTTTTGTTAAGTAGCATTTCTCATTTTTCACTAAAGGATATAAGCACCTCAACCAGCCTTAACTTGAGATCTTGAGAAAATGATATGACAAAGTTATATAAAGGAAACATCCTCTCTGTCAGGAGTGTTAAATAGCAAGGGATTGAATATTAATTCCTACATGACACCAATGAAAGACCTGAAAATCAAAGTTTGTATTCTGAGGAAAAGCATTTTTTACTTTAAAATGTGTAATGCCACAGCAGAACTATTATCAAATTAGCTAATTTACACAGACAAGTCAATCACAGCTTCTTAAAAGGTAAAAATTCTGACAGACGAATGGCAATGTAAAAAAATCTCTGGCTTTTCTAAAAATAAATTTATTTCTCAATTCAAAACTGATTTACAGAGTCTCTGAAGTAGATATTAAATAATCAAAGGATTGAACAAAAGGTACTCCATTTTTCTGCCCTTAAGTAAATCACTCATTCCTAAACTAAGCTAAATGAGAGTCTACCTTAATCTAACAGACTTCCAAAAAGAATTCCATAATTCCAGCTTTCCTTGATAATACATCCTGTTATACTCTTTCATGTTACATTTTAAAACTATACAAACGTTTTGTGCACCCGAAACTAATAAAATATATACACAAACACAAAAGAACATAAAAGCACCTATCTCCCTGCTCAAGTTGGCACTCTAAGAATATTGAGGCAAAAAGCCTGTATGATTCCTTTCTTCTTAACTTCTTTCTCTGAACAAAAAAGACCCAGTTAGTCAAGTGCAACACCTGAAAGCCATCCTTGCATTCACCCTTTCACTGATCAATAACTCTACTGATTGTACCTCCTCACTATATCTTCATCCCCCCGCCCCCATCACATTAGTCTACTCTTCTTAGACATTTTTGCTTAAATTATTGCAAAAGCCTATTATTAATGGTCTCTGCTTCCAAGAGAGATTCATTTCACTCTGTTCTCCTGATATTGCCAGAGTGCTTTCTAAAACACAAATTTGACCATACTCTGTTTAAAATCCTTCAACTGATTCACATCACTTGCAAGATAAAGTCCAAATTCCTAGGCATGCCAAACACAGTCCTTTTCATCTGGCTTCACTCACCAGCCCCATTCACACGCTAAGCTCCAGCCATACTAAGCTACTTATTACAGTTCTCTAACAACAAGGCTTCTTTCAGAGCCTCTGTAGATGTTCCTTCCTCTGCCTAGAAAGACCTTTCCCTACTTGCCTCTGGTTAAAGTCTATTCATCTTTAAAGAGTCAGTTCAGAGGCCGGCCCAGTGTCTCAGGCGGTTAGAGCTCCATGCTCCTAACTCCGAAGGCTGCCGGTTCGATTCTCACATGGTCCAGTGGGCTCTCAACCACAAGGTTGCCAGTTCCATTCCTCAACTCCCTTGGGCAGCGCCCCCTGCAACTAAGATAGAAGCTGCCGCTGAGCTCCCGGATGGTTCAGTTGGTTGGAGCGCGTCCTCTCAACCACAAGGTTGCTGGTTGGACTCCCGCAAGGGATGGTGGGCTGTGCCCCCTGCAACTAGCAACGGCAACTGGACCTGGAGCTGAGCTGCGCCCTCTACAACTAAGACTGAAAGGACAACAACTTGACTTGGGAAAAAAGGCCTGAAAGTACACACTGTTCCCCAATAAAGTCCTGTTCCCCTTCCCCAGTGAAATCTTTAAAAAAAAAAAAAAAATCAGTTCAGGAGTCTTCAGGAAAGCTAGCTAACAGTTTTTTTCTGACAAGTCCCTACCTGGCCTGGGTTAGGTCCTTCCATTTCATTATCATTCCCATTAACACCGTCTGCATACTTCTTGTACTTCTATTACTGTACTCATCAAACCTTTTAGCAATTTTAATGGTAGACTATAATTTATTGGTTTAAATAGTACCCCTCCATCGTAACACTGCTTGTCATATATGTGGCATACTATAAATTTGAAAAAATGAAAGATAAAATAGATTCCCATCATATTAGATGATATTTTCTAGGTAGGATAAATGTAGACATATAACATCAGAGAAGTCATCAGTGTTGGAAAACTTAAGAGTAGGCCAACCTCTCATTGACAAAGGAACCACTTTGACAGTTTTCCTTAAAGACATTCAACCTTTATATAAAATATCCAAGTATAAATGTATCTCCTCTTTGGACAGCTATTTATTGTTGTACCATTCTACTGACCAAAAAGAGTGGAAGTATCAACCAATTTGGGGTCTAAATATCTTGTCACTTTCAGTACTAAAATGGTCTGTTAGCAGCACTTCTACAAAGAGTATTACGTATCAGTGATTCTCAAACTATGCTTTGAACAGCCCTACGTTATTCCCTGGAGGAGACCCAGGGGGCACTGGTTGTTTGGAGAGAAAGTGCAGGAGGTGAGAAGACTGGACACAACTCTAAGGAGGGGTGTTCAGCCCTTGTTACCGCTTCAAATAGACAAGCTCCATTTTATCTGATTTACATGTAGGAGATGCAAATTAGTTACAGTGAGTGGTGTGCTGGGTGACAAAACTCAACTGTTCAATTTTTAGCAAGCTGGCAAGCCTTTATTAAAAAAAAACTATACAAATTTATCAGTTATTCTAAAACAAAGGTAATGCATACTAAAAACTTATCACTTCCTAATGACTACGTTTTACTATGATCTATGCTCCCGTGGTTATTTATGATTTTTGTATCTGTATGGTGGAAATGCTATGCAATGCTGGGCTAGTGTACATCTCTTCCTGACTTCACGGTTGTAGCTTGAAATTGGCTATGGTGGAAGTATTTATACTGCAAAATTTGGCAAAAAACTACCAATCATAGCTTGACTTATGTGATTGCCTAGCTTGAAGAAACTGATAGAGCAAATGTTAATAATGCAGATTAAACTTAACAGTGTGGAGTGTCTATAACCATTATACCATGAATAGCACAAAAAAACCAGGAATTATTCTTCCTGTATTTGAAAACTATTATCCAGTTCAGCTAAGAAGTATTTCACGTCATTGAAAAATGAGTGAAATTTTGACATCTTTGTTGTTTTCCCTTTCACATTACTCATTAGCACAGACAAAAATATCAACCATCGGGGTGTCAAGTTAGCTCAATTGGTTCGAGTGTGGTGCTAATAACACCAAGGTTGCTGGTTTGATCCCCGTATGGGCCACTGGGAGCTGCGCCCTCCTTAAAAAAAAAAAAAAATCAATCATCATTCATGTCGGAACTACATTTGGTGAACCAGTTGTGAAACACCAGCATACCACCAACTATATGGTATGTTAGAAGATGGTAAATGCTATACAGAAGATGAACAGGGTTAAGAGGGGGATTAGAAGTGCTACAGGCAAGGAGAAATTTTTAAATTAAAGTAACATTGGAGCAAAGAAGTGAAGGAGGTAAAAAAAATGAGCCATGCAAGTAGGATGAGGATTCCAGAAAAAGAAAACAATCAACGCAAAGCTCCTGAGGGGCTAGCTTGGCTAGAGTGTCTGACAACAGAAAGGAAGTCAGTGTGTCCCATGCAAAATGAAGACAAGTAGGAGGGACGAGACCAGAAGGGTTACAGAGGGCAAAGTCTTGTAGGCCAAATGCTTTGATTTTTCCTTTGAGAGAAATGGGGAGCCATTGGAGGGTTCTACATGGAAGAATTTATGTTTTACGTTTGGCTGCTGGATTAAGAATGGACTGAATGGATTAAGAATGGAAGCGAGGAAACAATTAGGAGGTAACTATAATAATCCAACAAATGAGGGTGAACTGGATCCAGATGATTAAGCTCCTGAATCTTTCTTCCACACTAGCTCTGGAAAATTCACTATTCACTGATACAACATCTGTTGAAATCAGGCTATTTAAATGTGGAAAAAGTGTATTAGATTCCACTATTAATGCTGGAATTAAAGACAGTTTTCTAAAACAAAACTCAACTGTTTCAAATATGAAGTCTTGTCTACAGTATCAACCAAAAGATCAGCTGAATTGTCATAGTTTTCATGGTAACTAACCTGTTTAAACAGATTTCTTGAACACTGCCTAAGTATATAAGTGTATGAAGGATTACATGCATACTAAATAATTCACTAACGAGGAAAGAACAAAAAAAGAACAAGAAGAGATAATAAATACTAGGTATCCGCTGTGTGAATGGTAGTATACTAAGAGTTTCATGTGCAAGTTTACAGACTGTTAAGAGATAACTGTCCCTAAACACAGGAAGCCCACATTAAAGGGAAGAGACAGACTAACTGCAGGATCAGTTCCCAAATGCTCCGAATAAAACACCATATAGAAAGAATGGCAAAATAAAACTCCAAAAAAAGCAAAGCTTTCTAAATGAATTCTCTATAAAAAAAGTCTTATGGGATAAGCAAAGTTTTATCCAACTTGTTATACTCACCAACTAGGTTAAATTCCTAAAAGAATCTTCTATAGCCAGGTTAGTCATGTAAGGTAAACTACTCCATGCCTTCAAACAAACAAAAATTCTCTAATAATTATGTTTCATATGGTAAGCTATAAGCGAGAAATGGTCTAACCTGCTAGAAAACATAATGAAACTAAAAAGACCAAGACTCAGTGGCAAAAGTATAATTTCCAACAATGGCTTCTCAATGTTGCATATGTAGTCAGCTTTATGGTTCTAAAGTTGGATTATTTTAACATTTAAAAAAGCTTTGTAAGAACTACTGGTCAGTAACTCTATAACAATAGACTTTCTATAGTGGTTATTTACATTGGAATGGATTACTCAGGAAGACTATAAAAGTGTCACATTTTTTAATGTATGGTTTAAGAATTCTGGGAACTATATACACTCCAAATAAGACATTGGGAAAAAAAAAAAAAAGACATTGGTCTAACAAAAGAATTTCTCCTGGCGTGGCCGGTTAGCCCAGTTGGTTAGAGCTTGGTGTTAATAACACCAAGGTTGCAGGTTCACGGCGAGCTGCGACTTCCTTTAAAAAAAAAAATTAAAAAAAAAAATTCTCCTAATCTGTAAATTATGTACCTGAAAGTGAAAAATAACACAAACTAGGAGAATATATGCCAAATATATGAACAAAATATTAGTGTCCTAATATTTAAAGAATTAAAAAAATTAATTTATTTGATAAATTTTAAAATCAAATATCAGTTTAAAATAGAATATCAATAGAAAATGGGCAAAACATACAACAAGCATTTTTACAAAGGAACAGAAATAGTCAATGAACCCATGAAATAAATGCTCTACTTCATTAGTAATCAGGAAAATGCAAATCAAAACACTATATACCATTTTACATCTATCAGTTTGGCAAATATTAAAGAATCAGACAATAAAATAGAGAGCAACAGGCACTCTATGCCCCTATCGGAGCATAAATTGGTGCAAACATTTTGAAAAGTAATTTGGCATCACCTAGGAAAGTTGAAGGTGCACATACCCTTACTCCTCTGCCAGTTCCATTTCTAGGTATATATTCTAGAGAAACGCTTACACGTGTACAAGAAGATGTGCAAGACATCTGTGTAGCATTGTGTACTGTTTGCAGGTAAAATAAAAATAAACACTAAAACCTAATTAACCATCAACAGAAGAAATACAGAATACTTACATATTGGAATACCATGAAGAAGTAAAACTGATACCCCAATAAAAAATAATTTAAAAAACCTCAATTAAAAGATAAATTAGTCAAGAGAAAAAGAAAAAAACAGTAAAAAGGAATGATCCACAGCTTCACCATCAACATGATGAATCTCACAATCATTATGTTCAGGGAGGAGGGAAGGAAATTGCTTTTATTATGAATCCTTTATATAAATACTAACGACAACTGACTATCAGAGAATATTGCCTGTGGACCAAGCACTGGGCATGTTGCACATGATGACTCATTTCATGCTCACAACAGCCCTATCAAGTAGATTCTATTTTTAATCTCCATTTCATAGACGAGGAAACAGGCACTGAGAAGTTAAGTAACTTGCCCAAATCACATAGTTGGTACTTAGCAAGACTGACTGATGCCAGAGTCTGTGCTCTTAGTCCCCTTGACATTACAATACCTCGCAATAAATATGTAAAACTAAACAAGATAACTTTTAGCCATATATACATATACACACATACATACATATATATACACATATATATACACACACATACATATATATAATTAGCAAAACTATAAAGAAAAACAAGGAAATGATAAACATAATTAAGAGCAGTGTTACTTCTGAGGGAAGAGAAATGGGGACATAATCGGGAAAGGATGACATGGGGACTTCAAAAGTTTTAATAATGTTCTAATTTATAAGCTGAGTAGTAGATACACAAGTTTTCATTTCATTATATTCTATAACCTACATACGCTACATATATTCTTTTGTACATACCTACTATTTTATTATTTTATTTAGGTGGAAAGCAAGTCACCTAAAATCGTTTCTAGAACTGAGGACAGAGATGAGGAATGGAAAAAAACATACACACACATAATTAATGTAGAAATATAAATACATACACAAATAATTATGAGATCTAATAAAGAGTAAGAAAAATAAGTCACATTTAGTTATAAAATTTAAGTTTCATTTTCAATAAAAAAAAAAGTTATTGAAAATTTGTCTGTCCAGCCAACTCTTGAATGAACCAGAGGTTTCTGAAGGGCGTAATGGCGAGCTACAACTTTTAGGGAAATGGAGATTTTTCTTTTTAGAGTTTTTTCTCTCCTAAATTACACTTGTTTGCTTTTCTTTGTTCTATAGTCACAACTTCACCTCCAACTTCAGACCCTTCTCATATATATATATATATTATAAGAAAGATTGGACAAGACAGGAATATGCTTTAGAAATTCACTAAAAAACAAAACCCTCAAACTGCAGCACATACTTGATGTACACAGTAGACAGAAAAGACACACTCAGGAAACTTGACCCTGACACTTAAAATTGTTTCCCTACAAAGGGGGAAAAAAAGGACCAAAGTTAGTCAAAATGGTAAATTTACTCTATTTTTTACAACAGTATTAGGTGGTTCCAAATGTAAGATTACATAAACAAAACTATAAAACCATGGGCACCATTGTGAATATTGTTAATACCTTAAATACCTCCATAAAGTACACTACTGCACTATCTTGCAATACATCCAACACAGCCAGGGATTTCTCCTCGTATGGAACAGTTTGCTGTTTTCAACGGAACACAGTGGAAGTAGGAAGCTTATGTTCATAGGATCTATGCTGTGAGAAAAATGTCTGTATAGCACTGGAACCACACTGCATGCTTACACTACGTGAGGGATAAAAACATTGTACAGTAGAAACTCACTGAGCAGAACAACGAGAGATCTAAATTAAATTTAAAAAATTAAATTGTTGAGGTGGCCGGTTAGCTCAGTTGTTTATAGAGTGTGGTGCTAATAACACCAAGGTTGCCGGTTCAATCTCCGCATGGGCCACTGTGAGCTGCGCCCTCCTTTAAATAAATAAATAAATAAATAAATAAATAAATAAATAAATAAATAAAGTTTTTCAATGTTCACTTTTATTTTACTGTCCTCTGAACAAACATGGTTGAATGTGAATATATACAATTCCACCGTCTTCTTCATCACACTTCTATCCCAGAACTCTACAGGGGCAGTTAACAACAACAACAAAAAATGTTGACTATCCATCCATCCAACCAAAACAAAACAAAACAAAAAGTTGTTCTCATAAAAATACTGTGCTAAATCATCACTAAAATAGAATGTTGTACAACAAGCACAAAGTACTTCATTTCTGAATTTTCTATCTTTGGTTTTTACTATTTCTTATGATGTAGAGATTGCTTTCAAGATTTAGAGTGAAGAAAAATATTTTTTTTATTTGACCAAGTTAAGTAAGTGAAAAAATGTAAGGAATCCTAGACTCTCAGCACGTCCACGGATTTAGAGGTAGGTCATCTACTCAATCCCCTACTCAATGAATCCTAAGAATTCTGGATTGTATTAAATGTTGGTCTAACTAGCATAATTTCCCTAACAGGAAACAATTTATAATTTATTAAGTTGTACTACTGGCTTAGTGTTCCATTTAGGCACTGAGCCAAATGAATAGCAACAAAGTACAGTTTCATCACCAATAGTGAAATAAATACAGCATGTCCAATACTTAACTTACAGGACTAATCAAATTCATTTTAAAAGTTCATAGTTTTGTGATAAAAGTTAATTTACAAACAGATTCATGGAAAGGTAAAAAGAACAAAGGGTTGGGTTTTTTGGGTTTTTTTTAAACCCACTTCTCAAAGGAAACATTCATTCAGCTCCTGTATAAACCTAGGTGTCAGTAAATTTAAAATCTGTTTATATTTCAGGTCAACATTTTTATTAACAGGCTACATGTTAGGCTATCTTGAATACTGAATTACGTTATTTCGGAAAAGTGCCACCTATGGCATTTTCAAATAAAAAAAATTTAAGAACAGATTATTCTGATTTTCTAATAGCTAAAACTAAAAACTATTTTGCTTTATCAACGGTCAGACCAAAGACTTCCAAATCACAGCACATTAAGTCTTGGATGCCCTGAAAATAGGTATTTGAGAAGAGAGCACTGTCACTCTTTGAATATCGAAGCTCTCCAGCCATGTACTCTCCAGGCCTGATGACCATCTAGACTGTGTGTTCTCAGCCAGGGAGGGCATCATGTACTCCACAGGCTCTCCAGGTTCAGCAATGCCCTAACCTTACGTACAAATCTGAATGTGTCTTGTGCACTTTCTGGGGCCAGATTTTTCAACTTTCATCCGAATCTCAAAGGATTCTGTCACTACCAAAAATGTAAGAACCACTGAATGAGAAGTAGTCTGTGGTCTTTATCTATTATCTGACTTTTACTTCAGGTTTCTGCCTTACTAGTTTTCATCTTCCCACTCATCCTGTCCACAGAATTCTTTCTTTTGTTTTGATACATGGCTTTATTCACTCCTTAAAGATAGTAATGGAAAAATGAGAGCTTCATAAAATGAGGAAAGACACTATTTAAAATTGTAGTCAAAGGTGGTTTCAAAAGCTGAACCTGTATATATTTGAGAAACATTTTCTTCTAACTGGTTACAAAACCAATTTTATCTTTTAGTTGATCACTTGCCTTTCAACTGAGAAAACAACTGGTGAGCTGAATTTACAATTCAGCTATATTTACCTTTACCTTTTAAGGTTGGTTAAAACTTCAATAAAAACATATATGCCCATCACCCCTGACCCCTCACAACACAGATATACACAGACTGACTTCATTAGAATGGTATTCTTCAAGAATTAAATCTTTGCTTAAAGAACAAAATGGTTTTGCTCTGATATAGCAAGGACTGATTTAGCAAGGAACATATTGAGGAAAAAGGGCAGAACTGCTGAGAATGCTAGCCTACTTTTTACACTGACTTTCCTTCTCTAAGCATCTGTCAAGTGTGGGATGAGAAAAAGGTGCTGGAATCTGGAGAAGCAGACTAGAATAAAAATATATCTGGGTCCAAGAATTTAAAAAAGAGAGACAGAAATGCCACTGGAAAAATTATAGAAATAAGAAGGTCAAAAACAGTACTGCTCCCCTTAACTGACAAATAACTTTACAAATTATGCACATTATCTCTTCAATTCTTTCAGCCTCTGATGAGACTCTTTCCTTTCCCTCACGACCCTTCCCCTTTATCCAAGCCATCAACAAGACTTGTACCATAAGTCTTAAATCTGTCTCCTGCTCTTCATCTCCACCATTAGAACCATGGTCCAAGACAACTTTGTCTCTTACTTGGACTAGTATATAAACCATCAACCAGTACTTATCTCCATTTTCTCCATTGTTCCCCTCTGATCAACTATGCACAAAGTAGTTGGTGTAATCTTTAAAAATGTAAAATGGATCATAGCATTGCATCATAGTTCCATGGATTTCCAATGCATCTTCAAATTAATTCAAACTCTCAGCATTCAGGGAGTCAGTATGGCATAATAATTCACACTGCTCAAGAAGGGCTTGCTTGGAACAGTAACTAGTACATCACAAATGCAGTAAATGTTAGCCTATTAAGGTAAGGACCCAGCCTGCCTCACTTACCTGGAGGTGGCACTCTCCTCAACTAACTATGATCCTTTCAGTTAACTGCAAGTCCTTCCCACTTTGGGCCTGCTGTTTCCCTCTGTCTGAAATGCTTTTCTCTGAGATCCTTCAAGAACTGTCTCCCACTTATACTTAAGTCTCAGCCTGAGTGTCATCTCATTGATGAGGCCTCTTTTTCCTCTTTCTAAATACCATTTTCTATAATTCTTTATAGTACTACTCTTTTTATTTCCTTCATTGTACCTTACATTTTTATATATTTATAATTACTTTTTTGTTTCATTGGTTAAATTTCTTAAACACCAACCGATGACTAAGCATCCATCCAATAAATTATTATCTCGCTTAATGTAGGCAGAATTGGGTTCTGTTCTTTCAATTTAAAATAATCTTAACTAATGTAGGTATTAATCTCTTTTCACCAAGGAGCTAAAAACTTGGTCACTAATATAAATATGTCACATCCTGTGCTATGATTCATTATACCTACACACTTCCCTTAATTGTTAATTAAATATAACCCTGTGTCTAATTGTGCTAGATACTTGGAAGAGGAGGAGCCAGGATGAGAAAAGAAAGAGTACTTTCGCCTTTTAGGTCTTCAATGATACAAACATAGGGGAACCAAAAAGGGGGCATTTCAAGTATGGGACCCGGTGAAACGAAGAGTCATCATATATATGTAAAAGTGTGTATTTCATCAAAGCTAAGAAAAAATCAATTGCAATATGCACCATTATTTTATTTTCCACTAAGAAAAAAATACTGCCTGAATTGTTAATAATTGTTCAATATCATCCATAGTAAGAGGCATCGCAGTATGAGAGATGCTTCCTAGTTTCAAAGATGCTAAAGCTTGAATTAAAAAGGAAGAGAAGAGATAAGAAGAGGAAGAAAAGAAGGGGGAGGAGAAGAAAAAGAAAATTACCATTCTATTATTAACACAAAGTCTTCCAGGAACCTCAAGAAGTCCCAAGGATACAGAATATTGGTTATTCATTAAAGTTTGTTATCAGGAAGGGGAGAAAGAGCCACTGAAAAGAGTGGTCACAGAGCAACCCTTGCTTTCTTCTTGTTTCCATTTTGCCTTGTATATCTTCACTTATCCTTTTACTTTCAGCTTTCAAAAATCACTTTGTGTGTCTTTTGTCTACAGCACATAGTTGAGTCTTGCTATAATCCAAATTGAAAATCTTGGTTTTTTTAAAAGGTGAGTTAAACATAAAAAGATAAATCTTTTAAAATCCACATATTTCAAACTTCTAATTGCCTTGTGATTCATAGGTTATAATTTAAGGGGGCAAGCATAATTAAAAATCATAATAGCAAATTTAAAAATCTTAAATACACATAGTTAATAACGAAAATACTCCATTTCAAACTTCATGAGCTATTTATAAATATACAGTTTTAAATGTCTTTTTATTAGAAAATAAGGCTAATAATTGGTGAGTTAAGCATCTATCTGAATGAATCAGAAAAAGAAAATACAGAGAAATTAGAATAAAATACTACTTCCAATAACACACTACGCTAGATTATTCACCCAATTCTCTCAATGGAAACAATTAAAAGTGAATAAAATTTTATTTTAAAAATATTAAAAGCATTGAAGAGCTGACAAAATGGTAAATGAATAACGAGATCAAAATCTATGAGAAAGCAGAAACTCAAAGAGATAAGTGTCATGATGAGACTGTTTTTGTCCTGTAGACATCTGTCTAACTCACAAAGTTGAGCTGCAGTTTTAATGATCTCTTGGGAGAGAACAGAAGTCAAAGTTCAAGACCCACCAAACATGAAAAATCTAATAGGAGACTCTTTCTCTAAAAAGCTGGGGACCACCCCGGCCAAAAGTTTCATCCTCCAGAAAAAAGTAAATCAAAATTAAACCCACTCAGGGCCAGCCTGGTGGCTCAGGCGGTTACAGCTCCATGCTCCTAACTCCGAAAGCTACCAGTTCGATTCCCACATGGGCCAGTGGGCTCTCAACCACAAGATTGCCAGTTCAATTCCTCCGCCCCCTGCAACTAAGATTGAACACGGCACCTTGAGCTGAGCTGCCGTTGAGCTCCCAGATGGCTCAGTTGGTTGGAGCCCTTCCTCTCAACCACAAGGTTGCCGGCAGTTCGACTCCCGCAAGGGATGGTGGGCTGCGCCCCCTGCAACTACCAACGGCAACTGGACTTGGAGCTGAGCTTCACCCTCCACAACTAAGACTGAAAGGACAACAACTTGACTTGGAAAAAAGTCCTGGAAGTACACACTGTTCCCCAATAAAGTCCTGTTCCCCTTCCCCAATAAAATCTTTAAAAAAAAAAAAAATTTAAACCCACTCTACCCATTCCCATATCTCATCTCCAAAGGACAAGGAAATTTGTCTTCCTGTTGCAGAAGAGAACAAGGATTTCTAAGCAGGCCCACACAGATATTTGCAACCCAAATTCATCCTATCTGGGTGGTCCAAAACCTCAAAGGATAAATTTAGTCACCAAACTAGTACCTTGAAGCATCTGGAAAAATGAAACAAAACAAAGGTAAATCCTCTTTTAGCAATGCATTTCCTTCCTGGGCCTTATAGAAAACCCATAAATATTTCTTCCAGGGAAAACAAGCAGTTCACACCGGGTAAATAAAAAGAAATCTATACCTAGGGACAGCATATGAAACTTCAGAGAGCCAAAAAAACCAAAGCTCAAAAGCAGCACAAGCTAAAAATGACAGATTCACTCAAATGAACAACTATTACGCAGCTAATTTATCAATAGCAACAATGGAAACCAGAAGACAGTGGAATTATTCCCTCCAATAACTGAAAAAAAATAACTGCCAACCCATAACTTTATACCTAATGAAGTATCTATCAAGAATGAGGGTGATAAAGAGACTTTCAGACAAAACACTGAGTTTACTACAGAAAATCTCATTAAAAAGAATTCTAAAGAGTACAATCTTCAGAAAGAAAGAAAGTAATCCAGATGGAAAAATCTGAAATCCCTGGGAGAATTGAGAGCACATAAAGTTGGAATTGACTTCAAATTCAGAGGCTCATTTTCACCATTTTTTGTCACGTTCACTGAAGAATAGAAAAGCCAATTGTTGCCAAAGAGAAAGAAATAGGACAGGAAAGAAGTAAGGTTCTGTGTAGTAGCATTGTAAGTAAGCCCCTGGTTCCAGCTGTTCTTAAGGCCTATTGAAAGCTTCTCCTTGGAAACTGGGATATATCCCAGTGTCCTTATAATTTAGATTCTGCTATTCACTTAAAAGAATGTAGAAAGAAGAAAGGCCAGAAATTAACTAAATAGAGAACATACAATACAAGAAACTAAAGGGTAGCACTAGTCTTTTGATAAGGCGAAGAAAATATATAAAATCTGTACGAAGACTGATGAAGGGAAAAGAAGATACAAAAAATATTGGGAATAACAAAAAAGAGAAGGAAATATTATTTAGTAAAAATTTAAAATATAACAAAAGAATGCTTTGAACCACTTTATGCCAAATACTTTTAAAACGCAGACAAAAAAAAACAAAAAACAAAAACGCAGACAAAATGGATTCCTAAAAAAAGAGGGAAAAGAAAAACTTGCTAAAAACTGACCTAACTAGGAACAGAAATCCTAAATAAAACCATGTGGAAAGTTGAATACATACTTCCCTCCCAAAATACTGAGTCTACATGCCCCCCACCCAAAAAAAAGCACGCCACTAAGCCCAGACAGTTGAACAGAAGTTCAACCACACTTTAAAGAAACAGATCATTCCAGTCTTATATAAATCATTTTAGAGGGAGGAAAAAAAGATTAGTTCCCAACTCATTCTTTTCCCCCCCTCTTTCTTCGCCCCCCCCAACTCCAGTTCAAGCTGTTGTTTCTCAGTCTAGTTGTGTAGGACACAGCTCCCTGGCCCATGCTGGTATTATGAGCCTTGCACACACGGTAGCCCACGGCAGCACACAGCAGCACACAGCAGCTCACACTGGCTGCCGGCCACTCATGCTGGCTGCCAGCTGTTCCTGGCAGCACACAGTAGCTCACAGCAGCACAGCAGCCCAAGGCAGCCCATAGCAGCTCATGCCAACCTCTGGCTGCTCACAGCGGCCCAGCTCCAGGGAGAGCCGTTGTTCACAATCTTAGTTGTTGAGGGCACAGCTCACTGGCCCATGTGGGAATCGAACCGGCGACCTCGGGGTTAGGAGTACGGCGCTCCAACCACCTGAGCCACCAGCCAGCCCCCACAATTCATTCTTTGAGGTTGGCATAATCTGGATACTAAACTCAAATAAGGGCAATATAAAAAATAAAAATTATGGGCCAATTTCATCTATGAACATAGATACAAAAATCCTAAATGAAATCCTAATAAACTAAATCAAACTGTATAGTATAAGAAAAGACCATCGTGACTAAGTTGGGTTCATCCCAGCAACACAGGGTAATTCAACATTAGAAAAATCTATAAATGTCAATCACCACATTAACAGAATAAGAAAGGATAACCATATGATCATCTCACAATGCAGAAAAAATCACCTGACAACATTCAATATTCATTCTTCACATACAAACAAAATCTTAGCCAACTAGTAACAGAAATGTCTTTAACCTATACAGTATCGATCAAAAATCTATAGCACATATTATTCTTAATAGTGAAACATAAGGAGCACTTCCTTTTAAAAATTAGAAAATTAGGTGCCAGAGTACCGACTATTAATACTTGTATTGAATATTACTACTGGAAGTCCTAACTAGCATGAAAGTCCTAAGGCATAAAAAAGAAATGGTGGGGACAGCTGGATGGCTTAGTTGGTTTAGAGCGTGAGCTCTGAACAACAGGGTTGCTGGTTCGATTCCCATATGGGCCAGTGAGCTGCGCCCTCAACTAGATTGAAGACAAGCTGCCACTGAGCTGCTAGAGGGCCACCAGATGGCTCAGTTGGTTAGAGTGGAAGCTCTTAACAACAGGTTGCCAGTTCAATTCCCACGTGGGATGGTGGGCTGTGCCCCCTGTAATTAAAGATTGAAAATGGCGACTGGATTTGGAGCTGAGCTGCGCCCTCCACAACCAGATTGAAGGACAATGACTTGGGGCTGTTGGGCCCTGAAGAAACATACTGTTCCCCAATATTCCCCAATAAAATGTTTTTTAAAAAGAAAGAAAAGAAATGGTGTAGTTAGCATTGGAAAGGAAGACACAATTTGCATTCATACTTTAATAATTTATTTTTTTAAGTGGCTAAACACACATCTACATACCAAACAGAAAATGGAAAGAAAAAAATGGAAGAATATATTCTACACAATAGTTAACAAGAAATAAGGTTTCTAATAACTAAATCTAAGAGAAGACTTGAGAGATCTTTATGGGAAAAAGAACAATTTACTGAAAGATATTTTTAAATATCTAAATAACTAGAAAGATATAACATGTCTAAGGATAAAAAGGCTCAATATGACAAAGAGAATTAAATCCATGTGTAGACTAAAAGCTACAGAGATCCTGGGCTTATCCACAAGACAAGTCCCCCCCCCCTTTTTTTTTAATTTTTCAAGTGTGTTTTGCCAGGACCCATCAGCTCCAAGTCAAGTAGTTGTTTCAATCTAGTTGTGGAGGGCCCATGTGGGGATCGAACCAGCAACCTTGTTGTTAACAGCACTGTGCTCTAACCAACTGAGCTAACAAGCTGCCAACAGCTTCTGAAAGCTTGTTTGGAAGTTCTAGCAAGGGAGCATAGCTACCCATATACTCCTGACAGAAAAATGGTCCTCAACTCTATGGGGGTAGGCTGTCCTCTTCCACTAAGTGGCAGCTTTGGGAGGGACACACATGGAACAGTGAGGAAGGGGACACTCACCTAGCCAGCCAGATCAGCCAGATCAACCCTGGGGATCAATTGGGTGACAGATGTTGCAGCCAGATCACCCTCACATCCTAATAACAGGTTTTGAATTTTTGCATAATTGACTAAAATTACTCACTCCCATTTATGTGTATTTTTGCAATTGGTATACAATTATTAGCCACTAATCACAGGTATTTTACTTTAACCAAATTGTAGTAATAGTCGATATGGCACTTAAGAATTCTGACAGCTGCAATGAACAAGCATGAGGGAAGAACACATGACAGTTTACAGCTAAGTTATGGTTGAATGTGCTGTGGTTCAAAGGTCAGTCAAGTGTGCATATTCACCACAATATAAGATGTAAGTTCTGATAACCACTCCTGCAAGTGATGAAATGTAGCCAACATTTCACATAACACATATGATTTTGGTTCTTGGTAATTATCTGTGAACACTACCAATATACCATTTCCTTAAAAGCCACCTAAAAATATAAACATTTGTTCTGAATAGAAATTGCATTTACAAGAGGAAAACAGACAAAACATATTCATAATACAATGATCATACTGGGCTCAAAGGGTTACCTCTACTGGACTTAAGTGTGGTCCTTATTTATACATACAATACCCTTGTATATGTGAAACCTACCAGCAGTTGCCCAATTGTTTTACTATAGATCTGAACTTGATCAAATGTATGATTTTCTTTAGGTCTATCTTATTCAAATTTAATTTTGGTTTATGTAAGTGTTGTGATATTGTATATTGCTGCTTAAATTTGGCTTTATCCAAATTTCCTAATACAGAATTAAAAGTAATGATCATGTTTTAATGGTTGCTAGATGATAATACTAAGAGTTAACATTTATTGAATGCTCACTGTGTGCCCGTCACTGTTAAAAGTGCTTTATATATATTAAATCATTTAGTCTCCACAACAATCCTATCAGATGGGTACTATTACTTTGACCATTTTACAGATAGGAAAACCGAGGCACAGAAAAGTTAAGTAACTTTCCCAATGTCACACAAGTGAAGAAACTTAGGGATTGATACCCAGGTAGTCTCTCTTCAGAGCCCTACACCATCAATTATTATGTTATACTTCTTTTCACAATATTTAAAAGATACATATATTATGGATGAAAAAACTCACCATTAAAAAAATTATCAGTGTTAAACATCAGTTAAGCAGTACTAACATCAATACAACTTATCATAGGTTGATACTTCACAGCTATTTCAAAATTTCATGGCCTTGATTAAGAGTTTTGAAGTTGGACAGACCTGTCTCTGAATCTTGGCTGTGCCCTTTACAAGCTGTGTGACTTTGGACAAGTTTCGTAACTTCACCAAGCCTCAGTTTCCTCATCTGTAAAATGAGAATAATAAACATCTCACAAAATTGTTGTTAGTAACATAATTATTGCTACATTATACTGATATGCTAACTCCAAACAAAACACAGTACACAAAATAAAAAGAAGAGGTTCTCAATGTCTCCCAGAAAACAGGAGTTTATTATAATGAAATAACAAAGATGACCACTCCAAGTAACTGGAGCAACTATAAGACCCACACATTAACGTAGAACCACAATCTCCTCTAATTCATAATAAATAATTCATTCCCCTAGATAAAAGTCAAACGTCTAGAGGTAAATGATTGGATCTCTGAAACATAAAATACTGTATGTACACAGAGGAAGAGACAAACAAATAAGATATTGGTATTTTTTCACAACTCCCACAAATCCCATTACACACATATCCTTTGTAAGACTAATAGTATTCAAGGGGCCCGAAACAGGAAGAGCTGTGTCAAGAAGGAACAATTCCTGGCATTGATAGAAAGGAATTTTTATAAGACAAAAACAGAAAGAAATAGACATGTCACTATCGTTATCAATGAAGAATGATTATGTCCATTATACCTGGCATTTTATTAGTCAAAATAACTTAAACTGTCAGAATCTCAATAAAATAATTTTAAAACAACCACATTTCTACCAATACCTGGTAATGTATCTGTTTGTGATAAGGTTAGGTGTTTCTTTGAAGGGAATGATTTTAGCAATACAACATAAAAATCTTTTTTAAAAAGGAAAAATAGGAATATTTTACAAAAATCCTTTAGGATAATTTTGCTAAATGGCTCATCAATACATTAACAAGGTGAGTTTTTATGAAGGTCGCCAGTCCAATAATTGAATTATATTATTAAAATGACTTATCACATAAAAATAATTATTAAAACGATGTGCGTTCATTGAAGCTCAAAGATTTGATAAAAAAAAAAAGAACTTTCATTCCCCAGAATATCTACTTTTAACAAATAATTGCAAAAATGACCTTCAAATTTTCTTAATTTGTAAAAGTATCTGTACCAAAGACCATCTAATTTTTACAAAATACTATTTCTTACGAAAATTAGTCATACAGGAAATGTTTAGGAAATCCTTAAAATACCTATTTTATGGGATATGAGGTACTCTAGGTTACTAGGCCATGCTCGAAACAAAAAACTCAGTTTCTTCTGCTCTGTATCTTAACAATTTGGAATTTTTCTATTTGATCTGCATTTCCTTCACTACTTTACTTTCTCTTAAAGATAAGAATAATTTTTTGTTCTTTCTATGAATCCTATAAATAACTAATAAGGTAAAGTTGGTTCAATCACAACTCAGATATATGAAATTTTGGGGTTTTTTTGTTTGTTTTGGAAACTGTTTCTTTTCCATCAACCTTATTTCCATTTTGCTTAAGAATTTGTGAAGAACAGCTTAGACCCACTCATCGGTTGGTCCTACCCATTCAGTGGCCTGAGCAGTCGGGGCTGCAGACCAATCTTCAGAGGAAGCTGAGCACTTGGGGCTTCAGTAGGAAACTGGTTAGTAGGCACAGCAGGCACCTGCACGCCTTCAGACCAGTCTGCGACCTCAGGCTGAGCAGCAGTCAACTCGGGAGCTGGAGCAGTCCATTCACCCTGAAATTCCTCCTTGGTCACAGCCTTTACAGCAGCGGCCTGCTCTTCCTTTTCAACCTCTTCAGGGTCTCTGTAGAAGCAGAGATCAGGCATGACCTCCCATGGGTGCTCACGGGAAATGGTACCACACATGCGCAGAACTTCCCGGGCTGGCATCCACCACCTCAGACCCACGGATTGAACACCACTCTTGTTGCAAGGCATGGCAATGTCCGCATAGCACAGTCTGTGTTACACAAAGCAATGGTTGGCAGGTTAACATGTGACGCCTCTGTGAGAGGCTGGTGGACAGCCCTGGGAGAGGTAACCACCAGAAGTCTCCGCTCCCAGAAGGCTGCCTAGATCTGGTTAGTGAAGGTCCCAGGAGTGAAGTGGCCACCAATCGGAGTAGCTCCGGTGGCAGCAGCAAACTTCAGCACAGCTCGCTGGCCGGTATTCCTGGACGATACGACACTGACATCAGCTGGGTTTTCAATGGCAACAATGGCACGAGCTGCCAGCTTCTCCCAGATTCTTTTCAGATTTATGATGTAGAAGCTATCACTTTTCCGTTTGTAGATGTACTGTTCTATTTGGAAGTCAAGGCTGGTGCCACCTAAGTGGGTTCCTGATGCAAGGAATTTGAGGACATGCTCCTTTTTCATTTGCAGGACATCAAGGGCTCCAGACATTGAGAAAAATTCCCTTTAAGTTACGTGGGAACCAAGAAGAAGGCCATATGGGTCCCTCTCTGGGTAGCGCAGAAACTGAAGATTTCAATTAAGCAATTTTTAGGTAAATTTTTATCTTTATATAACTTAGAGAAAATTTGCAAATGCCACCAATTATTTGCTTTGTCAATCTCTCTCTTTCTCACACATTTTTTTCTGAACTATGTGACTGTAAGTTGCAGGCACTGTAACCATTTTAGTACAGTACTCAGTATTTCTATGTATTTTCCTAGGAACACGAACATTTGCTTAGAAAACCACAGTACAGCTAACCAAATCAGTTATTGTATCAATGTTAAAATGTCTATTACATAATTACAGTACAGATTCAAATGTCATTAATTTCCTTAAAAATGTCCTTTAAAGCTATTGATTTCCCCAGTCCAGAATCCCATTCAGGATCATGCATTGCATTGGTGATAATATCTCTTTAGAATCCTATCATCTGGAACAGTTCCTCAGTCTGTCTTTTAAGACTGATATCTTTAAAGAATACAGAGCAATTATTTTGTAGAATGTCCCTCAATGTAGTTTTGTCCGATGGTCTCACATGTTTAAATTCAGGCTACAAATTTTCTTTTTTAATAAATTTTATTGGGGAATATTGGGGGATAGTGTGTTTCTCCAGGGAGTTGTCCTTCAATCTAGTTGTGGAAGGCGCAGCTCAGCTCCAAGTACAGTCGCCATTTTCAATCTTTAGTTGCAGGGGGCGCAGCCCACCATCCCATGTGGGAATTGCACCAGCAACCTTGTTGTTGAGACCTCCTGCTGTAACCAACTGAGCCTTCCGGCCGCCCCTCAAGAAGCTCAGTGGCAGTTTGTTGTCTTCAGTCTAGTTTTGGAGGGCACAAATCACTGGTCCATGTGGGAATCGAACCGGCAACCCTGTTGTTCAGAGTTTGTGCTCTAAACAACTGAGCCACTGGGCTGCCCCAGGCTATACATTTTTTTGTAGGAATGTCACAAAGTAATGCCGGGTCCTTCTCACTGCATCATATCAGAAGCTATAAGAGGCTAGTAGGTTCTATTATCAGAGATGCTTACTTTGATCATTTGGTTAAGGGGTACCTGCCAAGTTTCTCTACTGATAAAGTTACTGTTTTTCTTTTTGTAACAAGTAAATATTTTGTAAGGAACTATCTTAAAACTGTGTAAATATTATACTTCTCATCAAATTTTCACCCAGTAGTTCTGGTGTGAAAGTACTATTTTAATTTTTCCAAAATGGTCAACTTCTGACTATAACAGTTCTACATTTGTATTTGCTATTTTAAGGAAAAACTTTTCCTCCTTCCCACTTAGTTATTTATTCATTCATTTACTTATAATTGTGTGGACCCATTGGTTCTTATTTTTCAATGGGCTATAATCTATAACTATCATTTATTTGGCCAGTGGACACTTCTCTAAACAAGTTCTCATTCCTTTTGACATGTCCTCATCATTCGTTGACTCCCTACTCTGTGAAACAACAGGTTCTAGGCTCCTCGTGTACTTTCCCTGATCTAATTCTTCCTAGGATCAGACATTTCTCTAAGGAGTTCTGGTTTCCTTTTAGTGAAGAATAGTTTAGAAACTAACATATGAGAAAGCTAGATGTATTCATTGTTATGAAAGATGTAATTACTTCTAGGCCCTCTTAGCAAACAAAGCTGGAATATACATACATACACACACATATGCATTTGTGTGCACATACATATGTATACATACAAATATACACATGTCTAAAAGAGAAATATATATATAAAAGTATATGCATGCATACACACGTATTTCTCCATCTTTATATAAATATTAAAAACCATGAGTTCATAAGCTCTAATTCAAATCTACCACCACGGGGTTCATTCTAGCCTTCTTTTCCATATATAAAACTCCATTCTCCAACAATGAAAAACCTGGCTCCCATTATCCTCCATACATTATCCGTTTGTTCAATCCTAGACTAGATAGAAAATAGTTTCAAAATTGCCAATTCATACCATTCCAAAAGAAACCCCAGCCTACAAACTAGGGTCCATTATCTGTTTATAACTGTTTTTATTTTGAGTTTGAAAGTACACTATGCTCAAAATTAAACTGATTCTCAAAAAACCTTTATGTAATGTGTTTTAAATTCTAACTTGCTAGATTTAGTCAATCAGACTTCAAATCTGTCATCCAACATATATGCTATCTTTCAAAGCTTTAACTGAATATTTAATCAATATGCAATGAAGGGGTCCAACCAAGCTATTAATAAAAATGTGACCAAGAATATTAGCAAATCAAATCTAACAATGTATAAAAAGAATTATACACCACAACCAGGTGAGATTTATCCCAAGTATGCAAGGCTGACTCAACATTATAAAATCATTTTATGGGGTGGCCGGATGACTCAGTTGGTTAGAGTGCGAGTTCTGAACAACAGCGTTGCTGGTTCAATTCCCACATGGGCCAGTGAGCTGCGCCCTCCACAACTAGATTGAAGGACAACAAGTTGGATCTGATGGGCCCTGGAGAAACACACTGCTCCTCAATATTCACCAATTAAAGAAAGAAAGAAAACAAAAAACCACTAAGATACTTTTTAAAAAATCATTTTATATACTCCATCACATTAAAAGGCTAAAAAAGAAAAATCACATGACCATATTGATAGATACAGAAAGACATCTGCCAAAATCCAACACTCATTCATGATAAAAATTCTCAGCAAACTAACAATAGAGGGGAATTTCCTCAACTTGATAAAGAACACCTACAAAAACCTACAGCTAACATCATACTTAATGGTGAGAAACTAGAAGCCTTCCTGAGAAGATGAAGAATATGACAAAGATGTCTCCTCTCACCATTCCTTTTTAACATCATATTGGAAACCTGAGGTAATGGAATAAGACAAGAAAAGGAAATAAAAGGTATATAGATTGGGAAGGAATAAACTGTCTTTGGTCACAGGTAACATGATCATTTATGTAAGACTTCTCTCAATGATCAAGTGGGCAATGGAACCAAACATGACTATGCTTGCTCTTTGTGTATAGCTTTTCACCCAGTTACTAACTTATCTACCTGAAGTAGCAAGCAAGCCAGATTTCTAAATCTTATCCAGAAACATGTCTCAAAAGACTAATATTTCCTTTTCCTATATCAGACAACATCTAAGCATGCCTTCTTAATTTAATTCTATATTCTAAAATGTAGTTTGTAAAAAAGATTGTGATTTGAACCAGAAAATATCTTCATTCATTCAACAAATATATTGAGAACCAAGGACATGATGGAGATAAGGCAGAGAATGAACCAAAGTCCCTACCTTCCTTGTGGTATATCTATTGGGGAGATTGTAAAAAATAACAAAGAAATAAATATATAATGTGATATAAAGAAAAATCAAGCAGAGTGAGAGGAAAAAAAAATGTTGGGGTTGGGGGTGGGTGAAAAGGAGGATGCTCTTTTAAATAAAGTAGTAAGAAAAGGCTTTGCTCATTAAGTTATATTTGAGCCAACAGATCGGAAGGTATTGAGCAGTGAGAGGGCCAGCCCAAGTAGACAGATGGAGGAGAGGATTCCAGGTCAAAGGATGAGAAAGTGCAAAGGTCTTGAGGCAGAACTATGTTCACTGTGTTAGAGGAATAGCAAGGAGATGCTGTGGCTACAGCATCCTAAGTAAATGAAATGAAATCAGAAATAAAGCCAAGTGCTTCGTGGGGTTTCATGGGCTATTGCAAGTACTTGGATTTCTGTTCTTAGTAAGATGAATGCCATTGGAGGGTTCTGAGCAGAGGAATGATGAGATTTATACTTTTAAAGGATCACTTTGGCTACTGTATTATAAACAGATCATAAAGCTGGAACCAGTTACAAGGCTATTAAACTAATCCAGGTGAGAGGTGATAGTGGCTTGGATCAGGGTGACAGCAGTGGAGGTAAGTCAAAGAGATGATCAATTTTTTATTTGTACCCCCAGCCCTAGGAGACACCACATCTAAAGCAGCAGTTACAAAAGAAATCACCAAATGAATACATTTTAAATAATGTAGTAATTTTCCAGGAGCTTTCCAAACTGGTAGGATTCTGGCTATATCTTAAGAGTGGAGCTAACAGGATTTTGTTAATGAGTTGGATGTGCAGAGAGGAAGTGAAGAATGAGAGATGACCTTAAGGATACTCGCCTGAGCAATCACAAGAATGGAGTCACCACTTAACAAGATGCAGAAAACAGAACGTGGGATAGGTAGATGGGGTCAAATCAAGAGTTTGGTTGTTAACTCTGATAAAATGTAAAAGTTTATGCATGATATAGTTATACATCTAACTTTTGAAAATGGCTAGCTCCAACTCTAGTACACGTTACATTCATCATTAAATAGTCCTAATCTCCAAGTTTGAATGCAGTAGTATCTCCTCCCTCTGAATCACCCTTTTTCACTTCTTACAGCATTTATTACCTTTATGTACTATAACTAATGGTATATGTCCCTCAGAACTTAGGCCCCTTGAGAGTAGAGTTCATGCTCTATAGTAGAAAGGACCATCATTTATTGAGCACACTTACTAATTAGCTAATTTAATCCTATTATCACTTGTATTTTTTTTTAAAAAGATTTTATTGGGGAAGGGGAATAGGACTTTATTGGGGGAAACAGTGTGTACTTCCAGGACTTTTTTCCAAGTCAAGTTGTTGTCCTTTCAATCTTAGTTGTGGAGGGTGCCGTTCAGCTTCAAGTTGTTGTCTTTTCAGTCTTAGTTGTGGAGGGCGCAGCTCAGCTCCAAGTCCAGTTGCCGTTGGTAGTTGCAGGGGGCGCAGCCCACCATCCCTTGCGGGAGTCAAACTGCCTGCAACCTTGTGGTTGAGAGGAAGGGCTCCAACCAACTGAGCCATCTGGGAGCTCAGCGGCAGCTCAGCTCAAGGTGCCTTGTTCAATCTTAGTTGCAGGGGGCAGAGCCCACCATCCCTTGCGGGACTCAAAGAGTTGAACCGGCAACCTTGTGGTTGAGAGTCCACTGGCTCATGTGGGAATCGAACTGGTAGCTTTCGGAGTTAGGAGCATGGAGCTCCAACCGCCTGAGCAACCGGGCTGGCCCTCCTATTATCACTTCTAGTATTAGTATTTAACACGAGAAAATTCAGGTTCAGAGATATTAAGTAACTGATGTAAAATTACACAGCTCATAAATAGGCTGACATTTAAACTCAGGTTTGTCCAAATCTAAAGCCAATGTTCCATGTTGTCTTTAATCAACCTCAGTACCTAATTTAAAGCCTTGCCTACAAAAGGCACCTACTATATTTGTATTGGATAAATAACTACATAAAAAAGTAACTCTGTCTTTGGACAGAAAGTGAATTGTAGTCAGACCAATGATCAGATCAGAATCGGAAGAAACAGGAAAAAAGGATATGAAAATCCTTAATAAGGCTTACAAAGCTTGGCAGAATTTAGCCCAGGCCTATCAGGCCATCCATACCGGCCTTCTTAGATGCCTTAAACCAGCCATGTTTCGTTTTACCGTAAGGTCCCTAATCCATAGTTCTGATAACCTTTACTTTTTCCTAAATTAATTCCATTCATCCTTCAGAGCTCTGCTCAAAATCACTTCCTCAAAGTGGCTGCCCTTGACCACCTCCTCTCACTTGAACTAAATCTCTATAAGCTCCTAATACCCTGTACTTCTCCTTTATTTGTTTATCACAATGTAAGTCAATGTGTACTTAATACCTCTCTTCCCCACAAGAATATAAGCTGCATGAGGGCAGGGTCTTTATATGTTTAGTTCACTGCAATGATCAATATATGCTTAATATTGTTTATAATATTGCTTATTATAAATTATCAATCATATTATTAACAAATGATTCAATAAGTACAGATATCTATTAGAAATCATTACAGAGTAGATTGTATCAGACCAATTCTCCTGGCAAGAAAATCTGGATTTAAAAACAAACAAACAAAAAAACAATGCTGCCAGCCTATGAGAAGCCAAAATACCAGAGAAAAAGGAAATGTAGAATTAAGCCTTACATTCTCCACAACATTTTCCTTCCCAAGGCAACTAGTTTCAGATTCGAGCTTTTGACAATCTCACAGGGCTACAGAGACAGAAATTAAGAGTTCAGGGCTTATTAAGACAGGCAGGATCTGAGGGGCTAAGATTCCAGAGAAAAGGCAACCTCAGAAAAGTGAATCTGGACATCATGTCTTGCTTTGCCTTGAGGGTATTTACTGAATCCTAACCTGGATGGGGACAAGAGGTCAAAACCAAGCAAAGTGCCTATTGTAAAGCAAAACAGGTAAGCAGAACTTTTGGTAGCCTCACGGTACTAAGAAAAGAAAAACTCAGGGCCTGCCAAGAAGGGGCCCTGGCAAACACCCCAGGATTCCATTTGATACCTCTGAAAGACAACACTCTTGCAGTAAGGGGAAACTGGATTTAAATCAGACCTTAAGAAGCCTAAAACAAAGACTCAAGTCATCTCAATGCTGTATTGGATCAAGGTCATCTGCTCTTACTTTTAACTACCACCAGAAGAAAATTAAATCCTCTCTAGAGAACAATATCATCATCAAGAGCCTCTATAATTTCTTATGCACAATGTCTGACATTGATTTTTTTTAATTACCAGGAATGCTATGAGACAAGAGCAAATGATTGAAAGCAAAGAGAAAAAGCAGACGACAGAAAAAGACCAAAAGGGGATCCAGATATTGTAATTATCAGACACAGACTTTAAAATAGCTGTGATTAATATGTTCAGGAAACTAGATGACAAGGTGAGAATTTCACCAGGGAACTGGAATCTATAAAAACAAGTAAAACAGTAAGTAAATTGAAATTCTATAATTAAAAAATATACAATATAAAATTAATAGTAAAACAGATGCTTGTAACAGCAGATTGGACACTAAATGAACTAGAAAATAGTTCCACAGATATTATCCAGATAAGAACAGGAAAAAAAATGAAAAATACAGAAAAATGCATAAGATATAAGATATGCAGAGAAAGATCTAACATACAGATATCTAGAATCCCAGAAGGAAGTGAGTAAAAGAGTGGAGTAGAAGCAGTATCAGAAGAAATATTCTAAACCTAACAAAAGACATCAAGCGACAGATTCTAGAGGGTGTACGTAACTCAAGCATCTTAAATACAAAGAAAAACACTTAGAAGCATTATTGAAAGCTGATGAAAACCAAACATATTGCTTCTCTAACAAAAACAATGGAGTGAAAAGACAATGGGACGATGAAAGAAAATAAATGACAACCTGGAGTTCTATGCCCAATGAAGATACCCTCCAAAAATGAAGACAAAATAAAAAGTGCTTTCAGACAGAAAATAACATTCACTACCAGTAAACTCAGACTAAAAGAAAGGAATTATCTGTGAAGAAAGAAAATAGTCTCAGATGGAAGCATGGTAACACAAGAAAGAATCAAAACCACTACAAAGAGGAAATCTGTGAGTAAAATTAAATAACTAAAATAATAAAATTAAAACAAAGAATAAAGGAAATAAAAGGGGAATGTTAAGCAGAATGAAAGGATGTAAGGTTGCATCATCCAGAAAATAACAGCAGTAGACTGTGAACAATAATGGCCATAACTTCATATCTTAAGCACATTCCTTTATGTGACTTTGCTACTCCTCTTATCAAAAGGTGGAATCTATTTACCGATCTTTTGAACTTGGGCTTGACCATGTGACTTGTTTTGGCCAAAAGGACATTAGAAAAAGACTAGAAAAAGAGCTTGCACATTGGAATTTGTCCTTTCTTGCTACTCTTGGAACTTTGAGACATCAGGTCAATGAATCTGCCTGCTGCAAAGGCCACGTGGAAAACACACTTCCCACCACTATCCTGGCCAAAAGCCTGCCAACCAACAAACATATAAGTAAGGCCATTCTATACCATTTGGCCCCAGTCAAACCACCAACAGACCACAGAGATACATACAGCCAAGCCAAATGCCCACTCACAGACTCGTGAGCTAGTGATTTATTTTAAGCCACTATGCTAAAAACTAACAGACACAGAACTACGTATAAGTACATCAGTGGGTCTCAAACAAAGCTGACACTGCTTCTCAGTGGACACATGGCAATGTCTGGAGACACTTTCGCTTGTCACAACTGGGTGGATGCTACTGGCATCTAGTGGGTAGAGATCAGAGTTGCTGCTAAACATCCTACAAGGCGTCTACAACAAAAAATCCAGCCCCAAATGTCAACAGTACCAAGGTTGGGAAACCCTGAAGTAAAGCATGACAAAATGAGGCAACCTTTAGAACAATCCTACCCAACAGAACTTTCTGCATAATGAAAATGTTCCGTATCTGTGCTACCCACTACACATTTGGCTAATGAGCACTCGGAATGTGGCTAGTTTGATAGAGGAACTATAGTTCTTATTTTATTCAGTTTTAACTTTTAATTTAAACAGCCACATATGGCTAGTGGCTTTTGTATTGGACGGCACAGGTCTCAAACTTAGATGTCGTGAATGCAGAGTAATGAAAATTAGGTTGGCTAATAGTGAAAACAATGAGTTTGATAAAGTTAAGGCCCACTGTCACTTGCTACAAATAAATATTCCAAACATTCTTCACTTCAATATCAATAAATTCTGAAATGTACTATATTGATAAAATAAACTGAAAAAGATTTAATAAATTTACCATGTTCTGCAATAAAAACAATTATTCATGAAATGCGGGCTGACAACCATTAACTAGAGGGCTTTTCTAGATTATGAGCATGAAAGTCCTAGGAATTTCCTTTGCTACTAACTGTTGAATTTTAGCGGCCTTCAAATTGTACCAAATGAATAGCTTTTAATCAAATCATTTCAGGTAATTAAATATTCATTTACTATATTACTTACTCCTCCTGCCGCAGTTCACTACCCTTTCTTACCCTCTTCTCTACCCCCATCCCATCTACTACAAGAGAAGGAGGAAGTTGGTCCCATGCTGGTACAAATCCACAGATTTTTTTTTTTAACTTGTCAGCATTAAGTAGGTCAGTTTTCCGCTCTAGTGGGAGTTTTGGCAATAGGTTTTCTTACTAGAATACAGTGGCTAGTCTGCCTGGTAAGTACATACTACAAAGTGAAAACAAGACTGAATAACTCTCCTAAAAGAAGAACAGGCTGCCTGATCTCTAGAAGAAAATCCCTGAATCTTAAATGAATACTACCAGGAAATTCTGACCGAAAACAAAATGAAACAGAAATAAAGAAAATTCCAATTCAAAATTTGTTCTATATAGTGAAATCTAAAGATTTTAAAGGCCTTCAGTATCTAGCAACCCACAAAGATTTTGTAGGGACTCTGATTATGTGCTCAACCCAGTTCTAATCACAAAGATTATAAATTTTAAAAAGGGTAATACAGGACACTCAATCCATCAGATGTTTTGTTAAGAATACTAATGGAAGAAACCTTACCACTACAATGAAAATGCTGGAAAAACTTTTCCTTGTAAGATAGAACTTCCTTGTGAGAAAATCTTTTTTTAAGTTGGAAATAACTTAAAACTTTTAATGATTGTATTACAGCAGAAAGTAAGTTTGGTAGAAGTTTATTAGAATAAATGACATACATAATTAGGTTATTCTTATTTCTTTAAAATATCAGTATTATCTCTCTACTGTGGGTCTGAGACCTCAGTTTTACATTTTTTATAATCTGTACATCAAATATTAAAGAAGAAACTTGACAGGTACACATTCAATCAGTTAATTTATTTCATATCAGTTCAAAAGTTCCTGCAGGGTCAAGATTAATAATCCCTATTAAGAACAGTGGTTCAGGGCTGGCCGGGTGGCTCAGGGGTGGTTGGAGCGCCGTGCTCCTAACACCAAGGTCACCAGTTTAATTCCCACATGGGTCAGTGAGCTACGCCTCTACAGCTAAGATTGTGAACAATGGCTCTCCCTGTAGCGGGGCTGCAGTGAGCAGCTGGAGGTTGGCGTGAGCCGCAGTGGACTGCCGCAGGCTGCTTTGCTGCTGTGGGCTACCGTGTGCTGCCAGGAGCGGCTGGTGGCCAGCGTGAGCTGCTGTGAGCAGTTGACCGATGACCGGTGACCGACTACCTCAGCGGGGGGTGGGGGGAGCGCAAGGCTCATAAACCAGCATGGGCCAGGGAGCTGTGTCCTACACAACTAGACTGAGAAACAAAGGTTTCAACAGGAGTGGGGAGGGGAGGCGGAAGAAAGGGGGGGGGGGAGGAACAATGGTTCAAGAAAATTCCAAAATTTTGATAAATCCTAGAAGACAAAAATATAAATCTTACAAGACAGATCACTATTTGATGTAACTATCGAACACACATAAGTTCACTAGGAATAAATTACATGAAAAGAGAATTCATTGTGACCAACATTCACATTTCTATAAGCTGACATTCACTTTACCATACTGCACTCACTGTTTAGAAGCAAAATATTTAGAAATTCATAAAATTCCCGATAAAATATGAATTCCTGAAAAAAGCCAGAAACTCACTAACATTCATATTAAGAACTTCTGAAAGAAATGAAATGTACTGCTAGACCTTTTATTTTCTTGAAGAAAAGGAGGTTCTCTCAGTCAAGAAGCTAGCCACTCTCTTCTCCTCTGCCAGATGTCAAAAGTAGATCAAATCAAATTTAAATGAGTAAATAATTTTATCTCTGAAGGTCAAAATACACAATAGCTATGTTTTAGGTTGGTGCAAAAGTAACTGCGGTTTGAAAAGTTAAAAATAACTGCAAAAACCGCAATTACTTTTGCACCAACTGAATAGAAAAAAATTCCCATTATCGTAACGAGTTAACACATTCTCATCTTTTAGTATATTGTTTTTGAATACACTTACTCCTTGACAAAATGTCATAAAGTTAGCTGAATGTCATAAATAACTAAGATAGAGATCATTTTCAACACCAACAAAAACCACCAAAAGATACGAGACAGTAATTAATCTATTTTGAAATTTCATTTATACATAAAGCAATTGAAGATAACAAGGTAGTTAATTTGCTACATGGCCCATCTAACTTCTATTCATTCCTTCAATTCTAACTTTAGATCCCAGAATTCGAACAGTACCCAAGATGACTGGGATATTTTTGTGAACCCTGGAATCATTCTGGAGCTAGTAAGCTAATAACAGCTCACTAACAAAACTACTGGGGTGGGGTATGCGGATATGTATCCAAAAATCCGCTCCATCCTTGAGACCAATAATCACCTTAAGAGAACTCTCTCTACCTATGGATGAAAAAAAGCTTCCTCAGAGACAAAAACCCAATGAACTAACAATATTTCTATTCTCTAATTATTTCCTTTTTTAAAAAAAATTTTATTGGGGAATATTGGGGAACAGTACGTTTCTCCAGGCCCATCAGCTCCAAGTCCTTGTCCTTCGATCTAGTTGTGGAGGGCGCAGCTCAACTCTGAGTCCAGTCGCCATTTTCAATCTTAGTTGCAGGGGGCGCAGCCCCCCATCCCATGAGGGAATTGAACCAGCTACCTTATTGAGAATTTGCGCTCTAACCAACCGAGACATCCGGCCGCCCTAATATTTCCATTCCTGCTTGTATCTTCCTATGTCACAGGATTATCTACGAAGACACAGTTCTTTTAGCTCTAATACTATCGTTTCTATAATTTTCTCTTTCATTATCTGCATTGTCCTAGCCATCTCAGAATCTACTCTTCTGTTCATTTAAAATTCCACCCTAATCTCTGCCATTAACTTGTTTGGAACAGGGAGTGAAATTCCAAGGTATGTTTGTTTTTTTAAAAGACTGATTTTTAAAAGACAGTTTTTGGCAAAACCTGGCAGACGGTTTAATGTTACATACTCATATATACTTTTTGTTCTATTGTTCTTTTGCTCTGTACACCGTAGCTCCAATAGGGATGTTATATAGTAATATTATAGAATACTGGACTTACCACCTGTGCTAAAAACGTGACTGCCACTTTCAAACCATATGACTTTAAATAAGTCATATAATGTCTCTCGCCTCCATTTTATACATGCCTTCTCTCTTAATAAGGTGGGGAAATAAAGCTAATACTATTCTTATGTCACTGGTAGGGAAATACGTGCATGATGAAAACAACTTTAAAATCATATGTTTAATAGTCACTATTTAAGACGGGACCATAACGTTAATCTCCTGATTTCTACTGGTATTCTTTCTGCTCTGATACACTACCTTAAACTACATTATCAGAGACATACTGCTTATGTGTATCACCTTACTCCATAGGCTTACATGCCAAAAGACCACCAGAAATTAACATGTTTTATCTACTTATCAACAAAAATGAAAAACAAATGTACCAAAAACCCTTATAACATAACCCATGTTATAAAGACATAACATGTAAAGAGCATTTTAAAAACAAACAGAAAAAGGACAAAAGACAATGAAAGATCACAAAGTAAGAAGTATAAAAACATAATGAAAATATTTGGTCCAGCAATTATTTCTAGGAACTATACTATGGGCATAATGTAAGTATAGGAAGATGAACATTAAAAATGTTCACTGTAGCACCGTTTATGCTAGAAAAAAATTGTAAACAAATATAAAAAGTAGGGACCAGTTGAATAAATTATGGTACATCTAAACTGTGGCATATAATGTAGCTCTTAAAATTATGAAATGCTAAGACAAGCCCATCATTTGAGAACACATTAGACTACTGGGATAGAGGGCAAAGGTAGTTTGAAAAAAACATTCTAAAGTTATCATTGCTTTGATTTGCTTTTAGAAACAGTAATTAATCTATTTGGAAATTTCATTAAACATGAAAGCAGAATGAGTTTTGTGTTTATCAAAGGAATTTTTAAAATGCTATCTACTTAAACATCAAAGATCACATCCGTCTTTGAAGCCTTCCCCAATCCTCCAAAGCAAGTCAGATGTTCCCTCCACTGGTTCCCAAAATCACTCTTCAGATAGCTGTGTTGTAGTGGTCATTATCCTTTACTGTCTTCTTTATAAGATTGAGTTCCTTGAGGACAGAAACTAGATCTTAAGCATTTTTGTACTTCTGATATTTAGTCCCAGCCCACAGTAGGCCCTCTATAAAATACTTGTTGAATGGCTACATTCAAATTCCACTTTTCTGCTTATCAGATACGATACCTGAGGCAAATTTTTAAACTTTTTTCAGCAACAATGCGGACACAAACCCATGACTTATTTCATAGCAGTGTGTGGGGTTAAAGCACCATGTACAAAAGTATTTGGCATAACTGGTATATTGAGTGCACCAAAAAATGCTACTTTGCTGTCCTTTTTCTCCCGATGACAGTGTATCATAAAAAAATTAGAGAAACTCATCTCCTTAAAGAGAACTGAAATGCTTGAAATGAACTGCACAGACAATAATCTTGCAGAAATTTAAATTAAAAAAAATAATTTCTTATTATCAATAAATTTTTCAACACATATTTTTGGAGGGCCTATGATGTTCAAAGAAGATAAATCCTATGTTGTATATTTATATTGAGTACACAACGTACCATAATTAGGGTAGAATCTATGATATGTCCAGGCCTCAATTATTATAGATTCTGCCATAAACATTTTATAACATAGAGGGGATGTACACATGAAAAAAAACTACGTGCATCAAAGGATGAACAGCATTGCAAATTTTCAATGTAACATATATGTAAAATAAAATTTTAAGTTACTGAAACAAAAAACAACAAAAACAAAATTTCCAGTTATGCCTGTTAAGGATCATAATAAAATTACCATTTCTAATGGTGACGATTCCTTCTCTCTTTTGTTTCAGCAGCTGTGAGCACCGATGATATAGACCAGTGGTTCTCAAGCTTTAGCATACATCAGAATCCTTGGAAGGGTTGTTAAGGCACAGATTGCTGGGTCCTGCCTGGAAGGGTTCTGATGCAGTAGGTCAGGGAAGAGGCCCCAGAATTCATATCGCTAACAAGTTCTCAGATGATGCTAATACTGGTCTAGAGACATTTATATAGGTAATTTGGCAATCAAGTCCAGTCTTCCCCAGGAGTTTTTTTTTTTTTTTCCTGACACTATGGGGAAGATTACCTCTTTTTCTCAGAGACTGCAAATTCAAAACCAAAATAAACTGGAGTTGCTTGCAGCCATCTTCCCTGAAAGCTACCTGTTTTAGAAGACAGAGGCAAAGGAAAACAGCTGAGAAATAAGGAATAAAACTGAGAGCCCCTGACATCCTTTGAGCCCCTCAATTTCTGCTAAATCAGATTTGACTCTGGATTATTCAATTACTTGAGCCAATAACTCCCCTCCCCCTTAAGATAGGTTTCTGTGCCCTGCAACTATTAGAGTCCTAGCTAAAACTGTGGAGTAGAAGAGATGAAGGCGCGAGGCTCTAATAACAGAGACATCCGTGATAATACTAATTGAGAGTGAAACAGCAAACTTTTAGATGAGAACATTTTAGCTATAACCTGTAGTCTGAAAGAAGTTACTTGGAAACTAACTTTCTGGCTAGAATTTGTGACCAAACCCTTTTCACAAATAAGCTTCAATGGGTACTGCAGGAAATTAGAGACTTGTGCCGTAATCAATATCTAACCTCACTTAACTTGATTAGCTGTAGTTTACAGTGAGCACAGATCTCTGTCTTGTCACCCAGTGTCATAAAATTTATCCAACCTATAATATCAATAATTGAAATGTATGATTTATCCCTCCAGTCATTTATTAAGTCTCTATTACATAAAGATACCCTGATTCATATGTCCAGCAGATAGAAGTTCACGAGAGAGAGAACCAGATTTAGGAGCCATCTGCACTGAGATGACAGCAGAAGCCAGGAAACTGCAGTCTGCCAAGGAGATGACGTTCTGAAAAGATCCTTAACCTGATTCACAGATGAGCTTCAGGGGAGACTAGAAAGTTCCAAAACTGCAAATAAAGTTAAACAGACATGTGTGTTCTTCTGGTAAGAGGGGTCATTACTTATGTCAGATTCTAAAAGGAAGGCAAGACCCCAAAAAGGGTTAAGAATTACTGGTATAAGGAGAGGAAATATCAAAGATGAGACCTATGAAGAACACTTATATTAAGAAGATTAAAAGGAATCTATCAATTACTCGGTGCTTATGAGAAATGTGCTATGCACGTTACATATCATATTGCATTTAATCCTGGTAACAATCTGCTGAGACGAGTATTGGTAACTCAATTTTGCAGATAAGAAAACTGAGGCACAAAAAAATTAGGTAACATTTTACTAACCATTGTCACCCCAATAAATTTAATTTAAAAAAGAAAATTTAAAAAAAGGAATTAGATGACATGACTACGGTTAAACAGCTAACCAAGCAACCATACTGTAGTGAAGGTAGATAAAACATCAAAGAATAAGAGGGCTATCATTTCAACTCCAATGTTCATCATTTCTTTCAGAGAAGCATCTCTGAGATCTAGTTGTTCAGGTCAAGACCACAAACTTTGGAGATTATCAAGAAGAACAAATTATTGAATGCTTAATTAAGGGAATCAATTATAAAATAATCAAATTATTTCCATGGTTGTATAAATCTGGAAGTTTGGCAATTTGGCAGACTCTATTAATGCCATCATAAAATTAATAGTTTTTTACAAAATCATTTAAAGATGAAGATTGGGATAAGGGCCAATTTTAGTGTTTACAACTGCTTTTTAATAAAAGCTCAAAATGAGAAACACTAGTGCCAACAATTAGGGCCAATCAAATATGGCAAATATGCCTAAATTATCCTTCTTTTCTGCAATACTTGTAAGTTCTGGCTCCTAAATTAATAAAAGTCTCTAAATAAAGCACTTCCAGCTTACTGTCTAAATGAGACAAGAAGAGTCACAAGTTCTTGCTGGGATCTTTTTCCCCCTTCTAACAGCTTGGCACCATTAGCAGCGACTTTCACAGCAAGTAGGTCTTCATCTGTTTTAAGGTGGTGTTTCAGAATGACGTAACACGCCAGGGGTAAGAAAAGAGGCGTGGTCTAATCATTCACATGGGGATTAAAGGTAGGCACTCACAGGCATAGCCACACATGACGCTAGATGTGTTCTGCAGACGAGGCACAGGTTTTTTTTCGTTTCAACTGTCCTTTTTGTTAAAAGGGTGAATAACAGTAAAATACTATTGAAGACAATGCAAGTGAATTGACACAGACACAGCTAAAAGAGAAGATCTGTAACATAGGTGTCTTTCTCTAGCTGGAAAGAGAACCTAAAATAAAATTGATGTAGACTTCAGGTGAGAATGGAAACTAGTACAGCTTTTTAGAACACAGTTTGGCAATATGCACCTAAAGACTTTTAAATGAACATATACCCAGGAATTTATCATACAGAAATCATCAAACTAATCAGATAATTTATGGAACATCTATACCAGTGGTTCTCAAGCTTTAACGTGCATTAGAATCACCTAAAGAGCTTGAAAGACCACAGATGGCTGGGCCCCAACAGAAGAGTTTCTAATTTTGTAGATTTGAGTGGAGGCCAAGAATTTGCATTTCTAACAAATTCCCAGCCAACATTAATACTGCTGGTCCAAGGACCACACTGAGAACCACTGATCTATACAATAAACTTCTATGAAAAAAAGCAGATCTACATTTGTTGATATAATGTATATATGCAGTAGTGTGCTGATAAACTGGCTCTGGGTGGAACTGGGAATGGAGAGGGAAGCCCTGATTTGTGGCATTTGCCAATTTCCATGGCGTAACTACTGCCACCAGAGCTAATATCAAATTACCAATGATTTGGGCTTTCATAATTCCTTCATTATTGGCTCTTCTGAGCTAGTGCATACCACCTAGAAAAGCATCTAAAAGTATATAAGGTAAAATGGCAATAGCAGCTACCTTTGAGTAGAAGAACTATGGGAACTTTTTCTTTATGGTTTTCTATATTTTAATTGCTTTACAATGAACTTTCTTATTTTTATAATAAAAAGTTATTAACATTTTGAAAAATAAAATGAAGTCATCAATTTAGATTAGAACTCATTATAGTTGCAATTTAGTAGCCCCTCTATCAGAGGGGCAGTGATATTTAAATGCAAGTTTAAGTTCACTCTTGCACTATCCTATGTTAACCTGGCCTTGCCAAAGTGAAAAAGAGAGAGAGAGAGAGAGAGAGAGAGAGAGGCGCCTAACTGGGAAATCTTTGTATTCCAGCCCTGGAACATGAAGGGCTAAATGTCATCTTTATAAAATGAAGCATAATACCTGTCCTAGAATCCAAGCAGAAAATAGACAGAGACCACCTGCAACTTGCTATACACCCAGTTTCACAAAGGGAACAAGAGCATAAATCCTCTAGCGCTGCCTCATCAAAACGCAGGCTTGATTAACAGTTCACCAAAGTATTGTTAATGACAGAAAAACCAGTAACAGCATACGTGTCCCATAATAGAAGAATAAATAAAACCATCAAATGGAATGATATGCGCCCATTATAAGGTGACATAAGAAATGAAAAGTTACGAAATTGTGTATATGAATGATCCTACTAATAAACAAAAATACACACTTGTTTATGTGTATATGAATTTTGTATGTGTATGAATACTCATATTTAAAGACCAGAAAGATATAGCCCAAGTTAACAGCAATTATCTCTGGATTGAGGATATTACAGATAATCTTTTTATATTTGCCTATTTATATTTTCAAAAGTATCTACAATAAATACATATTATTTGAGTAATTTTTTAGTCAATATGCAGGGGAAACCTAAATGGTATCAAGTAAATAAAGAGTTTCCAACTTCACTCTCAATCAGACATGTCAATTAAAACAACATACTACTTTATATCCATCAGTTTGACAAGACTAAACAAATGGATAAGACTAAATGCTGGTGAGAATTTAAGAAGTGGGAACCCTAATAGACTGCCAGTGGGAGCATAAACTGGGCAATCATTCTGGAAAATAGTCTGGCAATATTTAGTGAAGTGAAGTATGTGTATGGACCACAAGTCAGCAATTCCTTTCCTTAGCATATGCTACAGAGACACCTTTGCACAAGTCAATAGGGGATAGGTATATGGAAGTTTATAGCAGTACTATTTGTGTTAAGTTTCCAAGCCACACCCAGAAACCCACTATTAGTGAAATGCATAAATAAAATGTAGAAATACATATACAGTGGAATATTATGACAGTCAGTAGTTATAAACTAGCTTTATACTTATGTTTAAATCTTAAAACAGTGTTGAGCCAAAAGAATTCAGTGAGATTCACAGCACAATATCATCATACCAAGGTCCCCAAATTCAAGTCAAGTCTGACCTTGCATAACCAAAAAAAGCTCACCTTCACAACTGATTTTAAAAATATTTTGTTTCCCATAGTAACTGTTTAATTTCTTTCTGTAGCTAACAATTTTTTTGAACAGATGAAAAATTTCACTATTAATCAATATCCCTTTTATCACAAATAAAGTAAACCTCACATAAATTTCTCAAGCAAATTCAATGACTGATTCCCTACCTATTATATAAATCCCGAAATACAGAAATAACAACTGAAAACAGCAGGAACAGATGCTTTTTACTGAAAGTTTACATGGCACTACACTATACATAGGTATAATCTCTACTCCTAACAATCCTGACACACAAACATAGCAATTAATAAACTATCTCAGAGAGATTAATTGATTTGCCCAAGACCATATACATCTAGTAGTGTGAAGTGGAACCAGGAATCAAATCAAGTCTGTCCATTATCAAGTTCATGCTCTTCCATTCAATGTCCACCCACCAAAACAATTATAATATCTCCTACTGTAGCACCTCCAAAGTAGCAGGCACTGTATTAGGTACTTTACATAAATTATCTCCTTCACACTTTACAATTACCCTAAAAGTCAGGTACTATTAACCCATTTCACAGATGAGAAAACAGAAGCTTATAAATCCAATAATTTGCCCAAGGTCCCAACATTCAAGCCAAGTTTCATCTTGCATAGCCAAAAGCTCGCCTTCACAACTAAATTTCAAGTTCCTTTTGTTTCCCACAGTATCTAGTAAGAGATTACTATGTAATTGTAAAGCAATGTGCTGAACATCACAGGGAAGTAAAATGAATATATTTTGAAGTAAAATTAATGCAATCATATAATTGTGACAGATACTGTTAACTTGCTACCCAAAAAGGCATTCCCAAGTCCTCCCTCCCTCCTTGCCTCTCACTATAGAGGCCAAAAGGCTAACGACAGTTCAAGGTGACCATATAATCCAACTTTGGCCCATGAGACATTAGAAGTGACTTGTTAGAAGCTCTACAAGGAAAGCGTTTGCTTGGTCTGAACCCTTTGCCTTACTCCTTCAGTGTGGGTAAAAGCTGGAGCTGCAGCAGATATCTTAGGACCATTTGGGGCCAAGCAAATCACAAAGCTACCGGCCCTAACACTGCTGAGCCATAATAACAACGCTGAAGCAACATGAGCAACCGCCTACTTCCAGACTTATGTAAGAGAAACAAACCTCTCTTTGTTTAAGCCTTTCAGTCAGGTTTTCAATTACTTATAGTTGGATACAATCCTCATACATCACCATATCAGAAACTCTAGCACAACATTAACTGTGAGTAATTTCCTAATAATCAAAAAGCAAAGTTACATGCTACTTCTAAATTAGTCTGACAGTTATACTCTCGTGATAAGGACTATTCTAATGAGTATCTGCTCAGAGAGCTGTAGGAAGTCTGAGGGAAGACTGAGCTGAGGGAAGAATGAGAGAACAAGAACATAAAATAGAATCAGGCAACTCCCTGGGCTCTGAATTGCACATATAGTAAGAGCCCAGAGTCTCAAATAATCACCAAGGGTGTATCATCAGGAAGGCCATCTCCTTGAACAATAGCTTAAGCTTTCAAGAGTCGATAACATACTTCAAAACAAACCCTAGAACATTAAGATACTGTCCAAAAATTTTAGATTGTTAACATTCTTACATATGATAATGGCACTGAAATTATATACAAAAAATTTGCTTTTATTAAATAAATGTCTATTAAAGTATAACATCCTTTTTCTTAGAAGATGCATGCTTAAGTATTTAGGAGTGAAGTATCATAAAGTCTGCAACTTTCAAGTGGTTCATAAAAAAATATGTTAGAAATATATAAAGCAAGTGTGTCAAAATATTTAAGTTACTGAATTATCAGTGGGAGATATACAGACATTCAATGTGCTACTCTTTCAACATTCTTGTTGAAACAACATTTCATAATAAAAGTTGACATTAATGTTAATTTCCTGGTTTGGGTGTTATGCTATAACTATGTAAGATTTAACCATTGGGGGATACTGGGTGAAGGGAACACAGTCCCTGTCCTCTTTTCACAACTTCCTGTAAAGCTAAAATGATATCAAATAACATGTTAAAACAAAAATGTTGGGAAGACTTCCAGTTTAGTAACAGAGCAAACACATACCTCTCATTATTTTCCACTGCACTATAAAACCTACACAGAATGCATGAACACTCTGCATTTGAAGACTCTGAAAAAGTAATTATAGGTGGAACCAGGAAGAGCACCATAATTCAAAGTATCACCAAACTTGCTGTGAGTTTACCATTTTTTCCCTCTAGTATCCCTTCAGCCTGATTTAAGCACAACCCAAAACCCAGAAGTGAGCATTATGGTGCAGGAAGAGAAAGACACAGGAGAAATCCTCTAGCTCTGGCTCGAGGCCAAAAAAGGGAATTCCTAAAGTTCAGAAAGTAGGGGAAATCCCTATTTTGGGTAGAGGAGGTCTGACAATTAAGCTCGCGAACTTGTTGCAATGATGTTGCTAACCTATTTTTTATATCAGAGGGATTATTCATTATGAATTTGTACCAACTGGACAAACAGTTAACCAAGTTTACTATTTGGAAATGCTGAAAAGGCTGCGTGAGAAAGTTAGACGACCTGAGCTTTTCGCCAACAATTCATGGCTCTTGCATCACGATAATGCACCAGCTCACACGGCACTGTCTGTGGGGGAGTTTTTAGCCAATAAACAAATAACTATTGGAACACCCTCCCTACTCACCTGATCTGGCCCCCAATGACTTCTTTCTTTACCCAAAGATAAAGGAAATACTGAAAGGAAGACACTTTGATGACATTCAGGACATCACGTGTAATACGACGACAGCTCTGATGGCCGTTCCAGAAAAAGAGTTCCAAAATTGCTTTGAAAGGTGTACTAGGCACTGGTGTCAGTGCATAGCTTCCCAAGGGGAGTACTTTGAAGGTCACAGTAGTGATATTCATCAATCAGGTATGGAGCACTTTTTCCAGGATGAGTCCATGAACTTAATTGTCAGACCGCATATTTTCACTTTCCTTTCTCTCCAGACTCTCATGTCCCAGTCCCCAGTTGGGTGTAGCAGCAGCAGCAGCAGCAGTAGCAAGAGTGACTGGGAACTGAACAGCTCCAGGAGTGAAAGTTCTGAGGAGAACCTTCATCTCCATTCAATGGAGCCCTGCCTCCACGTGGGCAGGCCAAATGCCACTGTTTTTTTTCCTTCCCCTCTGTCCTCAGGAAAGTCATAAAACTGTTTATGAACTCCTGAGCTCCTCCTCAACCTATGTAGGTATGGATCCGATGATAAGTAACGTAATAAGAATTTTGAAAACTGATATAATGGGTAGACCTCCACCCAGATCCCAAATTGACCACTGAGTGGAACACACGTGGCACACATCTGAACAACACTGATAAAGCTCTGGAAACTGCTCTGCCATGGGAACTACCACCCAAAGAAGGCTAAAACAAACATATCAACATTTTCCATAGAATGTAAAGAAAACCTAGATTCTCATTACACAATACTCAAAATGTCCCGGATACAAACCCAAAATTACTCAGCATAAGTACCACAAAAATCTTAACTTACGTGAAAAAAGGCAACACCAATGAGGAGATGGTCTTAGGTATTGGAATTATCTGACAAGGACTTTAAAGCAGCTTTGTAAAAATGCTCAAATGAACATTAAACACTCCTGAAATAAATATGAAATTAGAAACATCAGCAAAAAATAGAAGACATAAAGAACCACCAAGTAGAAATTTTAGAAATGAAAAAAACAATAACCAAAATATAAGTCCTAAAACTATAAAACTCTTGGAAGAAAACATAAGGGGAAAAGCTTTGTGACATTAGATTTGGGAATGATTCCTTGCATATGACACCAAAAAAACAGATAAATTGGGCTACATCAAAATTACAAACTTCTCATCAAAGAACACAACAGAGTAAAAAGTCAACATACAAATGGGAGAAAATGTTTACAAATCTTAAATCTGATAAAAGGTTAATATACAAAACTCCTACAACTCAACAACAAGAAAATCAAAGCCGATTACAAAATACGCGAAGGACCTGAGCAGACATTCTCCAAAAAGGATACAAATACCCAACAAACACATGAAAAGATACTCAGATTCTCAACATCACTAATCATTAGGAAAATACAAATCAAAACCGCAATGAGATACCACCTCTCATCGCTTCTCGGCCTTTTGGCTAAGATCAAGTGTGGAGATACCATCTCACACCTATTAGGATGGCTATTATTGAAAATAAATAAAAACTATTGGTGCAGATGTGGAACAATTGGAACTCTTGTGCATTGTTGGTGAGAATATAAAATGGTGCAGCCACTATGGAAAACAGTATAGTGATTCCTCAAAACTTAAAACACAGAATTGCTATATGAGCATAATCCAACAATTTGACATACATACCCAAAAGAATTGAAAGCAGTGGCTCAAAGACATATTTCTTTACCTATGTTCACAGCAGCATTATTCACAATACCCGAAAGGTGGAAGCAACCCGAGTGTCCATCAAAGGCTGAATGAATAAATAAAATGTGGCATATACATATAATGGGATATTATTTAGCATTAAAAATGAAAGAAATTCTGAGGTTTCAGTCAAGATGGAGGAGTAAATAAACACTGTGCTCACCACTTCTCATGACCACATCAAAACTACAACTAAATTATAGGACAATCACCCTGGAACCAGCTGAAGACTAGCTGAACAGAAGTCCTATAACTAAGGATACAAAGAAGAAACCATGTAGAGACTAGTAGGAGGGGCAGGGTCTCGAAACAGGCAGGCCCACCCCCATGTGTGGCAGGTGAGAATCAGGAGGAATACGCCAGCAGCAGAGTTTCCCTGAGGAGTAAAGGGTCCCAGCCCCACACTGGGCTCCCCAGCCTGGAGCACCAGTACCGGGAAGAGGAGCCCCACAACACTTGGTTATGAATATTAGCAGGGATTCCATCCATCTGGTGAGATGGAAGGCTACTAGAAACCCAGGCGTTCTCTTACAGGGCCTGCTCACAGACTCACTTGCTCACAGGCACTCTCCCCAGGCTCTGGCAGATTCCACTTACTGTATTTTGCTGTGTATAATACGCACCCATGTTTTGGGCCCAAACTTTCAGGGAAAAAATATCTTTCGTTTAAATTTTTAATTCAAATATAATCAATAATATTGTAAAGATTTTGTAGGGTGTCAGATGGGCACTTGTCTTATTATGGAGACCACTTCATGGACGGTGTATATGAAGATGCCTGACCATTGTGCTGTACACCTGAAGCTGAAGCTCAATAATAATGAATGTTAACTATAATTTAACATATATATAGTACAGGATATGGAGTACAGCATAGGGAATAGTGTCAATGGAATTTTAACACCTATGTATGATATCAGAGGGGTAACAGATTGGGGGAGGGAGGCTATGAAGGGTGAGGGGTGAAATGTCTAACTATTACATTGTTTTGTGCACCTGAAACTAAAAAACAAACAAACAGAAACAAAACAAACAAAAACAAAACAAAACATTGGTTTTATAAGGAAAAAGTAAGTAAAAATAACACCATCATATTTTAAGAACTAAGTAAGGAGAAAACAACAGTGTTTAAACAGAACACCAAGAAACTCCCAATCTTAAATCTTTCAGGATATCTCCTATGGTCAGTTCAAGTTCAGTCCCATTTCCATATGATGCACTTATCACTGATAAATTCTGACAATACACCTCATGTATCCTAGGTTAGTCCCTTAACATTTCTGAACCTCAATTTTCTCATTTATAAAACCAAAGTACTCTTTGCCCTGCCTGACTCACTGGATAGCTAGCTGGGAGGGAGACGAGATGCTATTATCTAAAAGAAGCCCACTATATCTAAAATATTATACATTTATGTTATACATTATACGTTATTATACATTGGGCAAAATATGGCATTACTTTAAGAATGATTCTTAGATACCACAACATCCTTAGGTTTAAAATGGCGAATTAATCTAGTCCCCTAAAATCACAGGATAGAAAAACAGACTAAAAGATTTTGATCAAGTGTCAAAAGGAGCAGATGTGATTAGACTAGATATATAAATTCCTGTGAATATTTCATCTGTAGAGCATGTTACCACTCCCAAATTTTGTAAAGCTATCATTCCACTAAAGAGGGGATGCAGAAGGTTACTAAGAGCTTTAGTTTACACTGGGAATCCCAGGCTTTTGAATAGGCTTTGGAAGAGATGAGTTCTGGCCAAGGAAGCTTTTAGGGACTCTCACATCGTATCAGATGGGTACCTCCCTTCTCTGTCTACGTGTCCTGAATTCCTCTGCTCAGGTGCTGGACCCTGGAGAGGTTAAAGAAATCAGGATGCAGCTGCTGCTTCCATCATTGCATTCATAGCATAAGAGAACACATTGACCCAGCAGTTCTTATTATAAGGCTTGGTCCTACAGGAATACTTGCACTAGCAGGCACTGCTATACAAGTTTACCCTGCAACATTGCTTGTAATACTCATAGCTAAAAATTGGAAACAATCTAAAGGCCCACTGATCCAGAGTTCTTTAAATAAATTATGGTACATTCAATCTATGGAATACTTATTCTATGTATTCAAAGCATTAAAAAGTGAAGTGGAGTTCAATGTAAGGTCATGGAATGGTAGTCATGATGCATTAAGTGAAAACACAGAGCACACTACGGTATAAGCAGTATGATCCTACTTTTGGAAAGAAATATAAAGCTTTTTCACTCTCTCCTGATCCATATGTGTGTGTGTATGTACATATGTATATGTACATACACACACACACATATATATATACACATATATATGTAAAAGCAAAGAAAGAAAAATGTTTGTGAAAATGTACACCATATGTCAATAGTGGTTCTTCCTTCTGGAAGTAGAACTTGGGAGAAAGACAATTAAATTTTTTACTTTATGCAAAAAATATTTTTAATTCAATTTTTATTTGTTTACATTTAGGTACTTGTTTTTGCATTATAAAGGAATTTTAGCATTTATTTTTTAACATATTATGGTGCAAGAAATTTTATGTAACAAATAATTACAAAGCACAAGAACAGATACAAGGTACAAGAAATTTTATGTACCGGTAACAAATTACGATATTTACGCATCATAAAAGGCCAAAAACTCTTCCTCCTTACAAGTTTATCGTAAGTTCAACAAACCGATTATTGTATCCCAGGGTATTATTTTGTATACAGATATCGTTATTGATTTCTAGAGTTACACTTTTAACTCATGAGCATAAATAAAACAATTAAAAATATTTATATAGATATGGAATTAGTACTACCCATGTATAATATGCATCCTTATTTTCCTTTACAAATTTGGGCAAAAAATGCACATTACACACAGCAAAATATGGTATATGTGGAATTTAAGGACAAAATAAACGAACAAACAAAATAAACAGACTCATAGATAGAGAAAACAAACTGATAGCTGCCAGATGGGAACTCGGGGGGAATTGGGGGGCTTGATGAAAAAGATGAAGCGATTAAGAAGTACACATTGGTAGTTACAAAACAGTCACAAGGATATAAAGAAGAGCATAGGGATTATAGTCAATAATATTGTAATAACTATGTATGGTGCCAGCAGAGTACTAGACTTAGGGGGGATCACTTCAGAAATGATATAAATGTCTAACCACTATACTGTACACCTGAAACTAATATAAAATAATACTGAATGGCAACTGTAATGAAACATATTTTTAAATGAAGGAAATTCAGACACATGCTATACAATAGGGATGATCCTTGAGGACATTATGCTAAGTGAAATAAGCCAGAAACAAAAAGACAAATACTGTATAATTCCACTTATATGAGGTACCTACAGCAAATTCATAGACAGAAAGTAGAATGCTGGTTGCCAGGGGCTAGAGGGAGGAGGAAATAAGGAGTTGTTTAATGGTGACAGTTTCAGTTTTGTAAGATGAAGAGTTCTGGAGATTGGCTGCACAACAGTGTGAATGTCCTTAACATTACTGGCCTGTACACTTAAAAGTGGTTAACATGGTAAATTTTATGCTATACCAATCCCTTCCTTACCATAAACTTTAAACACTTTTTTAAACATTTGATACATAGAAGGTACTATACCTGTTAACAATAGGGCAAGGGAAGGGTATGCACAAGAAAAAGTCACAAAACTGTTTTGCCAAAAACATGTATAAGCATGAATGTCATTTTTCAACTGGAATTACTGTAATTTTAGAAATAAGAATCTCAGCAAAAACTAATAAGTAGGAGACGCACCAACCTCAAAGAAATATAATTTCTGCCTTCCAAAATTATTCAAAATTCTTTTTGCATTTTAAAAGAATATTTACATAGTCATTTATCTTTACAAGAGAACCTTATAATTTACCTCCTTCCATGGACTGAATAAAGTGCCACAGACTAAATACCATCATATTTGCAATTTCTATAGGGTGTTTTTGGAGCTTTTATTGTTGTTCGTTTTAGCTTCAGTCAGAAAACAGTATCTCACTCAAAGAATTTTTATCTCCTCAGGCACAGGCCTTGTAGAAGGAATGGAAGATAAGGCAGTGAATATACCTGGAAAAAATGTTATCAGGAATTCACTTACTCAGACTTCATAAAACAAAGTGGGCCAAAAAAAATGCTTAAAACAAAAAAGAAGGCAAGTTAATTGCTTGAAGGTTTTATATATTTTTGTGTATATATATATATATATATATATATATGCATATATTTTGTTGTTGTTATTTAAGACACACTATTTTACACTACCTATAATCATTATCCCCAATCTGTCTATTGGAAAATATCTCATTTTGTTTTTAAATGGGAGAAAAAAAAAGCTTTCCCAATTATTGTATCTTTTGAACTAAGATAAGTTTCACAAACAGTTAATTCTGATTATTCACAGTTGAGAGCAAACTTCTTAAGTTACCTCTATTATGACAATATCTGGTTCAGTCATTTTCCACTCTAGAATATCTATCTACCTATGAGTAGTGGGGAAAGAGTACTGAACCAATTTAGGCTAATTATGATGCAAATCGCCTAGGAATGGGAAAGCATCTAGACAGCAAAAAAAATTTTCTGGGTCTAATAGATAATGAGATGCTCCCTAGAGCTCATTTCCCAGCTATAGGTCAACACCCCCATGTAATGCTTAGAGGATTATCTAAAAATATTAATATCCCATTACATCCAGAATTAAGGATGAGCTATATTCAAACTTGCCACAGGCAATTTATATAATTGGTAAGTGAAGGTGATCAGGAAGACAACTAAATATTCCACAACTTTCCAAGTTTTCTTGTCCCACTGAAAAAAATTTAAATATTTACCAGAATTTTAACAGGGAAAGCTATACAATACTGAAAAAGCTCATACAGTTTTCCTTAAAAAAGCAGACAGACAAAACAAACTTGATACATATTGGTGCTAGTTTCTCAAATTTATCATATGTATGGGAAACCAGTTTCCCCAATAATTCTCAAATTATTACAATACGAGAGGAACAAAAAGGCACAGTAGACTTTGCACTAAATAAAATATGTAGTATTTTCTTAAAAACAAAAAAATCCAAACTACAAATCTTATTTTGCATCTAGTTTATAAGTTATTGTCTCTATTTCTGATTACAGCAGTATGCTTCCTTGCTGATATAAAAGAAAACTCAAAATCTATTTCATTTCTTCCTGTTTAGGCATCTTATTTTCAATATCATACTCTACTAGACAAGTAGAGCACACAAAATTCTTATTGGACTCACACACAATAATTTCTTACAAATACTCCTCTTTCTCATACTCGTGTATTACACATTATTTACATTCTTTAAGTAATACAAACTGTGGCGGATTATATTTTCCAAAGATGGCTACAATGGCAAATTCCATCCCATATGCTCTTCTTATAATGTGATGTTGAAACTCCTCCCTTCAAGTGGTGGGGTCTATGTCTACCCCCTTCTCCAAACCTGGGTGGTCTTTTATCACCACCTCAACCAATAGGAGAAAGCATACTAACACTACACGACTTCCAAAACTAAGTCCAATATGCCATGAGACTTCGCTTTGCTCTCCTGGAACCCAGCCAGCATGCTGTGAGGAAGCCAAGCAGCCAAAAGGAGAGGTCATGTGTAGGTGTTCTGGCCGACAGCCCAGGCCGAGGTCCCTGCCAACAGCCAGCATTAACCACCAGACATTTGGGTGAGCAAGCCTTCAAATGATTCCAGCTCGCAGCCATTGAGCCACCCCTTCCCTTCCAGCTACCCCACCTCATGCCACATGTTAAGAGACAAGCTGTCTCCACCAAGAGGGCCTTCCCCAAATTGAGGATACCTGAGCAAAATAAATAATTGGTATGTTTTAAACCACTAAGTTTGGGGTAGCTTGTTATGCAACAACAGATAACTAACACAAGCTCATGAATACACTTTGGAAAATGCACAAAACAAGAAAGAAAAAATTCAATTATCCTAAGTTTCACCACTTCTAACATTTTGACACATATTTTGGCACCATAAAGAAAATGTTTTGTCCCACACACCTAAGATTCCAACTGCTTTGTTTGTACCAGGATAAAGGATTAAATTTTTAAAGGCTGTCAACTGTTTGCATCTAACAAGAAACAGGAGGGAAGAACATTAGCATTCATTCTACTGTTCTTACCCTTACGATCTCTTTCACTTACCTGTCCTAAGTGAGGTGTCTGAGGATGGCTGGTCCACCAATATTCCAATCTATGGATGTGGGTCAAGATCTTCAGTTGCAACAGTAGCCACACTGGCCCTCTTCCCTGGAAGAAGTTGCTTAAGGCCCAAATCTGAAATTTTCAAGGAAAGAAAATGCTAAATACAGACATCTCCTTCAATCACTTGTAATTACATCTATACATCTAAATAGGGTCTGACAAGGTGAGTTAAAATTACATGGAAGGTAATGTACAGAGTTCACTAAAAATAGAATTGGGTAATGTGGATTCAACTCCCAGCTCTACTTCTTATTAGCTGTATGATCTTAGTTAAGGCACAAACTCTCTGTGCCTAAGTCTCATTATGTGATGAAGATTGAGGGGACAGGATCAAATTTTGGGGCTGGGAGTCAGAAGACCTGGCTCAGTTATCGTTCTACCTTGCTGTAAGAACTTTGATACTTCTCTGGGCTCAGAAACATCATCTCTAAAAGGAGAGGGTTGTATTAGGTAATGGTTCCTGAAATCTAATCCTTGAACAAGTGCCAGCCATGACCAAAAATGGGTGTAACGTTACCAATTGTGCTTACTATACGACTGTCCTTTCTATTTTTTCAGTGTTAAAATGAGATGATGTGATAGAGAGTAGTAGTTATTTTTTAAATATTCTAAAGACTCAAAATCAAAAGCTGTAGCCCTATATAAACAACCTAAAATTCATTTTAGAAATCCGAGTGTCCATACGATTTACATGAGCTCTAAAATTCCTTCTACTTCTAACATTTTACGCATTCATTCACTAATCAGAATATATAGAAAAGGCTTATACGGTCATAATGGAAAATAAGTTAAAAATTGAAAGACATTAGACATTATACCACCTCCAAGATTAAGAGTCTTCTGCTAATTTTGTATGGGCATCTACTTATTTTGTATGGGCATCTACTTTCAGATAACATTTTTAAAAAACCCAAAGAACAAGAACAGCTGAATTTTATTTCCAATCGATGCTCCAACAAAACAATTTCAGATGTAATTTGCAAAACGTATTTTTAGCCAACAATGTGTTTCACTTCATTTCTTCATTGGCCTGATTCTAGAACAGACTGTAATGTTTTTGATGTTTTACTGTCAGTTTTCACAGTTGTATTAAAAGACAAATAAATACATACAAAAAAACAGAAAAAACAGAAATAATAGGTGTAGCAAATGCTTTTCAAATATGCCAGAAATTGCACTGGGTATGTTATTAGTGAAACACTTGATATGTCTTTGATCATAATACGCCAATATAATTAAAGCAACATGTAGGTTTTGTCAATAATTACATTTCATATATTTTTGCCTCCATTACAGCACAAGACACTAAAAGTCTCCTTACTATATTGCTACTATTTGCAAGGAAACCAGTGTTTCGATGATACTATCCAAGGGTCATAATAAATTATTGGTGTTAGCAGTAATTTCCAAATGTATCTTGATTGGTGAGGGCTAGGTGCTATATTAAAAATTAAATACGAATATAGAGTATTTCTAAAATACTATCAGAAAGTGGGGAAAATCTAAATTTCTGAAAACACAACTGGAAACATTAGCATTGTGAATTCACAGAACTAAATAAAAGGCTGCTGGTTCAAAGATTTGACTTGCCAAATTTTTCCCTATGGATAAACGTTCAATACCCACTGGACATTTTACACCACCTCCAAGATTAAGAGTCTTCTGCTAATTCTAGGAATATAAATGAACTTACAGGTTGTTTAAGCTCCAAGTACCTGCCGCTAGAGGAACAGATCAGAGAAGGACAACTTAAGCACAACATTTAACCTTTATTCAGACCCAGAAAACAAAGAAATTTTGACATACTTTCCGCATGGAACATGCCTATGGAAAAAAATTATATTATCTATCAAAAAAAAACAACAGCACTTATTTTTTACCTTTTAAACTAGAATCACTATGCCAGTTAAAGTAAAAAGAGGAGAAAATCTTCTCAGTTACAAATTAAGTCCTCCTAGTCAACACTTAACTCTTATAAATTCTGTTCATCTGACTAGATATTTACTTTCATCATACCTGAAGGTCCTCATCTCTTTCACCTCCTACCATGTTTCCCCGAAAATAAGACCTAGCCAGACCATCAGCTCTAATGAGTCTTTGGGAGCAAAAATTAATATAAGACCTGGTATATTATATTATACCTGGTTATATAAGACCTGGTCTTATATTATATTAAAATAAGACCGGGTCTTATATTAATTTTTGCTCCAAAAGACACATTAGAGCAGATGGTCCGGCTAGGTCTTATTTTCGGGGAAACACGGTAGTATCTTGTCAAAGGTTTCAGACCCCTGCACCATCCAAGTTCAATTCTGGATGCCATTCAAAAAGGTGTTGATTATCCCCTTAACACCCCTCTTAACATATGAACATTAACAGCTCTTATGAATGAACTTCATTTCACCAAGGCCACGGGTGATGTGCTGCTCACAAATCCAAGCCTGTGCTGCATGGCTCCAAACTACTCTTCTCAAAATGGCAGCAGGCTCTTCTGCTTCTCTTAATTATGTACTAATCCCTTGCTACTCAAAGTGTGGTTCAGACTCGTAGCTTAGGCATCGCCTGGAAGCTTGTAAGAAATGCAGAATCTCAGGCCTTACCGTAGATATACAGAATCAGAAATCTGCAGTTTAACAAGATCCTCAGGTGATTAGTACACAGAAAACTGTGAGAGTCACTGTTCTTGTTCACTCATTCCGTGTCCCTTCCTCCTGCTTTTGAGTTCCTGTTTTCCTATTTGGCATTTAAGAAACCAGATCCTTTTTCTTTTGAGCATAATAAGACACAACAAAATGCAATGAGGACTCTTTGAATATGATTATAGTTTCTTCGGAAACCATCTTTTCATAAAAGACTGTAAGCTCCTTGAAGCCAGGGACTTCATTGTATCCTCAAAACCAAAAGAGCGCCAGCAAATATTTGTAGAGGGAATAGATACCAGATAATCCCTGAAGTCCTCCAACTCTTAAATCTCTGGCTCTTCAATTTGCTGTGTAAACAAATTCTATCTAACGAAAGGGAGGCTAAAATATGAAGTCATCTAAATTTACAAAATGAAAAATATGCCACTTTAAATGACTTGATCCAGGTCACAAGACAGGTTCACTATTAAGTTCACAAGGCTCAACAACATTTTTATCATATCATTATATCATCATTAACATTACATTTTAGGTCAAATGACAACACTTCTATACATGCACTATCATCCAAGTAGGTAATAAATTCAACTGTCCAGAAGAGTTGTGCACTCAAAGCTTAAGGAAGCCTAGAACGTACAAACTGCTGGAAAGAATCTGTACATAAAAATTAATTACACGATATGATTAATTTCTCCAAAACCAGAAGAAATAAGTCCTTTCAATCCTCATGTAGCTCAAGGTGAGAGACAGAAAAGGAACAAAAGGAAAAGAAAAGAAGTATAGAAAGGACAGAAAAAAAATTAGGGATCAGAAACAACATCAGGAGAAAGAGGAACAGATATTCAAAGTCATCAATGGTCTTAACCAGTGTGATTTAGGGATTAGAAACTAAGGCAAAAGCAGTTCCAAAAGCAAAGCACAGAATGCAAACTGAAGCAGCATCCACTTCCGTCACCTCTAATGACACACAATATGAGGAATTTTTAGAGCAAGGCAATCCTAGAATACCTCATGGGGTTAGCGTATCATTTCTCTTATCTACCGTGTCCAACATATCGCAATTAATAAGGAAAAAAAAATACATCTCTAGCCCTTAGAGGTCAATAAACAGCAAATTAGGTTCAATGTGTACTTTATTTTCTACAGCAAGTATTGGTCTAGAAATATTTCCATCAATCTCTACGAGATTTTCATTTTTAAAAAAGGTTAAAATAAAGGTTTGATTCCTCACCTACCTGCTACACTTCATTTTTCCTAACTACTTAAAATATTAGATTTAGTCCAAAATATAGATGCAATCCGTTCATACAAATTACTACTTCAAAAAACATTTTCTAGAAATAGCTCAATTATATGCAAAACTGCCTGCAATGGACCAAACTGACTAAAAATATAAAACCTCTATACTGCAAAAGACATTATGAAGAAAAGTTAAGAGACAAATGATAAACTGGAAAAATATCTACAATATAAAACAAAGATTTAAAATCCTTCATGTATAAGGAATCTTACAAATTAATAAGAAAAAGATGGGCAGAAATAAATACACAAAACTGACAAAAAAAGAAGTAAAATCATAAGCACAAGATGTTCAACTTCACTAGTAGTAATCAAAGAGATACAAACTATTATTTCAGGTTGACAAATACTAAAAAGATCAATAATATTCAGTATTTTATAAGGTACGGGAAACCTAGCACTCCTGTTTACTATTATTGGGACTGTGTCTAACAATAGTTTCTCAGCAGAAAAACTTTTAGGAAAACAGTCACATTTCAAAATACAGACATCATTTGACACAACAGTCCCACTTCTAAAAAATTTATGCATGTGTGCAAATATGTATGTACAGAAGAGTCATTATATATGCCTAGTACATAGTAGGTTTTCAGTAAATATCTGATCAATCAATCAATCATAGTACTGTTTATAATAGCAAAAACTGTTAAATACAGAATGTCTACAAATAAACCATGGCATACCTGTACATTGAAATCCTACACAGCCATTAAAAATGATAATGCCGATCTATAACTATTGATTTAAAACACATCTAAAATAAATTATGGGTGTTAAAAAAAAAGCCTTGTAAAACATATGGCGGTGCCTCAGAAAAATTAAACATAGAATTACCATATGATTCAGTGATTCCATTTCTGGGTATATACTCAAAAAAGTTGAAAGCAGGAACTCACACAGATATTTGTATGCCAATGTTCACAGCAGCATTATTCACAATAGCTTCACAAAATGGAAACACCCAAGTGTCCTTAAAAAGCAATGCTCTGACACATGCTATAACATGAATGAACCTTGATGACATAATGTTAAGTAAAATAAAGCCAGACACAAAGGGACAAATATTGTCTGATACCATGTATATGAGATATGCAGAGCAGACAAATTCAGAGACAGACAGTAGAATGGTGGTTGCCATGGGCTGGGCTGCTGGGAAGGAAGAATAGGGGGTTACTGTTTAATGGGTAAGTGTTTCAGTTTGGAAAGAAAAGTTCTGTAGATGGATGGTGGTGATGTTTGCTCAACAATGTGAATGTACTGAACGCCACTGAACTGTACACTTAAAAATGGTTAAAATGGTAAATTGTTTATGTTATGTGTATTTCACCACAATAAAAAAATAAAAGCAATAAAAAATGCAAGCCATAACACAACTTCTAGACTGGAATGAACACTGTTTATTTTTGAGTCCAATGTTCATAAAAAAATGAAATTAAAAAACAAAACACTACCTTGGTTATTCCAGATCCTAGTCCTATTATTCAGCACCCCAAACACAAGTCATTAAGAATAGTACCAAGTGCAAATATTCTCTGTCCGAGGCTCAGAGCATAGCGCTGTAAGTTAGTTTGCATACATATTCTAATAATTAGACACTGAATCAGAGTTAACACATGTAGCTTCTTTGCCTAACTTAACAATTACTTAAGGTTAACGTCAAATAAAGTCCCATGTAAATTAATTCGTTTCTTCAGCAAAAAATTCAACTTACCTAGTAGAATGTAGAATGAAGAACTCAAATTAGAGGAAATATCTGAATATGCACATTAGAGAGTCTCCAGAAAACTGAAGAAGAAACTATTGAGATCTAATCCTTTGAGAACACACAGTTTACAGTCAAAATAAGTAAAGGGGGAACCAAGTGCGGCATCAAAGGAAATATCAAGAATAGAAAGTCCCAACCAATCCCATCCTGCCACATATACCCTCAGAATGGTAAGACTCTGGCATAACTCAAAATGTTTAGTTAGAACATATCTAAGGAATTCATTCCATCAAGGAGTGGCAATATGTAAGGACTGAATTCAAATTTAGTCCTAACTGAAACTGTATTGAGCTCAAGAACCAGATGTTTCCAGGTGTGAGAGCAGTGCTCCTGCTTATTCAGGTGCACTCTCACCACCTGGGATGCTACCCTCTGACACTCTATAAGCAGAGGAAAGCCGGTCAACACACCTGCTCTCCAAAGGAAACCAAAACATCTACCTTGAACTGTGAAAATCAACTGTGAAATCATTTAGGTCTCAATCAGCACTTAAAAAGAGAGAGAAATAGAATGGAAAAGATGAGTGCATCACATGTAGAAAGGATGAATACTGATTTTCATTTCTCTTTCAGCTGTGTGTGTTTATGAGTGGGGGTCACCATCAAAAATGTTTAAAATTCATTGTTGTATCGCTTCTTGGCCTTTTGGCTAAAATCAAGAGTAAAATTCATTGTAGAGAAATGTTTATACATGTGCACCGAAGACATAAGCAAGAATACATTTGTAATACCAACAAAATGGAAACAAATGTCCATCTTCAGGAAAACAGATAAACTGTAGTAGAGTCATACCATTAATAAATTTATCTGAGAAGACGAACCACAGTTACATCAATATGGATGAATCGTAAAAACAATGTTGATTAGCCAAAGCAAGTAAGAAAATATACATGGGGTTCCATTTTTATAGTTAAAAAATAAGCAAAACTAAACAATATACTTTTGAAATGCATACACATGTGGTAAACATAAAAGAAAAGGAAGGGAATGATAAACAAAACCAAAACAAAATTCTGAATAGTTTGATCCCTGGTGGAGAGACAGGTTAACGGAAATCAAGGAGAAATACACCACAATATTGGTAATGTTCTATTTCTTAAGCTGGGGGGTGGGTTCACAGGTATTGGTTTTATTACATACTTCACTATTTACATATACAGTGCCACATTCTTCTCTATGTATCAAATACTTGATCATTGGAAGGGAACACAGAAAGGGAAAGAAGAAGGAAAGGAGAGGGAAGGGGAAAGAAAAGGAAGAAAGAGGAGGATAGACAGCTGTAATGTAGGTCAATATGGACCTTCCATCTCTCCCTGGAAAGACAACAGAGACTTCCATTAAATATAGGCTCCATCTTGAAACCCCACTAAAACAGAAGTTTTTGTTTAAGAACATAAACCTGAAGTGAAATGCAAGCAAGTAACTTACCTATCTTCGGTTTAAAAAAATTAAGATATACTTAATGTAAGAAAAATAAATTTTTATTAAAATATTTTAATTTGTAAATGCTCAAGTATAACCATCCTAGAATTCGCATTATTAAGGAGACACTTGTGCCTATACAAGAAATGCTATGAACGTGACAGCCACAAATGTAGACTGACACAATGAGTTGTACTGGAAAATCAGATACCATAAGGGGCAATGCCACTGGTAACAGAATTTTCCAAAACAGTTAACAACTCCTGTTAAAATTCAGAACAAAACAAAGTACCAATTTGCCCATAGTCTTCTACTCAGTAGGCTGCATTCCTGAAAAATTCAGTGTCTATTAAAGCCATGCAAAAAATGCTTTGTGTTTAAATGTAAAACAGAATTAGGATCAGATAAGTACAAACAGGTTTTTCACCTAGAAGGTCTGGGTGAATGTTCAAAAACCATGCAGAACTGTCTCATACCTTGTGGGATGTATGGCATTCCTGGCTCCTGCTCATTGAATGCCAATGCTGCACCCACCCTGCTTTAATCACTGTGGAAACAAAAGTACATTCTCAAAAGATCCAAACACCTTATGGGAGAGGTACTGCCCCCACTAATCAGTGACTTCAAGAAAGGCTAGATCCAGTGTGGCTTTATTTTCATTATACACGAAGCTGAATGTAATGATAAAGCCTAAACAATGTCTAACTTCGGCAAAAAAGGAATCTTCATACAGTAAAGAAATGTATTATTAAGGAAAATATAAAGGCAGATAACACCTAAGAATATTCACCCGAAATGAAAATGATACATCGAACCAAAGGCTGGCAGTCTTTTATCCCAAAAGATGGCAATCTTTGAGGACGGTGTTATTTTAAATACAAGTGTCTCAATTGAAAAACACTGTAACACTCAAAGAGTATATTATAGTTTACAAAGCATTTTTATTTAATTTTAATTGGTTAACTGTAAACATTCATTGCTATGCTTTAAAATATCATTATTCTTTTCATATAAGGAGAACAATCTCAAAAAGGTCCAAGTCACAGAGCTAGTAAACTGACACAGACAGGACTTCAAAATCCCATGTTATTTCCACTGAACTAGACTGCTTCACAAAGATCTAATACGCAAACAGATAAAGGGAAGCTCATCAGCCAATACAACTGAAGTGTTAACGGCAAAAGATATAAATATAAAACCTCTTGATCTTTTTTGATATGACAGACAGTTATACTACATATATCAGTTACTTCTCAATATGAGAAATTTTTAAATGTTAACAGTTTTTTTGTGACTATTCTAATTTTATTATTTTCAGGTGTACAAAACAATGATTAGAATTTACATCCCGCACAAAGTGACAACCCCACCAAGTCTACTACCTTCTGACATTGTACAGAGCTATTGTATCACTGACTAAATTGCCTATGCTATACTTTACATCCCATGAAATATTTAGTTATAGTTGACATTCAATATTATTTTATATTAGTTTCAGGTGGATAGCACAGTAGTTAGGCATTTACATAATCTATGAAGTGATTCCCCGCCTTAAGTCCAGTACCCATCTGACACCCTACATAGTCTTTACAACATTATTGATTATATTCCCCATCTCTGTGACTATTTTGTGACTACCAACTTGTGCTTTCTAATCTCTTCACCTCTTACCTATGCTTTAGCAACCCCTCCATCTAGCAACCATCAGTTTCTCTCTGTATCTGTTTTGCGTGCTAGTTTATTCTGTTCTTTAGATTCCACATATAAGTGAGGTCATGTGGTATTTGTCTTTCTCAGTCTGACATATTTCACTTAGTGTAATAGCCTCTAAGTCCATCCATGTTGTTGCAAATGGTAAGATTTCGTTCTTTTTTATGGCAGAGTAATACTCCATTGTATAAATGTACCACAATTTCTTTATCCAATTGTCTATTGATGGGCATTTCAGTTGTTTCCGTAGCTTGGCTATTGTGAATAGTGCTGCAGTAAACACAGAGGTGCATGTATTTTTTCGAACTAGTGTTTTGGATTTCTTTGGATAAATACCCAGGAGTGGAATTGCTAGGTCATAAGATAGCACTATTTTTAATTTTATGAGGAACCTCCATACTGTTTTCCATAGTGGCTGCACCAATTTGCAATCCCACTAACAGCACACGAGGGTTCCCTTTTCTCTTCATCCTCACCAACACTTGTTTGTTGATTTACTGATGATGGCCATTCTGACAGGTGTGAGGTGGTATCTCATTGTGGTTTTGATTTGCATTTCTCTGATTAGTGACTTTGAGTATCTTTTCATATGTCTATTGGCCATCAGTGTGTCCTCTTTGGAGAAATGTCTATTCACGTCCTCTGCCTTAAATGTTAACACTTATTGTCTCATATTGAAAAAAAGAAGAAAAAGATTAAAAAAGAAAAAAGTAAAATTTCAGCTGTTACTATGACATATAGTGGTTTTTTAGTGTTCTAATTACTTCCCCATACTGGAAAGAGTCAGAAGCCTAATGAGTCAGAAGCCTAATGAATCTTCTACTTACTCAAACATCCCAGAATTCCACCCAGAATTCTGTCAAGTAAAAAAATTAGTCTTTAAATGAAACACACACACACACACACACAAAAAAAACACTTTTCAGTTTGTGGAGAAATCCGTAACTATTAAGAGCTTTATAAAATCTTGCTTAACCAAAGTGCCTCTAACGTAGTCGCTAAATTGGTCCTCTCAGAAGCACTTATCTGAGAATGGCTACATGATGGGTTGGCATATTGAATTAGTTCTCATTCATGACTAGTAGATATACTTTAAAACTAAGTGGTACTGTGCTATGCCTTACTTGACAATATACTTGCATGGTTCCAAACACCTATAAGCGCACCATGGTTTTCACTATAAGACAAAAATAAAAGCAAAGGCATATTCAGGGCTTGATGTAAGAGGAAAAAGGAAGTAATATGTCTTATTATTTCAGCTGAAGAAATAAGGAAGTAAGATCATTTATCAGCAAGCACAATCTTCTCAGACACATCTTAAAAGGGCAGAATAATATACTCAGGCTTCCCTAAAAAATAGTAGTAGATGATAATCTACAAGACTCATTCCTCCATTAATTCAAACCCAAAATCCAAGAATAATAATTTAATTGACATTTCTATTTTTAAAGAAAAAGTTTTTAATTTATGCTTCAGCATTCATGGATAAAGTTTAACTCACTAGAATGAGGGCTTTAAAAATTATAATATGCAAGCATATTAGTGACAACCAAAACACATAAGCTGGAAGTCTGTCTTTAAATATTTCATCCCTCCTTTTTGTTCCTTTCCCAAAGAGAATCTTTACCTCAGTCACAAGTATGGCTGTCTAAGCCAAAATCTTTCTCAAACACCACCTTATTTCCTCCTTCATGTATTCTATCACGCTCCGTTTTCCTGACTTAAAATTCACTCTTTTACAACTTCCACATCTCTATACATAATGCACTAACTTTTTTGATTAGTAGCTAATGGAAAGTACATGCAATAGAGCTTCAAAGAACATCAATTATTTGAATATTTCTAAAACATTACGAGAAATTCAAAGAATAAAGCATTTCAGCACTTCATTATATGAAAAAGAATTTTTGCAGATCCTGAAAAACCTCCAATTCCAGACTGCTAGGTCATAGATTAAAATTAGATTTAAATGTCACACCCAAAAGCCTCAAAACATGCCATACTCCCCAAAGACATTTGCTGAAATTTCAAATACTGATTGACAAGTATTTTGGTGTGTATGTGTGTGTTGTCTAAACACAGAAACCAGCAAAGAATTATAGGACTCACTTGAAAATATAATAGGTGTGCGCTCGCTATCTCTCTTTCTCTCTCTGTCTCTATATAAGTGTGTATACACACATACACACATATACATATATATCATTTACTATATGATAGGTATCATTCTAAGAATGTAAATACAAGTGTATATATGATCTCATTTCATCTGCACAAAGAAACACTAAGAGTAGGGACTAGAATTCCAATTTTATGTAAATATGAGAAACTGGCTTTTATAGATTAAAAAGGCTTCTAGTCAAGATAGTACAGCAAGTTCACCCAAATAACAATTTATATATAAATTTATCCAATATATAAATAAACAATGCATAGCTGGCTTAAAAAATACTTTCTCTCAGTGACGGGGAACATTAATGCAAATGGTAAGCTGTGATGACACCACGGGCCTACTGGGCTCCTGGTCCAGAAACAGGCAGTGGCAGCTGTGAGTTTGGCTTCCCTGGGGAACGGTGACTAAAAGTGTGCCACATAAGACAGGACCTATCAGAGCTAGGCCAAAGCTAGGGCCAGGTAGTGGTCTCTTATAAGGAAAACAACTTGCCAACTCTGCCCGGGGCTATGACTTACAGGAAATAACTCCCAGGAAGGTTGCAGGACACAGACACAGCTTCCAAATCGAGAAAGAAACCAGGCCACCTGCTTGCTAGCTCTGTGACTGGTGTACAAAATCTACATTATCCCCAATTCTCTGAGGGGCAGGAAGTGTAAGCCTGGTTCTAGAATTGAGATCCAGAGGCAAGCGTAAAAACTACACCGGTGTTTCCCCCAAAATAAGACTGGGTCTTATACTAATTTTTGCTCCAAAAGACGCATTAGGGCTTATGTTCAGGGGATGTCATCCTGAAAAATCATGCTAAGGCTCATTTTCCGATTAGGTTTTATTTTCGAGAAAACACCGTATACAAGGAGGGATGTGAACACAGAGAGACAGTGAAAAGTTAACT